>NC_053519.1:12737500-13050000 GCF_016920715.1 Anopheles arabiensis
GAGGGACTGCGGTCGAAGTCGAACGGGGAGGGGGGACAACAAAACAATGAAAACAATAATTTTAAAACATCATCCTCTTCCTCCTCTCCAGCCCGCGGTACTGCGCGCGGAGAAGATAGAAAGGAACATGAAGGGGTTGAGTTTGATAAGCCAAGCTCGCTCCACGACCCCGTTGCATTCATCCCAGTCACCGCGTTAAGGCACACCACAGCCTACGAGCCACGTGCACGCCAAGTGTGTAAGCGAGTGGAGCCGTTCGAGCACAGCGTTCTCGCGGCTGTATTACTGCTAGAAGTTTGCTGTTTTGTCAGTGTAAACACGTGAACCAGCTAATAGGAGGCGGCTACGCGGAGGCGGCTCGTGTGCGAGGGAGCGCTCACGAGTTGCCGCTGTTTTTTTTGTAAATTAAAATCGTTCCACTTTCGTGTGTCGTACTATTACATTAAACTGGGAAAAAAAAAAATGGAGAAAATGTGCAAAAAAGAACTGGAGCAGGCTGAAGTGAAGAAGAAAAACATTGTAACACATATTACACTACGATTATAGAATAATAGAGCAAAAGCAAAACCCTTATTATCACCATCACACAGCAGAACAGAAGCAAATGTGCGCACAGTGCGTGCGAGAGTGTTGAGCTTTTCTTCTGGATTTTCTACGAGAAGCTGCTCCCTCGCCCCGAACAGTCAGGTTCTTGTGCTGCCTTCCCAGTGCTAAACACAGCAACAAGCCCGATCAAAGCTGTCGTTTGGGGCAGCGCCGGCTGGGTGGCGTAGCGTTTTGCTGCCGCCGTGCTGTAAGCGCCTGTAAGGTAGTCTATCCGCACGGCACGCGTAAAGCGCGCGGCCGCCCCTGAAACGCTTCACGCGACCACGAAATAACGGGAGACATACACACACACACAGAGCCACACACACACACACACACACACACACACACACACACACACACACACACACACAAAAACAAGAGATAGTGAGAAACATTAAATTAAATTTTGCGACACGGCAAACTAACACTCCCTGGCACCTCTTCTAAGCACAAACTTTTATACATATACATACATATACATATATATATATACACCGATACACACCGAGTTTACACTCATTCACCGGTACCCAGCTAAGGCAGAGGAAGAGGAATGAAAAAAAACGAGTACAATATGCGCCTACTAATTGTTGTTTCTTGTTGTCTAGTTGATCTTCTTGTCGTGTCGTACATGCATAAAATGCAACTTCCCACACAGAGCTGGCCCAATCTCCCGTTTCGTGCTGGCCTTTAAACGATGAAGCATGAATCGGCGAGAGCGTTGTGCGGACTTTTCCCCTTTTGCTGTCTAGTTGCGAAGCAATGGAGATGAAGAGACGATGGATGCTTAAAACGGGAACGAGCGAGAGATGGGGTCAAAATTTAAAAGAAAACACCGCACCGCAACATGGCATCGCTCCTGCTCGCAGCGGTGGCGGGCGTAGGTTTATTTATGGCAACATTTATAATCGTTATATGCTCGTTAGCTCCGGTGAGCCAACGCTAGGGTACATAAACATGCTTCCAGGTATGGAGCGACACCGGCCCGAGGGCTGATGCAAATGTGGCTCTCCCCGGGCTCAGTGCACGCGCAGTGCAGGATGCAAAAACGCTTCACTCCAGACTGTTACGTCTTGTTACGTTACGTTACGTTACGTGTGGTTAGGGTGTAAGATGGTAAACGGGCTAAAGCTCCGCGTCCGCGGGATCACCGTTTGTAGAGGAAAGATTCCGCTCAGCTGCAAAAAAAAAAAGGCAGCTCAGTGGAAACCGAGTGTCGAGAGCGAAACACCTGTTAAACAAATGTAAATGTAGCACAATTCCAAATAAAAAAAAATTAAAAAAATAAAACCAAACAAATGTAACAGGGAAAAACAACCCAAAAACAACAAAACAGCCAACAGACAACACTTATCAAAAACAATTAAAGTGTGTGAAGAGAAACCCCACAACGTACGAAAATGCATCCCGCCTGCGGGGAAAAGAATACAAAGCAAATGAATTGCTAGCAACAGTAGACGGTAAGAGTTTGAAGATATGGGGGGGGGGGGTGATGGAGAAATGGTAACAAAACAAAAAAACAATATAGTAAGAGAAACCAGTGAGCAGAACAGAAAATGCAGAAAACCAAAAAAAAACACGAATATAGCAAGGTATGTTTTATGTTTTAAATGATGGCAAACCAAATGAAAAAGGGTGAAAAATATAGATAATAGAAAAAGAGATTCGTAATAAACCACCATAAGAAGAAAAAAAAAAGAGCAACATAAGTGAAATCATTAAAAGCATTGAAATATAATCATCACAATGTTTTGTTTTTCTTTCATAGTCAAACATCATGCGATTCTTGCAATGTCATGGGGAGCTAGGGTAGGGGAGACTTACTGTCCAATTCTTCGTCTTCAGATTCTGAACAGGGGAAAGGTTTCCATATACCACACACTCTTCATCTCTTTCAAACTAAAAAAAAAAAAAACAAGAAAACTGCACACATTTCCGTCACTAAGGTTTCCTCCTCTTCCCATTGCATTGAATGGGAAGCTATAAAGGCTACAAATAGACTCACACAGAGCAACATACACAAAACAGAAATAAACACAAACTGAAAACATAAAAGCAAAGCATCACAATCAGGGGGTGTGGGGATCCCCAAAAAGGAAAACAGAAAAGCATAAACATAATGTTGCATGCAGTGACAGAGGAAAAGAAGAGAAGATAGAAGAACAAAAAAAACAGACTCATACTCATGTGCAAACAAACGAAAACAAATGGCAAAACAGAAAAAAAAACATTCCAATAAACCACAGATAAATAGATTCAATTTGTTCAAACATATGTATATGAAACCTCCTGGGTGTGTGCTTTATTTTTTATTGTTTGTTTCTTCTTTATTCTATCCCCTGCCCTGGTCTTCTTCTTCTATAAATATAAGAACCCCCTCTAGCCTCACTGGTATACGTCCTAGCACATTACACACTACTTATCAACCGATTACAATATCAAAGCCTGCTCGTCGTCCTACTCTACTGCAAGTGTAACACTAATTCTCCTTCTCGCTCTCCGTTTTCGCTCGAACGTCTTATCTGCTAGTGCGCCATATTCGATTGGTCGTAATCGTGCCTCCAACGTTCTTTAATTAGAAAGAAAGTCGCTCCCCTCTCGCTTATCGTTCGCGTCCACGCCAACCACGGCCGCTAATGAAGCGACGGCGCCGAATGGTGGCCAATGTGTGTGTGTGTGTGTGTGTGTGTGTAAGTAAAGAGTAATTTTGTCATGGTCACAAAAACAGAGCACACACACACGCCAACCAAAAACCAAGAAAAAGTAAGTAGAAGCCCCCTTTTTCGGCCCTCCTTCTAGAGCTTGCTGGCAGGCCGGGCTCGTGACACGGGCGCGTTATCAGCAGAGCGCTGCTAAGGTTTGATCAGTCTTTTTCTTTCCCATTTCCCTCCCCCCTCCCCCCCCTCTTCCCCTTTAGAGGCTATTCCAGTCGCTCACACCAGTTCCGGTCCTCTGATGACCTCGCCGGGCGTCCGTGTTCCCGCGTAGCTGTAGTGCTGCGGTGCGTCCGTGCTCTGGTCGGTGGTGGAGCCGCAGGGCCAGCAGGCCGAGGCCACCGGTGACGCGCCGGACCCGGTCGAGCAGACGGAGGAAGTCATCGAGCTGGGGCCGGCCCCGCCGGCCAGCGCTTTGTGCGCGTACTCGTCCTGGGCGGGCAGACACAGCAGCACCAGCCCGGCGGCTGACAGGGCGACCAGCGCCACGTTCCACAGCACCCAGCCGAGCCCGATGGTGCGCAGCAGCACGGGCAGCAGCCGCACGCCGAGATAGACCGAGCCCCAGCCAACTGCCGTGGCGACCGTGCGCAGTGCCAGCAGGTTCTCGTCCGCCACCTCGGCGGCTAGCAGCGTGCCGGGCAGCCGGTAGAAGCCGACCGCGTACGCGACGAACATCAGCGCGAAGCAGTAGAAGGGCCAATCGCTCGACAGCTCCGTTAGGTCCAGGTTGCGCGTTCGCCGCTCGTGACAGTGCCAGCCGAGCGCAAGCGTGGCCAGCGCGATGAGCAGCGCGCTGAGCACCAGGACGGGCCGCTGCTGGAGCTGGCTCGCGTGCAGATAGCGGCTGACCGGTACGGCAAGGGTAAACAGTGCCACCAGCAGGGTGGCGACCCGTTCGGGTGACTGCACCTGCTCACCCGCCAGCTCGACCAGCCCGGCCAGATAGAACAGCATGGGCAGCACGCCCAGGAACGCCTGCAGCGCAAACAGTGCGAGCAGGGGCACGAGCAGCGTAAAGTTCGCCTGGCGCCGCAGCGCCTCCACCAGGCCCGGGCCGGGCTGCTGCCAGCGGGCGAGACACTCCTGCAGCGCTGGCTGGGCGGCCGGTTCGTGCGTGCGCTGCAGGATGGCGGCCGCCTGCGCTACGCGCCCGTTGGCGCACAGAAAGCGGGCCGAATCGGGCAGAAACAGCAACCCGACAAAGGCGAACGTTGGCAGTGCGCCCCAAACTAAAGCGCTTACCGTTGGGTCAGCCGGAAGCGGGAGCAAGTCTGGAAAAGAAAAAGAGCCAGTGGTTAAAGCAACATCTCTACGGAAGAAAGAAAAGGTCCGCGAGACACTTACCGGCGGCGAAGCGGAGCAGCACACCGAGCGGGAAGGCGGTGGCGAGGATTTCATTGAGCGGTGGTCGGTGCGGTCCGCTGCTGCCCGTTGCCGACCCGAACTCGTCCACGTACGACGGCACGAGCGTGAAGGCGATGCCGGCTGCTATTCCGGCCAGGATGCGGGCGGCGCTGGCACTCCAGAAGGTGAGACCGTACGCTTCCAGCGTGCTGGAGCCGATCGCGAGCAGGGACGCGGTCAGCAGGAAGGCTTTGGTGCCGATCCAGTGGTAGCAGCGGTGGACGACACACGCCGTCACGGTAATGATGATGGCCGGGGTGGCCGCCAGCGAGATGCTCCAGTTGTCTAGCAGCGGCAGGGCGAGCGGTTCGGCCCCAGGGCCGTTCGAGCGGCGGAAGGTGCCACTGCTCCAACCCACCATCGTGCCGGCGGTGACGTACAGCAGGGCAACTGGAATTAAAGGTAAGCTCAACATTATTAAAGGTTTAACATTCATTTTTAAGCTTCCCAAGCAAGAAATTCTACGCGAAAAAATTGAGAAAAACATGGAACAGGGCATAGGCAGGACCTGATACGGGTATCACCAATCAGACCCAGATAGTAAAGTCTACCAGTGGATTGGGCAACGCTTCTTGCATCCAATTATACAAAAAGAATATTAACGTAATTCAGTTGATTCTAACGAGCGAATAATCAATCTTGGAAGACCTTTTGATTTGTTTATCAATTAACAACAATGATAAAGTTAAAAATATACATTTCTATTCCCTAGCCAACAGATCTAGTTGAAATTATTACAGGAATAAGCGTTCCCGACTAACCTACTTCACGTGTCGTAAGTCTCGAGATAGCAAGGCATACATTCACACTGCTATTGATACAAACATAACCTCCTTGCGCAAAGGTTCAATGCAGAGGCCCCGTGTCGGTCACATGTAACCACCTAGCACTATCTAGAATCTCTCAGATTCCATCGACCATGCGCCCATTAGCGGCACAATTTCAACATCGCGCGGCAAAAGAGGTCACGCACCATTTCGGGGTAATCCCTCGGACCCGGGTGTGTGCATCGATGAAGGCATCGACGGATCGACGGGGAGAGTTTATCAGCAAGGGGGCACTGTAACAGGTATGTGTACATTGACCAGGAACTTCTTGCGCCGGAGCTCAGTGGTGGACTCATATTCCGTATTTCTATTTCCAACTGATTAAATAAAAAAAAACTCTGCCAAAGCCTTATTTGACTACTTCCTTATGGTCCAGTATAGATCTACAGAAGAGGGTACAGCAGAGGCGGATTCATCCTTCTCGGGGCCCTAAGCGGGGGATAGAATTGGGGCCCCTAGTTTCCTTAAAAGTCCCGAAAATTATATCGCATTTTTATAAATATCTTGTTACGAATACCAAATATGTCATCCTGATTTCGTTAGGGATTAATTTTCTTCTGTCGTTTTTTATGGCAGTTAGTTAATTATTTTAATAGCTTCTATAGTCTTCGTGTAATCAAGGTAACATATTTTGCATATTTTTAGGATGTGCATCATCGTTGTTTCCGGTATTGCAAACATCAAAACTATATTAAATACTAGCTATACTAGTGTTACTAGTGTTTAGAGTAAAGAAGTATTTCTTTCTCTGTAGTAGTTTTTCAACACAAGTACGCATTAGATCGTTTTTCCAAGCTAAGAGTCTTTTATATTGAAATGAATCAATGAACGATGAAATGATAAACTGTAGTTATTAAGACTCCAGACTTTCCGAATTTCAGTACAGATCTAGGCATATCTAGATAAAGTTATATCTGGAAAACCTGACAAAAAATATGAAGTTTACTTATTTATACTTTTGTATTTTTAGAGCAGAGTTTGCAATAAATTTGTTTGCTTATTCATGTACATGAGCAGTGAAAACCACTATACAAAGCTTGTGTGATTTCCTGTTTCACAGATACATAAAACATGTACCTGAAATCCAAGCGTCCGACAATGGTTATCCTGCTCTTGCGTATTTGTAGCCTTTTCGTCCTTGCAATCGAGACGGTTTAGAAAGTTCTTAAAAAATATAAATTAATCGTCCCAGGAGCTTCTTTATGTCTTATTATCAGGAGAGGATTTATTGTTTTTAATATGCAAGAGTGCGAAAGTTTAATAATTGTTTTGGCCTTCAAAAGTTATCTCCAAAGTTCGTAACAACTTTTAATTGCTATAAACGTTATCAACACATTCCACACACTTACTTGTAAGAATGTACTACTTTGAGAATGATTTAGTTTTCCGTTCGTTTGTGCATTATTAACAAAAAATCAATCGCTTATAAAAGTGAACTAACATATGAAAGTTTAGCTCGGGGCCCCCTTCAGGCCGGGGCCCCACGCGGCCGCTCAGTCCGCTTATAGGAAAATCCGCCACTGGGGTACAGGCTCCCTTCTTTATCAGAAAGATCAATTTACAGATACAGAGACACACATACAGTAGATATAATCATGGGAAATGCTACTATCTATGCTTGCAGACTTGCAGAAGGCTTACAAAACAGTGTGCTCGTATTTCCGCTTTCCGGCCAATTGATGTCAAAAATAAACTCTATCAACGTATGTGACAGGCCTTAATAGAGGATATTTAACATAATGATAACTATTAGAATTCTTTTGAGCAAAATATTAATTGTCTCATTTCTTAAGCCGAAAGACCTGTTTATAAGTATAACAGGCAGACAGATAGTAGATATAGGGGGCCTTCACGATTCTAGTCAGTTTTTTTGTTTGGAGTTTGACAGTTGGAGGCAGAAATCATGTAAACACTTCATACAAAACCACACAAAAAACTAGCCTGCAATTTTCAGTCTAGATTATTCTAGCCTCAAAGCTAGAATTCGATTCGAGTACCTACTCGAAAACACGGTGTTGTTTACATTTATCTCAAGGGGCATTATGGAGATCAGGTGGTGGAATCTGGAATCAAAGTGTATGTAGTCCAGGTGGTCTCATAGCATTTTTTATAACCAATTTTGAACAACATTTTTTGACAGAACGAGTGAAAACTTTTGCTCAAACTGGCTTTCTGATAGCCTGACGAGTACACAAACCATTCTTAAAATCTTCATTCAGAAGCAGAAGCGATAAAAATCAGCCTTCTAAATTCATACACCTTTAGATAAGCCCACCAGTATATTATACCGACTAAGATAGCTGCTCGCAAACTGCTATACACTGAAACAGCTGACAGGCTGAAATTTCAGCCTACGAGCTTCAAACGGAAAGGGCCGCATAATCATACACATTTTTATAACAATGCGTTCAGGCTTGCAGTATACACTGTACACAGTATCTGTATAGCAATGCTACAGAGCAACCCAGATGACCAGGAGCTTTATCGCAGTGGCAGTGGAATAATATGTTTACTCTCTATTTAATTACAAAAAAATAACTTTGTTGGCATACGTGTGAACCATAACATTAAAGAAATGTTGCCTTCATTCGAATGTTTGTGAGCAAAACAGTCTTTTGAATGAATCTCTTCTATATTCGAACGATCTGTTCACAAATTCGAGAGATACTCTGTCAATATAGTCTTTAGAACAGAATCATTTGGAAACTAGTCAATTAAAAGTGACTGCCAAGACCACTAGTAACGGTGAACCATTCAGAGTAACGGATTGCCACAGAGCTCAAGAATACCCAAAAGTATATTAGAAGCTTCTAGTATTGTAGTAACTAGTAACTAGTATTGTAGTGTGAGGACTAGTGCTGGGTTTCATTAAAATTTCTTTGAGATTCATTCCCCAATCTCGAAAGATTCACGAATCTTCAAAGCTTCATGAATTTATAAGATTCATGAATCCATTAAAATCCATATGTCTCCAGGGTTTCATGAATCTATCAAAATACTGAATTTACGTGATATCGCCTAACAACATGCCCGTCGTGGGTTCAAGCCTCGCATGGACCGTCTCTCCGTAGCAAAACAAACTATCCGGCTGAGTGGTATTGGCAAGAAGCCTCGAAAGCCTCTATAGGCTGGCATGATCACGTAGGTTGTTACGCCAACGATTCATTCAGATTCATGAATCTGAATCAGATTTACCCAACACTAGTAAGGGCCTTTTCACGATAGTTCCAGAATATAATTTGAGTTGAACATGATTGTATGTATTTTGTTTTTGAAGTCCCTGACGTCTTGAGTTGCAGTAGCAATGCAACAATCGTATCTGTTGCACCCCACATAAGCCTAACCGACACACTTACCGACCAAGGTGTACAGAATGGACGTCCATCGTTCGTCGAGCAGTGGTTTGCGCATTTTGTCCGAATTTCCGCTGTCGACGCTGCTGTTGCTGGCACTGCTGCTTTGATTGCTGATGATGCGGCGGGACGAGTTCTGGGGCTGTATCTTACCCACCTCCCGGGCCATAACTTTAAGCACTTGCTCACACACACACACACTCACACAGTTACACACTCAAAAATGCACTCCAAAAGTTCGAGGTTTCTGCGCCTCAAAATGTTCTAACTTTTGCTTCTTTCTTGCACGCCCGGGTTGTAATGAATTCCGGTTACACTTGGTGGCTGGTCGGTGGGAATGCTGCAACTTCACGCAGGTTGGTACGATTCCCTCCCGTACGGAGGCAGGCACGTCTGCAACGCTGAACTGAACCAGCGGCACGCTGCAGCAAGAATGCCGGTCCCGAATCGTTCGCACGTACAGGGAAGGTTATCGCGGGCCGCGAGTTCCTGGTCCCGCCGCTCACACACCCTGCTGCGCCGCCGGGAGATGGTTAGGAAAGTCCTGCCCACCCGCCAGATAACCAGATCGTTTGAAACGGTGCCGTGGTTCTAAGGGCAGTGGTTCTTTTTCGGCCGCTACTCGCTGGCGATAAGACCCGTGGTAGGCCCACTGTATTGCCCGTAGACGCCACCGGCGCTGACCCAGCGCGCAGTACAGTTCTCGCATCTTCGGATCACGCGTTGCTGCTGCTGGAGCGGGGGCGGGCGGGATGGGAAGTGCGGCTGGCTGACAGCTGTCAATAATAAATTATTTAGTTGAATTATGCAGTTCGAGGCGCGCGCTGCGATAACACGAAAAAATCCGTCCATCGCCGTTAGGGTGAGCTTTTTTTCGGGAGCGGGGTAAGTGGGAAGATGGGTGACAGGGCACATGATGCAACCCCCTCCCCACAAGCTCCGATTAGCGTTCTAGAGTGGGGAAGCTCCAGAACAAACTGACAGCGGAGCCGAGAGCGTTCCGATTTCTTATCGCGCCGGACGGAGAAGATCTTACGCTCGGGTGACGGTGTTTTTGGTGTGTACCCGCTCCTCCGCACGGTGACGTAGAAGCATGTGGGAGTGCGTGCGGCTGGGGTGATCTGGCGGGGCACACTAGCATCGTACGATGTTCTGACCAATCCGTGACTGCCTACTGATCGGCGACCTTCGGGCAGTGCCAGCCCGCACTAGGCTGGGCTAGTCATCCGAAACCGCGACTTCCGTCGTTTGCTATACACAACAACAACAAAACAACGCAAACAAAAAGGTCGCCGCGGCGTTTAGCGTGCCACTGGCACTGGTTTCTTGTTTTAGAACGGAAAGGTTAGCCCGACGGGTCAGCAAACAGCGCTCGAACCTGATCGCAACATGTGATCCGAATGCGGACAGCATGCAGGACGCGGGCGTGATTAGGCACACGGTCGGTTGGTTGGTCAATGTTTTTGTTTGCTTCTGTGCGTCGGGCGGGGCAAAACTTCTAACGGCCGCTCGCCGGCATGTTTATCCGCCCGCGTACCGGTCCGCTGCCGCGCTTGCTGGCGCGCTTGCCGAGCCTGCCCGTGCGGCCTACCGATAAGGGTTCGTGCGAGGGGCGATAAAAATGGGCTGTTTGACAACTCACGGACATGGTTTACACAGTGGTGGTGCCTGGCGGCGAACGTGCGCGTAACAGAGGATGCATTAAGCAAACATTAATTAGGTGTCGGAAATGGGAGGGAAAGATTAACGGGCTTTGACGTGATGGTCGGATGTCCCGCGCAGTGCGGAGTGTTATGTAGTGCGTTCCCGATGCACTTTGCGTTCCCCATTTTGAGTGACCTGGAATTCGGAAAAATTGATTCCCAAATCATTCGAGAGCTCTGTGACGACACCCGCTGAGTCGTATGATCTTGCTTGTGAGTTTGATGATTGCGAAGCTACACAAACAAGCTCATATTACAACATTGCAATTCCCTGTACGCAAATGACGCATCGCGCCAGGCACATATGAATGAACGCTGACGACATTATTTGTTTTTGCAGCTGCAAGTCCTAATGCGCGCTAGCCATCCTTGCCAACGTGCTTTATTTATGGCTGTTCATTTAATTGTAACGAAAAGTGAGTAAGCAAGAGTGAGTAAGAGTGAGATTTGGAATGGAATTATTTTCCATGCTCCAATGCTCCAAAAATTCCACTACGCCCACGTCCACTTTGGAAGAAGAAGAAGAAGAAGAAGAAGAAGAAGAAGAAGAAGAAGAAGAAGAAGAAGAAGAAGAAGAAGAAGAAGAATAGAATTAATAATATTAGAAATAATAAAAATTATAAAAATAATAACAATTATTATTATTATGATAATAATAATAACAAAAATTATAATAATAATAATAATAAAAATATTTTTTATAATATTAATAACTTTAACGAAAATATTAATAAAAATGAAAATAACAATAATATTAATAATAATAATAATAACAGTTATAATAATAATAATAATAATAATAATAATAATAATAATACTAATAATAATAATCATAATAATAATAATTATAATAATGATAATAATAATAATTATAATAATTATAATAATAATAATAATAATAATCTCCATCGCAACAACGACGTTGCCAAAATTGTGCCAAAATTGCACTGAGTCACAAGTTGGTAGAGCGATTTTAACCCTACTACAGATTCCTCCCTGATCCGGTCCTGGAAAATGGTTGCATAAAGCTGCATTGGGATCGCGAAATTATAAAGGACATCCTCATCCGTGCCAATAGTTCACGAGAAAAGAAAGGAACGAGTGACCATCATCGACATTGCAGTAACGTTAGACCAAAATGTTCAGACCACATTTTCCACCAAGGTGACGAAGTATCATGATCTGACAGAGGAATTGAAGCAGATGTGGCATTTGGAGGATACAGGTCAGTTCGGTTTGAGCCTTCGATGGGTAAGCACCGCTTCTTTTGTGCTCCCGAATAATCTCTCATAAAACCGGTTTTCATTTTGTCACGCGCGTTTCTCTGCCTCTTCTTCGATCATGTCGGGGGAGGGGGGGAAACACGCGAAGCGTGGAAGAAACAGTTGCAGTGATAGTGGATCGGACTCGGGCATGTCGAAACGCTCCGTGCGGCGGATATGCCCAACTGCCGATAACGATGCATTGGCACAAAGGCTGAATAATGAAAACAATAGCATCAACGATACCAGCTCCTCCGACACCATGGAACAGGAGGAAATTTCCCAGGAATTTACTTTAGTAAATCGAAAGAAAGGCTCCGCTCGTCGTCGGTCTACTCAAAAAACATCCGCCGGTCCGTCGGCTAACCCACCCGCAGCATCTGCCACACCGCTGGCAGGTCGAAAAGTAAATCCGACTTCCGAGTCGAATTTCAAGCCGCCACCGATTGTGGTTAAAACAATACCTGTTGCTGAACTTCGTCCGGAGCTTCAGTCACGAGGATTCACGCCCCAATTCCGACTCAGCGGCATTGGCACATCCATTGTCACTCGCTCCAGGTCTGAATACGATGGCGTAGTAAAATACTTGCAAGAGCGAAAAGCGGAATTCTTCAGCCACGATGCGAAACAAGACCGCCCGTTCAAGGCTGTGCTACGCGGGCTTCCAGAAATGGACATCCCCGAAATAGTGGAGGAACTTCAGGGACGCTACCAACTTGAAGTTTTGGAGGCCTTCGAAATTAAACGGCGCATCGATACAATACACTCCAGATTGTATCTAGTACACTTCAAACGTGGGACCTGCTCCCTGAAAAAACTAGAGGCGGTTCGAACCATACAGCAAGTCATCATAAGGTGGGAGGCATATCGTGGTGGTAAAAAGGGTCCAACGCAATGCCATCGTTGCCAAGACTTTGGCCATGGTACGCGACACTGCAACATCCAACCACGTTGCGCTCGTTGCGCGGGTCAACACATCACCGAAGCTTGTCCAACCAAGGACCAAAATGAGGCGTTGAAATGCTCGAACTGCTCGGGTCCTCATGGGGCTGATGATCCAACCTGCCCCCGCCGAGCAAAATATGTAGAAGTTAGGCAACAGGCCTCACGTCGACAGGCAAAACACCAACATCCGCCGAACCCGGTTCATCGACAGATCCCTCCGAGGCCGTTCATAACAGCTCCACCGATGGTACGTCCTCCCCCCGCAACATCGACCCATACTGCTACACAACCCAGCAGTTCAGTAATGCAGACAAACCGCACTGCTTCAATTGAACCAAATACCCCACCCGGCTTCATCACCCTTGCCCAGCGCTTGGAAAATGCTCGGAACGCCCCAGACACACCAACACCAGTTTCTGAAGCGAATCTTTTTCCATGCAGGAACTTTTTAGCATCTTCACAAAGATGATGTCGAAACTTCGACTATGCCGCAACAAGGCAGAACAACTCGCCGTTATCGGAGAACTACTTATGCTCAATGGGTAATCTTCGCGTTGTGACATGGAATGCACAGTCTGTAAGGACTAAAAGAATACCGCTTGAAGATTTTCTACATAGACACCGTATCGATATTGCACTAATTGTTGAAACACATCTAAAACCCGATATCAACTTTTACATCAGTAACTATTTCATTTATCGGTATGATCGCACTTGTACTAGAGGAGGTGGAGTAGCCATAGCAGTCCGTCACGGTATCCACCATATGCTGCTCCCGCGATTCGATACTACTATTATCGAATCATTGGGGATTCAAGTTTCGACATGCTCGGGGTCAGTTTGTTTTCTGGCGATCTACTGCCCTAAACAGTGCACCAACATCACAGCACAGGCTTTCCGAAGAGACCTTAATGTACTGACGCACCTCAATATGCGGACCATCGTTGGTGGCGATATTAACGCTCGACATACCCTGTGGCCCCACCAGCAAAACGCAGGAACTACCATAAAGCCAATTGGGCCAGATTTGGAACCATGGTTGATCGAAGCATATCGTCGACAGAAGTACTCCTTTCACCAGAATCCATAGATTCAGCCATTAAAATGTTGCAGGACTCCATTAATACTGCAGTAGTCGAATGCGTTCCCGAGGTGCGTATTAAGGGGGAAATTGTCACCTTAGACGAATATACCCAAGACTTAATCAAGCATCGTAACACACTCAGGCGCCAATACCAGAGAAGCGGTGATCAGCTGTTAAAGCGACAAGCGGCTAATCTCTCACGCATCATCTCAGATCGCGTAGCAGAAATTCGCAACACTAACTTTGCAAGCAAAGTTGAGCAGCTTCCACCCCACTCGCCAGCCTTTTGGAAAATGGCGAAAATTCTAAAAGACAAACCCCGGCCGATTCCTCCATTAAAGAGCAACTTACCAGCGCATGTAGTCATTACGCCCATCGAAAAGTCCAATGCACTTGCTAACCAATTTGCTGAGGCACATCGCCTTGGTCTTACAATGACTAGCCCTCACGACGTAGAAGTGTCAACGACCAACAGCACAGTTGACAACGCACCTCCAACTCTACCACCCGAAGAGCGCATCACCGTCGCGGAGGTTGAAAGTACCATCAAATGTCTTCAAAACATGAAGGCCCCAGGCTTTGATAGAATCTTCAATATTTGCATCAAACATCTACAAAATCGAGCTATAAGTTTACTTGTTGCGATTTTTAATAGCTGCCTCTCACTCAACATCTTCCCGCAAGCCTGGAAGAGCGCAAAGGTGATCCCAATCCTGAAGCCCGGAAAGGATCCCACCCTTCCATCCAGCTATCGTCCAATAAGCTTGCTAAGCGCCTTTAGCAAACTGTTCGAAAAAATAATATATTGTCGACTAAGAAGTTCGGTTAACGATCTACAAATTATTCCGGTAGAACAGTTTGGATTTAGGTCCGGTCACTCAACAACACACCAACTGATTCGACTGCAAAACACCATCCAGCAAAATAAACGAGTAGCAAGATCCACTGCTGTAGTGATGCTTGACGTGGAAAAAGCATTCGACAACGTGTGGCATGATGGACTTGTCCATAAATTGTACCAGTACAAGCTCCCATTATTCTTGATCAAACTGATCAAGAATTACCTGCAGCACCGCACCTTCCGTGTTGTCATCGGCCCATATAATTCGGATGTGCAGCATGTACCGGCGGGCGTACCCCAGGGCAGCGTTCTGGGCCCACTTCTGTATCTGCTGTTCACGGCGGACCTTCCTGCTCTTCCTAGCGGTGCCCAGTTGTTCCTGTTTGCAGACGACACGGCGATCGCTACTAAGGGCAGAACACCAGCAGAACTCAGACGCGGCGCTCAGCGCTGCTTAGACGTACTACAAGGCTATGCTGCTGAATGGAGAATCCGCATCAACAACGCAAAAACACAAGCCATGATTGTCCCACACCGGCTAAGGCACCAGCTACTAAACCCGATTGGCCACCAGCTGACTGTGGGAGGAACAACAATCCCTTGGTTGTCAAGGGTAAAGTATCTGGGACTACTCATGGACAACAAGCTGCTTTATCATCACCATACCCGAGAGCTGGCAACACGGATCAATGTCCTGCTTAAAAAATTGTATCCCTTAGTTAATCGCGGCTCTCGCCTTTGTTACAGGAACAAGATCGCGATCTATAAACAAATAGTTCTTCCCATGGCTACCTATAGTATCTCGGTTTGGAAAAATAGCGCCCCAACCAACATCCGCAGGGTTCAAATAGGGTTGAACCGATTTTTGCGATTAATTGCAAATGCTCCCTACTGGACCAGGTTAGAGGAGCTATATGAAAAACCAGTACATATCCAATAGATGAAATTGGATATGTGATAACAGAACGCATTAAAGCAAAATGCGCAACATCAGGTTCACCCCTTCTAAGGGCACTCTTTTGAATTTTTCACTTTTTTTTTTTTTTTTTTTCTTCCTTCTTTCCTTCATATTTTTGAATTTCTTTTGTCTTGTTCCTAATCTAATAGTGTTAAGTAGATAAGTTAGTTTAAGTTAATATAGCGTAACAAAAGGCCCTAAGCCTAACACCATGCTTTCTAAAACCAAAACAAACTGCCTCTTGGCAAAATGCTCTACAGCGGTGAAAAGCGAGCGTTACGCTAAATCTCGCAAAACAAATGTACTCATGAACTTAATAGAAAAATATCAATAAACATATATTCTGATTCTGATTCTGAGGATACAGGGTTTTCAAGGATTATATGTTCAGCGAGTTGTTGATTCGTTCGAGCATATAATTGACTATTTCAGCGAGATATTGAATTGTACGGAAGCAGGCGTTGACCTGTTCGGCGATTCTGTAGTGCTGTCATTTGTTTTGTTTACACCCTGTGCCGCAGCGTTTAATTTTTCATTCTTAAATGTCATAAACGTAGCAAATAATCATTCCCCAAGCTGTTTAATTCTAGAATTAGTTGAAACAAATATATTTTTTTAAAAACCGTTTGTTTACCTTCTGATGAGAATGAACCAAGCTGCAGTTCAAGGGGTACGAAAGTGACAGCTCTACAGTATTACCGAACATGTCAACGCCTACTTCCGTACAATACTTCCGCTCGAACGAATCAACAACTCGCTGAACATGTCAATAATATCATTGAAAACCCTGTATCCGCAATGTTCCGGTAGTCATCTCGGCGACCGGAATTGCCCCTATGGCCCTCTTATGTTCCCTGGACGAGCTCGAACTACAGAGAGAACTACCCAGGATTTAAAAGGCGGTGATTCTTCGAACATGTAGCACTGTAAGGAGGTTCCTGAATCACCATCCGGTGCAATCTCATTAACATTAAGAAAACTGGTGAATGAGATCCTTAGAGCCCCTTTGGCATTTGAATAGCCCGGGGTAGGTGAAAAGTTTCCAGCATATTGCTGAGAAGTGACAAAAATTGGGATAGTAATAATAATAATAAAAATAATAATAATAATAATAATAATAATAATAATAATAATAATAATAATAATAATAATAATAATAAAAATAATAAAAATAATAATAATAATAATAATAATAATAATAATAATAATAATAATAATAATAATAATAATAATAATAAAAATAAAAATAAAAATAATAATAATAATAATAATAATAATAATAATAATAATAATAATAATAATAATAATAATAATAATAATAATAATAATAATAATAATAATAATAATAATAATAATAATAATAATAATAATAATAAAAATAAAAATAATTATAATAATTATTATAATAATAATAATTATTATTATTATTATTATTATAATAATTATAACAATAATAATACAAAGAATATCTCCAGTTAAGATAAACTTTAAACTCTTTCAGATCATACTAGTAAACGCGTTTGGTTTCATTAGGAAAGAGAACGCTCTATAACACTCTTGAACACACAGTGTCATGGCTATGGCAAGTAAATACGAGGCAAGTAATCAGGCCACAAAACCATGTTCTAGAAACCAGAATGCAGAATTGCGTCTTGTCTCAACGGAACGCAAATTGCGAAATTACGACTATTCTCGCGACATAAGCCCCCCAAACTCCCCCCCCCCCCCCCTCTCGCCAGCATGTACCCGACAAACTTTATTGTGTCACAGCATCATACTACACTTCATGATTACAGTATCAATCTATCAATGCAAAACAGCTTAATGCGCCTATAATGACACAAACGCACACAGATCCCCTTCTAAGCACTGTACTCTCCGTCAGGGTTTGATGAATCATGCCACCATCTAATGGACCTGTCACGGTTAATCTGTGCCGTGTTATCGGACACACATTCGCATCGGCGGGCGGCCAACGCTACGCACTCGCGAGGCTTCGTGCGTTGCCCGGGGGAACATCTCGCGAGCTATGTAAAATAAAAGTATGTAAAATAGGTGTATTGACAACACTCCCCATTGTCAACGGATCCCATGGGACAATTTCTCCGCCGGGAGCTCATATATCCTTTTCGGTGCAACAGCAGCGACAAACAAACAAAAAAAAGTCACACGAAAACAATATTGAGTGGTAGGAAACGAACCCTTTCCCCCGAACGGTGTACAGTTTCGCAGCTCATTTTCTTCCGTTTTTCCCATCCCAAGCTCGCTTAGACGTCACAACGGTTGGGGACAATTTGCATTCATGCCAATCTACCAGTTTGGACGGCCTGTTCTACACGCTAGCGCTCGCTCCCGCTCTCGCGATGACAGTGATTATGGCGATCAATCCATCCAGCTGTCAGTTCCCCACTCCGGAAGCGCAACACCTGGCTCGGTGATTGTGTGTGTGTGTGTGTGTTGCATACGGGAGGACCATAAACCTTCATGTCGACGCTTAATGGCGTCGAAACAATGGTACGCTGGAATGGGATGAGCGATTAGAGCGTTGCCTTGGCGGCTCTAGCTGTTGCTCTAGCACTCGCCCCCGGAACCGGAAGCGAAAGCTCAGTGGCTCAGAGGCTCACACCAAGTATGTATGTGTATGTGTGCTAGTAATTTGTCCTGCACAGCACTGACAGCAAGCTACTGCTGCGTGTGCGGCACGGTCAATGGGCAACGAGCACGGCCGGCACTATTCAATTGCATTTAAGCTGCAAGCGAGCAGAAATCTATTTTTAACCACCAAACCACCCTTGTACCGGTACCGGCGGTCTGGTGCGTGTTCCTGTGCCTGTGTACATGTGTGGTTTGATTAGATTGCGAAGCACTATTTGTGCGGCTGGGTTGCAAAAGGAAGCGGATGCAACGATGAAGCACACGATGAATTCGCACCCGCTGCGCAAATTCGAGCAGTTTCCAGCGCAGAAAATGTACCAAATTCTGCGCTGGCCAGCGCAGATTTTGGCTGGTCTCCCGCGCTGTTCTTCAGCGATTCCTGCGCTGGGTCGCGCAGTTCGGGCAGTTCGGACAGTTCGGACAGTTCGGGCGGCGGCGGAGCAAAAAAAAACGGTCAAAAAATTTAAAAAAATAATGGCGCTCATTTTTTCGTCCGCTTCTTCCTCTCCTCTCCCTCCTTCACCCTGGCTTGCCTTACTTGAGCTTCAGCCCGTGCCTTCCGCCGCCAGCTGATTGGGTGTTGTGGTGGTGTATGCGTTGATACTTATATGTGCATTGCGGTTATGTATTGTTATTGGTGGGTGTTAGCATTTATTAATTTGTGTGTGACCTTGAGACGCTGTGGGAGAAGCTGGATTGGGATTCAAAGTGTTATCGGTGTATTGATGGTTTATTTTATTTCGTGCCGCTGCTGATGAGACCATTCGATGCCCCTGCCAATTGAGGGTGAAGAAGCCTATTTAAAACAAGCGTAGGAGAACGTCTAACACTAACACTATGCACGGAATGCACTCGACCAAAACATGAACCTACCGATCCGAACCCATTCCAAGGCAGTGCCGGTCGCACGGCGTCATGATACCGACTCAAAACCAACAAGCCACCAGATTCTGGACGGACAGGTGCAGTATCATACGCGCACCGTAATAAACCAAACCAGAATTCTCTTTTGTATGAATTCAATTCAAGTTTTGTTTCCACTTGCGTCCGCTAGCGGAATTGGAAAGAAATGTGTAACATATCACATGCACGTTTGCTTCGATCGTTTGTCTTTTTGATACTCCCAACAGCAGAGCCGATCGCAAAGATGATGATGCCAATCCAATGGTTGTGTTGTCTCTCAAGTAGCGAGATCGAAAATGCATGGACTTTGTAGCCGCAGTGGATGAAAATGTACGCATCAGAATCAAATAGTTTTGGGGTTTAAAAACGCACGCACACATACAAACACGCGCGCAAACTCTCTCACACACACACACACACACACACACGCGCGCGCGCTAAGGCACCTACGAACGCGCGCACGCGAGAACGCACCTACGAAAGCGCGCATGCAAGCACGCACCCCCCACCAAACCCCCCTCCGCTTCCGCTATCATCAGCTATCATATAGCGCATCATCATCCAAAGCGCCGGGCGGGGTGGGGGATCGCGGCATGATAGAGTGAATGGTCACTTTCCCGCGCTGTGTGCGTGTGTGTGTGTGTGTGTCGAGACAAAAACTCGAGAAAGATTTCGGCACATTAAAAAAAAATTATATAGTCAATATACACTGTGCTTCATTATGCTTAGAAGGTCGTTGAAGCATGAAACATGTTTAAATTAAAAAATATTAGATTAGTGTTAGACGTTCTCCTACGCTTGTTTTAAATAGGCTTCTTCACCCTCAATTGGCAGGGGCATCGAATGGTCTCATCAGCAGCGGCACGAAATAAAATAAACCATCAATACACCGATAACACTTTGAATCCCAATCCAGCTTCTCCCACAGCGTCTCAAGGTCACACACAAATTAATAAATGCTAACACCCACCAATAACAATACATAACCGCAATGCACATATAAGTATCAACGCATACACCACCACAACACCCAATCAGCTGGCGGCGGAAGGCACGGGCTGAAGCTCAAGTAAGGCAAGCCAGGGTGAAGGAGGGAGAGGAGAGGAAGAAGCGGACGAAAAATGAGCGCCATTATTTTTTTAAATTTTTTGACCGTTTTTTTTTTGCTCCGCCGCCGCCCGAACTGTCCGAACTGTCCGAACTGCCCGAACTGCGCGACCCAGCGCAGGAATCGCTGAAGAACAGCGCGGGAGACCAGCCAAAATCTGCGCTGGCCAGCGCAGAATTTGGTACATTTTCTGCGCTGGAAACTGCTCGAATTTGCGCAGCGGGCAGCATCCCAAACAGCCGCCCGCTGCGCAGATTCGAGCAGTTTTCTGCGTAGTTTTTTGCGTCGTTTTGTGTCAAAAAATACGCAAAAAACAGCGCTGGACTTCAGCCAAAACTACGATAGCCGGCGTATTTCTTGCAGTTTTTAGGTGCGGAACGAGCGCCATCTGTTGAAGGAATGGATGAACTATTTCAGACGGCGGAGCAAAAAAAAAACGGCCGATTCAAAATTCAAAAAATATTGGCGCCCATTCCTTCCTCTTCTTCCTCTTACTGCCTTCCCCCCCTGCCTTGCCTTACTTGCGCTTCAGCCCGTGCCTTCCGCCGCCAGCTGATTGGGTGTATGCGTTGGTATATATGTACATTGCGGTTGTGTATTGTATTTGGTGGGTATAGCATTTATTTATTGTGTGTGACCTTGACGATACGGGAGAAGCTGGTTCATTTTGGGATTTAAAGTGTTATCGGTGTATTGATGGTTTATTTTATTTCGTGCCGCTGCTGATGAGACCATTCGATGCCCCTGCCAATTGAAGGTGAAGAAGCCTATTTAAAACAAGCGTAGGAGAACGTCTAACACTAATCTAATATTTTTTAATTTGAACATGTTTGATGCTTCAACGACCTTCTAAGCATCATGTAGCACGGTGTATAGTGGCAATAAATTTTTTTTTTTCAATGTGCCGGAATTTGTCTCGAGTTTTCTGGCCACGACACACACACACGAACACACACACTGCGCGGGGAAAGCGATCGTCCACTCTATCATGCCGCGATCCCCCTCCCCTCCCGGTGCTTTGAGTGAGGAACCAGCCTTTCTTGCGATAAGGTAGCCGTAATCGATCATGCGGAAGGGGAGGTGGGGGTTGATGGGGGGTGTGTGCTCGCCTGCGCGCTTTCGTGGGTGCGTGCTCGCGTGCGCGCGTACGTGCATTCGTGCATTCGTGCATGCGTGTATGCGTTCGTGCGTGCGCGTGTGTGTGTGTGTGCGTGCGGGAACTCCAAAACTGTTTGATTCTAATGCGTGCATTGTCACCGGCTGCGTCTACACACTCCATGCATTCTTAGAAAACGCACTGCACGCCGCCCGATCGATTACCGCTACCTAGGAGACAATACAACCATTTAATTGGCACCACCATCTTTGCGACCGGTTCTGCTGTTGGGGGTATTAAAAGACAAACGATCGAAGCAAACGTGCGTCTGATATGTAGCACATTTCTTTCCAATTCAGCTAGCGGATGCAAGTGGAAACAACATTTTGAATTGAATCCATACAAAAGAGGATTCTGGATTTGTTTATTACGGTGAGCGTATGGTGCTGCACCTGTCCGTCCAGAATCTGGTGGCTTTGGAGTAATTATCATGACGCCGAGCGACCGGCACCGCCTTAGAATGGGTTCGGCTCGGTAGGTTAATGTTTTGGTCGATTGCATTCCATGCATTTGTCGCGTCACAACGGTAACACGGCAGCAACAAAGATAAGCCAATCTCTTCTCCGGGTGTGGGCTGTTATGCTATGTTATTCCTCTTCTTCTTCTTATTATTATTGGCATAATGGCCTACGCGATCATGCCGGCCTTTTCAGGACTTGAGTACCACGTAGCCGGATAGTCACCCCTTGCTACGGCGGACGGTTCATACGCGGTTAGAACCCACGACGGGCATGCTGTTAAGATGTGCGGAATGATGGCGGTGCCGCGGGCCCGCTCCTATCCAGCGGGCAACTTGCATACTGCCACACTGTATCCTGCCCGATGCATACGCTGCAGGCAGGGGGAAGGATGCAGCTCCACAATAAAAAAAAACACCGTCATGAACACCTTCCTTTCTTTGACCGATGGATCATAACATTCCGGAAGAAAACACATTCGGCGACAGTTGTGCACGCACACTCACACCCATGCGCATACGACTCAGCATATCTGTGCAATCTACAACATATAAAAGGAAAATCATAGTGTCACATAAACTTAAGCTTTATGTAATTTGGTTTAAGCTTTCCTATGCACGGCCATGGCCACCTGTGTTGCGTGCGCTACTTGGAATTAGGGTTCTACGCGTTGCACAGCCAACCCTCGAGCGTTAGCTAGCGATTCGTTAGTTATTTTTACATTGCAGCGATTGAACTCATTGCGCTTTTTGGTTTGATTTGTGAAAAATCAAATGAAGCGCCGCAATGTTTGTTAACGGTTTTTTTTTAAGCGCCACAACAGCTCGCGACCATTGACCACACGCGTGAAAGAGATAGCGCTATGGAGGGAAAAAGCACGGACGACGGCTGACAGCGATTGGCCGTCTGACGCACCAACACATCCAAACCTTCAGCAGCGTGCTCAGGCGAGGGGTAGGAAGCGGAGCCAGGGACGGGTAGCTCGAAACGCTGCTCGACAAATTTGCCGTAGGAGGGAAAAAGAAGGCCTGAGAAAATGCGCGAAAGGGAATGATTTCTTCCGTCGCTTTGCACAGGGGGCGGCTTTGTAGCTGGTGTGTAAGCGCCCGTCAGAAACGCTTCACCGATCGGCCAAACGCTTCGGGGCAGGCAACCGCCTGGCACGGTATGCAACGCGCATCGCACTTCTTAACTGGACCAGCATTACTAGCCCGCGTGCGCTCGCGCTCACCAACGCGTGTACGAACGATTGGCAAAATTGAGTTTGCCGCTCCAAAACACCACCCGGGAACCACCCCCAATCCACATGTGTGTGTGTGTGTGTGTGTGTGTGTGTGTCGCCAACGAAACGGCACTCACCTCTCGGCTGGTCGAGCAAACACGCATCTCCATGTGAAGGCGCCCGGTACGCGGCTGACGGTGACGCGGGTTTTGAGCCATGATTAAGAGCTCGTACCCGGGGATCGAGGGTCCCTGGGTCGACCCACTGCTCGGCACTACACACCCGAACCGAACAATGGCTCGCACCGCCTTCCGCCCCATGGGCACCATCCGCCCAGCAGCCCTAGTGTCCTCGCCCCGGGCATATCTCTGTCAGTGTCATCGACAAACGGAAACCGATTAAACCGCAAAGCCAACTCATGATGTGTGACGGTGTGTGTGTGTGTGTCCATATCTCTGGGTGTGTAATGTGTCATCTCCGAAATTAGCTGGAACATGTTTCGGACAACGGGCTCCATCAGGGCCTTTGTACATCGGAGCGAGAGCGGAGGAAGGATGGCAGTGACAGTGGTTGTGGGAGTTAGTACATATGTATGAAGCAAGACCCGGACCGCACCCCTCTCCCCGGTCGGGCACGGTCAGCTTTTATCAGTCGACAGTTGTCGGCCGAGAGTTAGACAATTTATTAGAATGATATCGAATTTCACTTTTCTCCGGCCAAGTGTTCTCGGGCAACTCGGCAGCACCGGTGCTGGGAGCACCCGGTGAGCGACAGACTCGCAGAGAAGGTGAAGTAAACGGTGAGGAGTTCACTGGAGTCGGTCGGATGTCTCATGCGGAAGAAGAATGTTATGTCAACTGCAGGCAAATCCAATGTCTGCGCCCCTCCGTGCCCACTCTCTCACACTGATGAGGGTTTGAGGGTCTGCACAATACCACCACAGTGGGGGCTGGTGGAAGGAGTTTGGTGGCCGTGTGGCAGTGTGGTTCCTTTTTCCATACTGCTCGTTGAGTACATTTTTTTCTTCTATATCCTCCTGCTCCAGTGGTTAACAAAGTGCGGCCCTGGCAGCCGTATGTAGATTGGTGGATTACGGTGCTGAATCCCAAAACGATTCCGTTTCGAGCCACTGGAAAGGTAGGTACGTGCTCATGAATAGGACAGCCATTTAAAGGCAAGAAATAGTTGCATAGAACAAGTAAAACTCGCCAGACAAGTGCCTAGTTTCCGGGAAAACTGGCGAGTAATGATGAAGAATTCTGAACGAAATAAGCAACCAGTAGGAACTAGAGCTGTGTGAAGAAATAATCGAGATTATTAGTCAAAACCATTTCCAGGAAGACCCATGGAAAAGAGGATAAAATGTGACGGGTGGTATACGGCTCCATTTACAAGCTCGGGAAGTCGGAACCTAACATAAGGAACTAGGCTTCCATTTGAGTGTTTGTATGGGAAATGTGCGCTTCACATATTTCAACGTGTGAAATAATCTAGTGTTGGGTAAATCTTATTCAGATTCCTGAATCTGAATGAATCTTTGAAATGATTCAATGAATCTGAATCCTGGTTGCAATGATTCATGAGTCTCAAAGATTCATGAATCTCCAAATATTCTTGAAACACCAAAGATAGACGAATCTCAAAAGACTCATGAATCTCGAGAGATACATAAATTTCAAAAAAATCATATCTCTAAGGATTCATGAATCTCATGAGATCCATACATCTCCAAAAAATCATAGAGCTTGAGCTTCGCATTATTCTTCTTTTTGAAGCAACAACTTACTTGGTCATGCCGTCCTATGCAGGCTCTCGAGACTTCTTGGCCACGTAGCCGAATAGTTTGTTTTGCTACGGGGAGACGTTCCATTCGCGGTTTAAAGCCATGACGGATTTAAGATGTTGTTTAAGATGTTGGGGATGTTGTTTGATGAGATCGCGCAAATAAACTATTTTGCAAATCATGCATCTCTAAAGATTCATGAATCCCTGGAGGTATATGAATTGTAATGGATTTTTTTAACCTTTATATTCATGAATCTTTGAAGATTCATACATCTATCGAGATTCATAAATCCTTGGAGATTCACGAATCTTTGAAGAGTCGATTCGAGATTCGAATCACTCAACACTGAAGATTCTTATGAAGGAATCTCATCGAAAGAGTCATGAAATCCAACACTAAAATAATCAACCAGCCAATCAAAATTAATCTCGAACAGGGGCTCATCCATGAATTACGTTACGCTTACTATAGGGTAGAGGAGAAACTTTGTAGCGTTAAAATTGCTTCCAAAGCGGTAAAAGGTGGTTCGTAATCTTCTCTCTCTCTCTCTCTCTCTCTCTTCCTCTCGCTCTCTCTCTCGCGTTCTCTCTATACCTCTCTATATGTCTCTCTATATCTCTCTCTATCTGTCTCTCTCTCACTATCTATCTACTTCTCTCACTATCTATCGACCTCTCTCTCTATCTCTCTATTGCTTTTTTAAGTGTGAAATATTATTTTCTCTCCCTCACTCTCATTCCATATAGCTCTCCCTCTCTTTGTTTCTATCTTTCTCCCTCTTTCTGCATATCTCTCTTTCTCGTCCTCTCTAAATTTTGCGTTCTTGATGAAATTCAGGTAATTGTTTACATCCTCTCTACTCTCCTCTCTACTCTTACTCTACTCTTACTCTCTCTTTCTCTCTCTCTCTCTCTCTTGCTCTCTCTCTATATCTATCTCTATCTATCTATCTATCGATCTTTATATCTATCTATCTATCTATCTATTTCTCTCTAGCTTTCTATCTGTCTCACTCTATTTGTCTTTCTATCTACCTCTCTCACTATCTCTAACTTTCTCGCTTTTTCTCTCTCTCTCTCTCTCTCTCTCTCTCTCTCTCTCTCTCTCTCTCTCTTTCTTTCTTTCTTTCTTTTCAACTGTCACTGTCAACAACTGATCGTAGTAAGCACGATTCCCCTAATAAATTTGAGTGGAATTCGCAGATCCCCTAGTTCGAATTTAAGCCCGTTCCACAAACAAAAAAACACAAAAAACTGAGCTTTCACTCAGCTAACTGTTGCTGCGTGGCTCTTCCCAATTGCTTCTACGAAATTTAGCTCTTTTGCCCGGCCCGCAGTTTGCCGACCACTGAACCTACGAAAACTTACCGAACATGTGTTCACTTTTGCGTGCGAGAAAGTTATACGAAGGGAGAGGGTGGTCATGTGTTCAGGAAACACAATCCAAAGGCCTCCCACGTGCTGAAAGGCTCGCTGGAATGTACCCAAAACCAAAAGCTGGGCTCACCCTGCCGGAGAACTTTGTCCGGAAAAGTTTCTACCTCGGCAGGGTCCCAAAACTGTCAACGACCCCACGGGAAGTGCCTCGGAGTTACGTGTGCCGCTGGTGGTGGTGAGCCCATGCAACATGCAGGAAATGGAGCGCGCTCAATCAAACATGTTGATGATGTGAACGCATTGCAGCACTACCACACCCCTCGCCGGTCGCTCCAGCACGATAGCACGATTATGTCACGACTGGATTGGTTGCGGATTGCAACAAACAAGTCAAGCAAATCAAACCACACACACACATACACACGCATACGTACACACAAACACAAGTCTTACTTCATTTGATTTCATTTATTATAGCAAATCGGTTCGTCGCTTGATGTTTTTTTTTTGCCTTTTTTTTCTTGGTCAAGTTCGTAACGCATTTCACGTAGGGGGGGGAAGGAGGGGGGAGAAATTGCGGGCAAACGGGGCGCTTGATGGAAGGGGAAGGGGGGGGGGAAGTGTAAGCCGGGCCGGAGTTGGTGAAGACATTATTTTACATGCACCCGGCTCACGGGCTCGCCCCTCCTTGCCCTTCCCTCCCCTGTTGCTCTGTTCACAAGTGCATGAACATAGGCGCATGCTTGCTTTTTTTTTTCTGTTGCGTGTTTGTTTACATTTGTGCCATGTCGATAACATCGACCCTCCTTCCCAGTTTCGCTCGAAGGTGCTTGGGTGTTACGTTTTCGGGCAGGTTCTGCAGCGACGGCCCATCCCGCTGGGGCGTTGGAATGCGGCTTCGTCCCGACGGCTGCAGCTTCACCCGCCGGGTTCCGGGCTTTGGGGGTGCTGAGCGCGAGTAGGAGTCCTTTTTTTCCCACTCGGGATGATTGGTTGAGTAAAAAGGAGCCGGAACGGGGGCCCGCTGTTGTTGAGGCAGCTGTTGCTGTTGCCGCAGCCGTGGGTGGGATGGGCAGTGGTGGTGGCGGCGATCCATCCCTTTCCTCTCCGTTTGGCACCTTCCTCCAGGCAGTGCGGCTATTCCGTTGGCGCGAGGCGTGGAAAACTCCGTGCCCTGGAAGGTGGGACAATCCCTGTGGATTGCAGCGCGAATCGGCGCTGGATGGTGGATGGTTGATGCACTCAAAATGGTAACTAGCTGGGATGGTGGGATGGATCGCCGAACTGATCTTGGCATGGTGGACCTTCCGACATTTGCGCTCAGAAATCCTTCGCGGGGAGGGAGCGAGCCGTTGGTGTTCCGGTTGGCCAGAAGCGATAAAAAGCAAACGGCAGCGATGCAGTGTTTAGCGGGAAGGCGGGGGACGGGGGGAGTTGAGTAATACTGGAAGATGAGGGGGGGGGGTGGAGGCGTTTCGAGTGACGTCACAGCACGGCGAACCGTGCAGCCGCAACGGAATTCGATTCGGGAGCATTCGAGTATTTGGTTCGAGTATTGGTAGGTTAGCTTACATATGTTGAGAGAAACAGAGACAGAGTGAGACAGTTGGTCGAAGCGAAGCTGGTTGGCTTAGTAATGGTTGTCCCATCGGCCATCGTAGCTACCGTCGTCCTCGTGGCCGGCCGGAGCCCAGGAGGCACCGTGGCCGGCGCGGGCACTGGCCTCAGCGAGGGCGGCGTAGTGCGCCGCCTTGGCGTGCTGCACCTCGGCCGTCTCGACCGGCACGCCGTTGTGGATGACCGGGATGTGCTGCGGGTAGTACGAGTGGGCGTGGGCCGGCGCGTATCCCTGGGCCTTGGCGACGGCGGCGAAGTGGGCCGCCTTGGCGTGCTGCACCTCCGGCGTCTCGACCGGCACGCCGTTCTTGATGACCGGGACGTGCTGCGGGTAGTGCGCGGCATGGACGGCGTGGTGCGTGTGGGTTACCGGCGCGACGGCATGGTGGTTGGCGCGGGCGGCGGCATGCGCGGCCAGATGGGCGGCCTTGGCGTGCTGCACCTCGGGCGTGTCTGGGACGGGGCCGGCCGGGGCGTACGCGTGTCCGAGGGCCTTAGCGTGGGCGGCCGCGTGCTCGGCCTTGGCGTGCGCCACCTCGGGCGTATCGAGCGGGACTCCGTTGTGGCCGAGGACGACCGGGGCGGCGGCCGCGTACGACCACGGGCCGTACAGCGAGCGCTTGTGCAGGCGGGCCTTGGCGGCGGCATGGGCCGCGAAGTGCGCTGCCTTGGCGGCTTGCACCTCGGGCGTCTCGAGCGGGGCACCGTTGTGGCCGAGGACCACCGGGGCGTAGGCGTACGCGTTCCAGGCCGGCACCGGGACGGCATGCGGGGCGGGACCCTTCGGCAGGTTCGTGCCCGACACCTGGAACCCGTGGATCGGGTCCGCCGTGTACTTCACGCTCTGGACGTGGCCGTTCGCGTCGACGTACGAGTAGCCGCCGTGCGTGATGCCGTGCGCATCCTTCGTTTCGTGCTTCTGCGAGTTCGGCTCGGCGTAGCCGTACGAGTAGCCGCCGATACCGTCGTGCGCCTGGTACTGCGACGAGAGCGCCACGCCGAGGTACGAGCCGGAAGCCGCAGCCGAAGCCAGCAGCAGCACGGCAGATCCCAGAACCTGCGGCGAAAGGAAGAGACAGAGAGAGAGAGAGAGAGAGGAAACACGGGACAATCAGTCACTATCCTGGGCGGGCGGTGGGGGTGGTGGTTGAGTGTTGCAGAGGTGGAGGGCCAGATCCGTGGAGTTGGAGCTTCCGGCAGGCCGGGAAGTCGGTTGATTGAAGAGCGGTTCGGTGGAGGAGCTATTCACCTCCCGGAGCTAGCCTCTTCCCCCGTGCAACGACCGGCTGTGGTTGCTACTTACGAAAGCCTTCATTGTGATTGACTCCTCACAAAGATCACTCTAACAATGCACTGCACACACACAAACACACACTGTGGCACACACACACACTGTTTGTCTTTAATCGCTTCCGGTCGGACACTTCCCCGAACACGTTTCGTTGGTTGTTTTTTCTTTCGCTGTTTGTTGCAGGCGGAAATGACGTCGAACGTCTGTCACAGGAGCTAGTCGCTTTCTTTTGAGTGCTGAAACCTCCTTGGAGCGTAGGACTCTAGGACTGTTTGCGGACTGTGCCTCAACAATGCGTCGGGACCGGGTTTTATAGTCGAACGGTGGCGTTCGGGCAATCCGAAAGGCGAACTCAAGAGAGCGCTCGCCCGCAGAACACCAACCAACACACACACACACACACACAGAGCGAGAGAGCGAAAGAGCGAGAGAGAAGAGCGGCCCTCCCTCCGTAAGCCAAGCGCGCACTCGCCTGTAACGCCGGTGTGTCGGTTCCGCTCACTCCAGGCTAGCACTCCGTTCTGCCGTGCTGGAGTTCCTCTCCAACGCGCGCGCGCGCGCGAGGTACAACAGGGGGACGATCGCGCTTCCCGGTAGTGCAATAGCATCTGGAAGGGATGGGACGGAGCGTGGAGAGGGTGTGCTGAGTTGGCCAGCCTACCATTACTCCCTAATCTTGATGCCAACCGACAACCGAAGGGCCGCTGCGAGTGTGCGTGAGGAACGGCATCGATCGAGGCGTATTGGTTTTGTGCGATTTTTAGGTTCGCTCGTACGTGCCGCACCAGTTGCGCCATGTGGCGACTCGGTCGCCTTCCGAGAAATGGCCACGGCCATGAGAGTGAGTGAAAAAGAGAGAGCGAGCGATTGGGGGAGAGTGCTGAAAATGAGCGCTGTTTTGGGTGGTAAAAGGGAAAACATGGGCTCAGGCTGTGCCGTCCCGCTCGCACTCAAGGGATCGCAAAATTATGGAACTAATGCAGGTGCCAGTACCCCCAACCTCCCACTACCCAACCCCTGTTTTTCCACCCTCTTTCAAGAAAAGTTAGGCTACGCTCAGCGTCGTCGCCGACACGGAAGGCAAGATCGGTTTGTACGGCAGGACGCCAGCGACAGTGAGGGCCCCCGTGTGAGAGTGCATCGGAAGAGGGAGGTGTATCGGGAGCTCGCAATCTCACACGCCAGAAAAGCGGCGATCACAAACCGGGCGCCGCAAGCAGGAAGGGAAAGAATTCGAAAGAATTTGAAAGCTTCGAAAACGGCACGCAGCTCCAGAAGTTCGGACCTCGCCTTGGGTGCGCTGGAAGACGCCTGTGGTGGTGGTTTGTGGGGCATAGCAACACGGCACCAGGGGCCAGGGAGGAATACCAGCCGGTGCAGAACGAAGCGTGTGTGTTTGTGTGTGTGTTGTTGGTGCATTCGCTGCCGTAATGAGAACGGGTCTGCGCCACTGCCCCGAAAGCGCAACGCAATCGAGTGTCAATAGGCAGGAACACCACCCGGCCTACTACTCCCCCAATCTGGCTGCTACAGGGACCCCCGAGGGTACGACGAATGGCTTTATTTAATGCAACGGTGCACCCCGTGTGCGCTCACCCGCCTGCTCGGTTTCGGTTGCTGCCGGTGCCATTATGTGTGCATCGAATTATCCGGCCCATTCTTGGACGGCCTTTCGTCGCTGGTGACCGGGCAGTGGTGTATGCGGTACGGAATGCATCGCGCGGTGCACGGTGGGAATTGCAGCGCGCTGACAGCGATTTAGAAATAGAAAAATCGAGCGCGGGAAAGTAAAAGGGGAGTACTTTTTTTTTGTAGGCGAAGAATTGGATGATGTCTGGCTCTGTGCTGGGAGCTCCCGATGGCAGAATGTCAGCTGGGTTTGGTGTGTGGGTGAGAGATGGGGTTACAGAATTGATTCACTGTTTCTGGAAAGTGCCGCAAATGCAGTACGTAAAATTCGACCGAGTAAGAATTGATGAGATGGCTTTTGCGCTACAGATGTCTAGTCCTCGTGCATTCTTGAATAATTGAGCAGTCGGTGAGACAGTTCTTCCAGTTAGGCTTATACCTGCAGTGCAATCAACTGAAGATCTTTCTAAACTGTATGTCCAAGCACACGAACATGGGCATCATAAATCAGGAATATAATATTAACTGGACATGATTTGTCTAAACACTGGTTGAGTGCAATGAGCAGTTTAAGGGCGGCGTGAAAAGTGTGGGGAGTAGCTGTAACCGGTAAACACCATATGTTATAGTAGAAGAAAGAAGCATAACAGACGAAAGATTTGAGAGCAAAGTCGACGGACTAAACGGGAATGATTATCAAAGAAATAATAAAATGCAATCAAGAGACGAATTAGTTGATTGTGATTTGATATTGTGATATTGAGACTTCAGAACCTAAAGACGTAGACATATAAGGTAAATTAACAATTGTGACTGTAGGACTATAAATTAGTAGTACACGACTAGAAGTCAAAAACCTATTTGGATAGGTTACTGTTTGAATATATGCTGATATCCACTAAGAACATGAAGAAGTTTTTTTTTCTGGGATCATATTTTCAAAACTTTACAATTTGTTTTGGTTAATCAATGGATCTACCTAGGAATATCTGAGAGGTCGTTTATCCGAGCTGCCGAATAAGTTCTAGCCATCATCAACTTCTGGACATGTACTCTGAATATGATGTTAACGAAGAAGCTCTATTTTACTGAAGATAACTTGATAATTTAATAAGAAAGTCAGAATCTTTCCTCCCTCACGACGCATCTGCCTCTGCCTTCTCGCGTGCCCGGAACTCCCACGTGTTCTTCCACCCTTAGTGCATCGCGAACGCTGCAATTAGCAACTGGAGCGGGCAGCAAACACCGGTACTAGTCGTAATATTAAATAGTAGTAATAGCTATGCCCGTAATTGACACTGCACTCATTTGATTGCGTACCCGCAATAAATCGCAACAGGTGAGTATGGAAATTGTGCGGCCCTCGCCGTGTGGCCTTGCTTTCGCTTTCGGTACGCGGAAACGCGCCCCGGCGATGGCTGAATTGCCACCTTCGTTCCCATCACTCCGGCTGCTGTTGCGGCTGCTGCTCCTAAACTAGCTCAACCTTGAGCCCATGACGAGCTCCTCCCCATCGAGTGCTGAGAACCAGATTCCATCATCCAATCGGGAGGTCCTCCTTATCATTTGCGGCGCATTGAAGACGCAGCGCCGGCCGCGGATGACGGACAGCAGAGGCGTGCACATTCCGCCAGGTGAGTGCCATGCGTGCGGCAGAGGGCTGAGGAGGGCACCCTTACATACTGGCTACTAGCTGTACTCTACGCGCTCAAACGTCAACCCAGATGATCGTGGACGAGCTCGAGCATCTAGCGGATCACAAATCAACTTTGATCTCGTTTTCGCCTCCCCTTTCCATTCGCGGTGGAAACTGGTACGCAAGAAATCACCAGAAATTAATCAACCAGCAAACAAGTTCTTTATCCATCGGCGCGGTGGCCGTTATTGTCAGCGTAGCGTCATCGTCGTCATCGTGCGGTTCCCCTCGCATCTCCGCTCAAGGTGATACAGTTACTAATCAACCTTCTCCGTGTTCCTGCTTCGGCCGAGCTGAGGCCTGCGATCTGCACACAAGTTAGTGGAACGGATTCAATCTTTTTTTTTATTGTTATTTCGTTCCAGCAATCGAAAACCGATCTATTAAAATGCGAATGCAGGGGAGAGAGAGAGATAGTGGGGGACGAGCCGTATCCAAAGTTGGAAGCGACTTGGAGGGCGCTGGTGGAACAGCACCTGCGTTAATTTGCTACCATCTCCTCCGTCCTTCCGAAGCCGAAGCGTCAAGTTTAACTGCACGCTCCTGGGATCGCTTTGTGGTGTATGTGTATGCCTCTTTTTTGTTCGGTTATTCTTTCGTTCATTATTTTAATTGAGCACTAGGCGGTGATGCGTGAGCAAACGAAGAAGGAAAGCGTGCAAAAGCCGAGTCGCTTTCCAACCGAAAAGCGAACCCAATTTCGTGGCGGCACCTCGGCACCATATTGAATTTGCAAAACCGAACCGCCAAAGCCAAACCAACAAAGCACATACACACACACACACACACACACACACACACACACACACACACACACACACACACACACACACACACACACACACACACACACACCTGAAGCATGACAACACCTGGAAGGGTAGGAGATTTTCATGCACGACTAGAGATGAGTCGGTTTTGTGCTGAGCTTTTTTCTAAAGTAGGAATTTGGCAATAAGCGAGCCCTTTTGGGGCGCCGTTGGCCTACAGTTTTGGCTAGGGGTAAGAAGGGGGGGGGAGAGGGTGGTTTCCGTTCTGCTTTTCTGTATTCTGCATGCAACTCGAATTCAAATTGACGAAGGCCCAGTGCGTTTCGAGTGGTGATTGCGGAAGCGCTCGCTGGGAGACGGGTAATGGTTGTTTCATTTCATCTTTTATTTTATTTTCTGACAGGCGCTACCCTTTCGTACCTTTATCCTTCCGGAAATTCATTACAAACTCAAGTCGTCACCCTTCGGATCTTTGTGGACCTAAGCGGCTTACGAAGGTGTGAAGGTAGATTGGAGCTCTGAGGAAAGAATTATTTGACAAAAAAAGGAGATTTGCTAAGAGGTTTAATTCTCGTGCGATTGTCTTCGTTCAAACAATAACTGCTTAATTTGAAGTCTGTAAGTACAGATCAGATTTTTAAGTCCAGATTTCGGGAGTATAGATTTAAAAGATCTCGTGTTACAGTCATCAAACCATACAAGTTGAAAACATATCCGTGATTGGTTCTAGACCAACCTTCTTCATATGCCTATGTTGGTGGGGAGAAATCCAGGTACTCCACACAGCCCGATATAACTAAGAGTAATTTTGACCAGCTTAGATCAACTATCGATTCTAGTCAGTTTTTTTGTATGGAGTTTGACGGTTGGAGGCTTAAATCATGTAAACACTCCATACAAAACCACACACAAAACTAGCCAGCAATGTTCAGTCTAGATTATTCTAGCCTCAAAGCCAGAATTAGATTCGAATACCTGCTCGAAAAATGGCAAAACAAGGTGGTGTTTACATTTATCCCAAAGTGCATTAAAGAGACCTGGTGATGGAATCCAGAACCAAAGTGTATGTAGTCTAGGTGGTCTCATAGCCTGTTTTATAACCAAATTCGAACATCACTTATTGACTGAACGGGTGAAAACTTTTGCTCAAACAAACTTTCTGGAGGCTTGACGAATACACAAAACACTATAATTATATAGATTTTATACTTAAATAACATAGATTTTTTATAAAATAACGTCACACAAAATTAGCTTTTGTTTTTCGGAAAAAAATAAAGCTGCGAATGTAAAATGAGCCTGACGGCATCGTCCATCGATAGAAGAAAGTCTAATTTACAAACACGCCAAATCCTGGCGCTTTCAACACGCTTGATCACACACAAATCCACAATTTCAGGCGTATCGAGTACTAATCGAGCAGATATAGAATCCCGTCGACAATTTCAAGCAAATGTCAGTTGGGCTATGATTGTTGTTTCAAAGTAGAAGATCATATCAGAATCATGATATATCTATGTCATCCCGTGGAATATCTCTGGAATCAGTTTGACCGTATTCAGATTTTAAAGTAAGTAAGTAAGTAAGTAAGTAAGTAAGTAAGTAATTTATTGATTTGTTTTGTAACAATATTCCACGAATTATACATTGGTTCCGATCGATTGACCTCTACTCAATAACCTGATTGTTATAACGCTTTGCGTATTTGGATTGTACATCTTTACCTGAATTGAAGTAGATCGGGAAAAATTTAATTCAGATTTTAAAAGTGACATTAATTTCTTCGGTTGGAGATGATTTACACTACATAGTTTACAAGGATATTCAGCAGAGTACACACATGAGAATCAAGGAAGGAATTGATATAGGTGCAGTAATTGTAGAAACCGCAAAACAAACCATTCGAGCCTGAAAAAAAGCTACTTGAAGGATCTAAATATTTTGTTTGACATTCTTGGATTTTGTTTTTACTTTTTCTAATACAATTTAGACCATACAGGGTTTACCTTGCCAATCCGGCATCGTCAAAGCGTTATCGGTCGCCGTAAATACTTTTTCGGGCTACGTAAACCCTCAATTGGGCACTGTCATTTTTTTTTCAGGCCTTGTGAAGTATGAATCGGGCAAAGTACAGAATGAATTGGGCCTACTTTATATTTTGTTGCTTTCTAGCTGTAAAACAATACTTTTTTGCGAGTAGTTTAACTGATATGTAAGAAAAATCACTATTTTTAAGTTGAATTACATAAAAAAATATTCAAATTCCTTTTTTTAAATTTTTAATACCCGTACAATGCAATTTGGTTTTATATTTTTTTAAAAAGTATAATATGTTTGGTGATTTTATTAGGTAAATATTTTAAAATAATACATAATAAGTTAAACAACATCCAAAATACGTATTTTTAAACAACTTGATGGATCAAACACACCGGAGCGACCAATTTGACACCTTCAAGAGTAGGACGCTTTCATTCTGTACTTTGTCCGATTCATACTCCACAATGCTCGAATAGAAATGACAGTGCCCAATTGAGGGTTTACGTCGCCCGAAAAAGTATTTACGGCGACCGATAACGCTTTGACGATGCCGGATTGGCTAGGTAAACCCTGTAACTTGCTGCATGTATTTAAAAAACAAACCATTGTAGCAGGACTTTCTACGTTTTATGATTGAAAAAGAATCTTTGTTCCAGAGAATCACTGAGACGGATTACACTCGTTATGTCATTGTGAATTCTAAAAATTGTCGTTCCTAAGTCCTCTGGTCCGATCCAAGGCGTGTTTTGTCCTCTTCTGAAACCGCTTTGCGTAAACCAGGTACCATTATTCTTTTCAATAGCAACAACAAAAACAAGCAAACCTAAGCCATTACCAAGAATGGTGCACGTATCGGGGCGAGAGCGCGCGCTCGGCGTGGAGAAAGGAAATGCAAAATGCACTGGAAACAAAAAGGAAACCCACGCCTAACCGTTCCATCCATACCGTGTCCGTCGGTGTGTCGGTGTGTTCGTTGCCTTTCCGAAACGGGGTGAAGGTGGGATCACTAACGGTTGCTGCAAATAGAAGCATATACACACACACACACACGCACACTACCATCCCGTGACCTTGGGCACGGAAGCGATCGCCAAAGTGATGGAATTTCTGTCGCTGCCGGTTCGCTGCGACTGCTCGCCCGCCCCAAGGGGTTATGCAGGGCAGGGAAACCACCACGCGAGTCCATGGGAGCCACAGTTTCCGCGTCGTCGTCGTCTCTCTCTCTTTCTCTCTTGCATTGCTGTGTGTGAGTGTGCTTGCGTGTTGCGTAACTCTGCCTCCACCCTTTCATGTTGCACTCGGTACGAATTCCGATGCATTCCGTAACACATAATAATCAATAAACGGTCGTGTCGATCGCGGTGCATTGCCCACGCCCACCTACCATTACTGACCCCACTTCCCAGTTTACGAAGAACGCGCTTTCGAGCTGCAGTGAGTGCACCACCACCCCTTGGCAGCAACCGGGGGCAAGGAGGGTGCGCACTAACATTTAAGCAGTAAATTTTCATTTAATAAATATCTTAAACACGCAGCCTCCACCTGGCGTTTTTCCCATGCCCTGAGGTGGGACCGGAGCTGGGAAGGCAACCTACCGCTACTGTCCACAAAGAAGCCTTGTGCTGTGTGTGTGAGTGTCAGTGCTCAATTTAATGATCGGAGAGCGAGCATAAGTGGTGAGCATAAGCCCCGGGCGCACAAAGGCGCACTTGCCCAGTTGCTAGCAGGAAACGACGCAGAACCGTTAAAAAGGCTAATGTCCAAACCGTAACCGGCCCTTCTTGAGACACATTTTAGGAATGTTTACGGTCCACCCCCTCCCGCTGTAGCAAAACTTGATCCAGTGAGGGACGGTGACACAGCAAGGGGACACGGTTCCCGGGGGCGGCAAGTTGGCCGAGCTCGCTTACGATTCATTCTGACAGGCGCTGGGACCATCAAAGGCCGGCCCAACCGACTTCCTTCTCGCGCGATCGTGCTGCCGCCTTTCGCTCGAGCGATTAATGTGATGACATTACGGAGGAGTCAAGCGGGCTGTGGCAGGAGAGGGTACTGGGTACATTAAAAGCAGAGTGGGAGAGGATGGCTGGACCACACAGATAACCGTTTGCAATGTGGCAGCGGAACGATCTATCACCAATTAGCATAAGATCAATATTAGTCTCCACATGCAGTGCCAGCAGGTCCACTGGAGTGAGTCTGGGGGAGTGGGGGAAGGGGTGATATGTTAGTGATTAATTAGAGCGACAGATCACCCGCGACACCCGTGAACCAGTTGTTACAATCAATTCGTACCGTTTAACCCTTGGATGAAACCTTGGATGATGTACTTCTGAAGTAGAACTTCAGGAAAATTGCATAGCGCAGCAGTATCTTCTAGGATATATTTTCGTCCTCAATTTCGGTGCAGTAACATCTTTAAGCCCAACGTATTCCCAACTCTCGCCAAAGCTCACTTCCGATCCTACATTGTAGTTGCCCGCTGCTCCACACCGAAAGGTTAATCCCGGAATTTAATAGCCACGGCGTTTTCGCACTACATTGTAAGGCATCCAGTGTGTGTACGTATGGTGATATCGTTCTCGCCAGCGCGCGGTTTCGAAGTTATTTGAAAGTAGACCGGCTATGACGCCCACACTTCTTCTTCCTCCCCTTCCCATACGTAATCCCGCCCTCTGGGTATCGCAGGTGGGTATATCTCGCACGATCAATCATAAGCATCTGGACCCCGCGTATGGCCGGTGGTCAGGTGGCGGTTTGCATACCTCGCGAGTGTACAACAGGTCCAGCGGACGAAACTGACAGTACTCTAGTGAATGGAGAACTGCGCTTGCGTGTTTTCTAGAATGCCTGCCACTAGTGAATGGACGAGAGCCCGGGTGGGGTTCGGGTCGGAAAAAAGCGGCGCACTTAATTTGGTTAAAGCGAGAACCCACCCTAACCTCCCCGGTTGGTTCGGTTGCTACGTTGCCGGCTTCGATGTTGCGGTTGTTAACACGCGCACTGACATCGGTAACGCATTCGGAGTGACATATTGGAATCATTTCCATAACATCGTCCTTTTTTATTTACCTATCTCTCTGTCTCTTTCTCACTCTATCTCTCTCTCTCTCTCTCTCTCTCTCTCTCTCTATCTCTCTCTCTCTCTCTCTTTCTCGTTCTATTTGTCACGGAGCAGCCAAGGCTTCGCAAGGGAATGTAGCGGCACTGTTCAACTCCCAAGAGCCCCTTCAGTTTTGCAGCGCCGTCATAGCCCGCGGTGCTATTTGCATGTAATCGTCAGCAGATTGACTTGTCAGAAGAGTCAGGTGTCACCTTCCGGGGCCCCAGCGTGACGCTGCCGTCAACCTGACAGGCCGCGTTGGCCCGATGATCTTGAGCCGGAATGACGGTTGCCCGCTTTGAAGGTGAAGGTGTAATAGCACTGTGTCTGGCATGCATATGCAGTACTTCTGTACCCCATACTCGAGCGCTCCATACCTGAGCAAAAGGTGGAGGAGTCGTCGTTCTAGGCTAGGCTCCACCCCTTCCGGGAATGTTTTGCAAACAATGCACCATTTCGGTTTCGAAAGCCGATCGGCTCGAGCATGCTCCCAAGCGCGGAGATTGAGGTTGGTCGCGACCGTGCCCCGAAAGTCCCGGCCCAAAGATCCGGCCCAGATAGAGAGATAGAGAGATAGAGAGAGAGATCAGGTTCAATTCATCAATGTCAGTACGCCCGTCAGCGTCTGTCAACCGCGCGCGATGGTGGCCGTGGACATCGGCATGACTGTGTGTTTTTTTTTCTTTTTTTTTCGAGAAGTTCGCGAGGTTTCGAGGCTTTCCTGAAAGAGATCCGCTCGCGTGATTTGAAATCTAGATAAGCGGCTCGAGATTAGCGGGCTGTCATTTATTATCTGTAAGGAACGGTTCGCTGAATTGAACTGCTTCTATCCCCGCCTTGGAGTTGGTGAGGGGCTTTGGTTTGTTTTCTTAATTACAGACTTGCAGTAGCCGGCCGGCCCGGGCACTTCTAGCTCTGGTTCTCCTTCAGCCCAGTCAAACGCACAAAAAAGAGGCATTTTTTGTTTGTGTTTTGTGACGACAGAGCTCACAGTAGCGTGTAAGCCGGACCTTGAAGGGGCCACCAGCAGAGAGATGAAAACTGAACTTCATTTATTATACCGTGCCGCCGTTGTATTGACTATCACTCGCTCATTTTGCCCTTTCTGTCCCGGCACTTTATCTCGTTGCGGTTGCTATCGTAGGCGCCAATCTGGCCCTGCTGGGACACTCTCTAGCCGTCTGGGCGTACAAGGCCACCGTAGCATACTCTCGATTACATTGTCACTGGGGCCACGCTAGTACCAGTGCGTTCTAATCCTCCAAAAAAAAAAGGGTCACAGCCATTTGGTGGCTGTCAAAGCGTTCTCGCACGCTCTAGAACGCGCCACTTTTGCTTCCTGGTTTCGCCATGCTTGCTGAAATAGAACCCGATACCCAGAAGTACCCGATACCGAGGCATTCAATTACGATATGGAAGAATGAGGCTGACTGTGCCCACGCTTCCCGGAGCTAGAATTTTCATTCATCTAATTAGCGTCCACATGCTACTGGCCAATTAAATCGGAACGGCCGACGGCACAGGGAGGAATACACGGCGGTGGAATGGGACTCCAAAATTCAATAACCCGATCGCGCACGTACCGGATGTAATTAGTATGAACACGAACCCCCTACGGTTGAGGCTCCGATGGCTTGCTAATGTACACCGCAACATAAACACTCTCTATCTCCATTACTTTCGCCCTTTCTCTCTAACACACACAAGCTCACACTCATCCCTTTAATATACTCTTTGTGTGTAGTATCGGTAGGTATGGGGACCTGCATTGCTGCACTTTTTGCCGCAGCTTTCACGGTTCGATGTACTTTAGCGCTGCGCTACAATCTGTTTTTTACAGCTAAATTATTCTACACTACTCTGGTACCGCAAACCCCATTCTCCACTCTCCAATGGTTGCTGCTATGGTATTAATGATGAACTTGAGGGATGAAGCTGGTGCCCCTACAGTGTTGCGTCGAAGAAGCGCTCGGAAACGGGGCGAAACGCGCTGCCCGAACAGGTGCGCTTGGAGCAGAACTTTCAGGTGAAATGTTAGTTGGAGCCGCTGCTGCGTCGGTTCCTGGGAGTGTCAGGCTTCGTCCCTTCCACGAATGGTAAATGATGATTTATTTATACATCTCGGATCAATTAGCATCCCTCCCCAACCACACGGCAGCGTTCGAGCAACGCAAATAGGATTTAATTTCCACGGTAGTGCAATCGGAGCTACCGAGTTCTGTGTATTTAATTAATTAGAATAAGAATACAGTATTGCCTGTCGATAGTGATGGTAGCTTCGCTCGTTGAAAGAATCAAAAAGATAATTGATTACTTAAGTATGTGATTATATCACATCACGGAGAATATTAGGAGTTATCGATTAGCTGGTGATTGTAGTGCACTAAAACACGTTTCTTGCGAAAAACATTTAAAAAACATTTCTGACCTATTCCAAAGTGCATAACATACAAATGGTAGGATTCCTTTACGCTGTGACTGAAAAAACTCAATGTAGTGTAAAATGTGTCAGAGCCCTAGTGAATTGCTTAGTATTTCATAACCAAAGTCATGTTCATTAGTTTCAAGCTTTTTTTATTTTGTTACACCAAAATTCTTGAAGTTGTTTTACATCAATCACACTCAATAATAATAGATTTGCATAAATTCATTGTGTTTTGGAATCAAGATCTCAACGAATAATCTTTGATCAACATGTCTTACAGGGTTTTTCACGCCAGCTCAACATCGTAACACTATTTTTCGAACACGTCAAACGATTGTCAACATCGTGCTTAAAATTCGAATCCGTAAACTCTGTTTGTTAGCACTTGGTTTAGGACGTGTAAAATCCCAACTCGAATGTGGAAAATGTGACAAGAAAGCCAACATACATTATCCAGATTCGAGTTCGGGTTTTATGCGTTCAAAACCTAGTGTTACCAAATCGAAAAAGAGTGTACGGATTCGAATTGTATGTACAATGTTCACAATCGTTTAACGTGTTCGAAGAATAGTGTTACGTCCAAGAAACATTTCCCATACCTTTTACACTTAAACATGTCTTAAAGTATTGATTAACAGTCTTTAAAGTTGTTAAACTTTTAAAACGTTCTGAAGCCGCTTATAAGACTGTCTGTTAAAACTAAACCTGCCGGTCTGGTGGTACAGTCGTCAACTCGTGCGACTTAACAACATGCCCGTCATGGGTTCAAGCCCCGAATAGACCGTGCCCCCATACGTAGGACTTGACTATCCTGCTATGGTAACAATAAGTCACTGAAAGCCAAGCTCACTTCACTAGTTTGTACTGGCAGGCCTTGACCGACAGCGGTTGTTGTGCCAAAGAAGAAGAAGAAGAAGTTAAAACTAAAATTAGAGTTTTGATGGCTGGCTTTAATCAACCTGTAAATGTATTCTTAGGCACGTTTCAAAACTTGTAATTTGAGACTAAGGCATCAATATCAATTGATCATATTAAATGCACTTTAACTCTTTGGCGAAGGGAACTTGGAACAGGCTATACAGCTTGTACCTGAAATACGCTATAATGTGTAAGTTGTATTATGCGATTTTCATCCAAACAATATTTAATTTTATTTTCCTTTTAAATGGTCTATTGAGAAAATCGCGAATATGTAAATATGCGTATACCAGGTTCCACGTATCGGTGACACTGCCTGTACGAGGAGAGTCTTAAAACTTATTAGTCTGCACAAGCGCTTCCTAAGGCTATGTGCTGTTTAAACAGATCTTAGCCACACATATTGCACTACAAATCAACTGGTCTTGTGATCAGGAAAGTCCTTCTGATCTTAAGCCAATGGAATCCATTTTGATCAATATGATGTTGATATTTTGATTAAAAAAAAATTCATAGTTTACATGACAAATAGAAAAAATGGCAATTTCCAAAATGACCTTCACCTCATGTTTATTACGACACACCTTTTGGTGCAAATTGAGGGAGTTTGAAAGAAATCTGTATTTATTGATAATTTAGTTTTAAACTGAAAAGGTGCTTATTTATGTGTATTTTTCAAATTATTATAATATATTTCAATAGTGAAATTTTCTTGGCATGGATTTCTCCTTATACGTGAGCGAGATCATCAGAAAACATATCAAGACAACATAATAATTCGCAAACAACTCTCAACCATTATTATGACATCATATTCAATGCTTCAATGCCATCTCAAGAACATATCCATAGCAATATGCTGTTAGTTTAGATTTTGATAGTTTATTTGCGCCTCACGTTTTAAGGGTCTAGAAATTGTTTTAACTAGTAGTCTTAACAGACTTCTGTAGATGGGCCCTTTCAGTCTGAAGTGAGTTTTTTTAGTCTTATGAGGGCATACACGACTTTCAAATGAAAAAGGAAAGCTTAAAGAAATAACCGTAGCAACATCGTTAAAACTTTGATAAGATTTTAAATGTTCCTTGGGCGATGTTGAGCTGGCTTGAGAAATCCTGTATTATTTTACTTTTGCTCTTCTCAAGCTCATTTGCACATCTCTACCATGAAATCTTAGTATCTGTGAGACTAGGAACGTAACTGTAGTGACAACGCAAACAATTCCCTAGTATCTGCTATATTCAGCAGCAGAAGATTATCTAATCATTGCATTCAAGCTGTAATTTTCACACGAACCGGACCACACTGGCCCTGGCAGGACCGTTTACTTCGCCGAAACTCGGCGCCAGTTACATGGAAATGCTCCAGAAGTCGAACTTTCCTCGAAGCAAATGCAAAGACAAAAACATAATGCTGAACGCTAGCGGAGCTTTGGCCACCGTCGCGCAGCACTAGTGGGTCCCATTAACGAGTTCGACGAATTTACACAGTCGCAACCGAAAATCGATCTCGAGCAGCAGCCGTGACCGGTCCTTTCCTCGCTTCACTGCACGTATACCTTCTGCGCCTTAGTTTATTGGTGTTTATTTAACGCAGCACTGGGTGGTGGTTGTGGTGCACTTTGCTCAGCCGCTCCATTCGCTAAATATCACCCAATAAATACGACTCCCCGGAGTTGGTCCAGTTGGACCACTTCGATTGGTTCCCAAAAAAGGGAACCATCAGCACACCCGGACAACCTGTTCACTTTTAGCGTGCAGCACTATTGCGGCTTGTGGAGTGTGCATACCGTGCAATTCCCATTACCCGCAAGCAGGAGGACAAGTTCAATGTCAATACTGCGGATGAGCGCTATAAATTCCCCTGAAATGTTTCGGGTTTCTTGTTGCTGTTGTTTCACTCGGAAACACCGTAACCAGTAAAATGAAGAAAAAAAAACACAGAACACCCCACCCCCGACTCACCCGGTGGCAGCTCACGCAAATGTGACAGCTGGCATGAGAGCAAGTCGTTAACATTTTCGATACCAGAAGGCTTCGTACACGGTCTTGGGATATTGCCGGCTTTTTTGTGGCGCAACTACCAACCACGGCTACCTTTTTTATTTTATTTTTTGCTTCACTTTTTCTTTTCCTTCTGTTCGCACCCCACCCTTCCCATCACCGCGCTGCTGCCGCGTGGGCTCGAAGGTATGCGCGGAGCGCGCCCGGAGGCAACCGCGCAAGAAACATCTCAATCACCGTATCAATTTAACGCTCATTTAACTAGCATTATATCGCACTGGCAGTGCGCGCTGGTGACATGCCGCGGTACGGTAGGAAGCCGCCGGCAAGGCCCCAGCCGAGCGGCCGGGAAGAGCGAACGGTGCAGCGTAGGAAGGAAGCTTATTAAGCGACAGCGATAGCACGTTAACCAGCGCGCCGCGATGGGACGCTCAGGGAAGGCTGCAGCGGTAGCGGGGACCGATGGCGCCAAGTGTTGTCAAATTCACTGCCACAATTTTCTCTTCTTGCTTCTCCACCGACCGCCCCCCACAAGCCCTCCCCAGCGACTCCCTGCGATAGGCGCGGTGAAAACGAACGTGTTCGAAAATTCGAAAATTGGCCCTGCTCTAACGCCACCGCGCCACTGTCAATAAAACGCAATCGATGCAACCACAGCGCTCCCGCCCGCCAGCATTCGCGTTTTCTCAGCTCGCGCAGCTGGCATCCAATTATTTTTGCCTGTTAAAATTAATTACCAACCGCCCTAACCGCGCCGTGCTGCTGACAGCGGCCGGGCGGACACCGAATATACTAGCAGCAACGTCTAGGAGAGGGAGAGACGGCTCCCAGGAAGGTAGGACAGGGGGAGTATTTGCAGATTTCCAACAAACGCACCTACACATACAACATACACGATGCGCGCGCCCTGGAAAACTCGCGCGACAATGCCGAGGGAGGGGGGGGGGGAGCAAAGCCTTGCGGTCACATAACTCATTTGTGAAGAGGTTTTCGGAACCATCGCCATCGGGACGGGGTTTGAGTTAGCCCTTAAATTCCCGGTCCCATCCCAGTTGAACGAACACATTGGTGAAAAGCGAAAAAACTGAGCCCGTGGGAGGACGCGGAAAATGCTCCAATAGGTTGCCGAATACCAATATCGGCAGGCGTGGGGGTGGGTGGATGGAGTGGCGTCCACACCCCGTACCCGGCCAGCCGGCGGCTAGTGGACGCCCTACAGACAAAGAGAGCGAAATTTACAGGCGAGGGGCATGTAGAAACAGGGGGAAGGGGTTCGGTCGATTTTGTATTGGCCGCCATAGTCGAGGCGCAGTGATTTTTTTCCGAATTGAGAGTGAGCGCGCGCAGCGCTCTCTCGCATGCCTTCAAATTACACGGGGCGCTCTCGCGATACAAAACAGCTGATCAGCTGATACCCCTCCCTCCCGTTTTTTTCCTCTCGCGCTGCGCTGGATGCGCGGATCAGCTGTTCTTGCTCTCTCGCGTTTCTTTCGGTTTGCACTGCGCTGTTGCCGCACTTGCGCGCTGCGCTGAACACCCCCTCCCGTGCGTTCTTTTCGGTTTGCGCTGCGCTGTTGCCGCACTTTGCGCGTAGCGCTGGACAACCCCTCCCCCCCGTTTCTTTCGTTACGCGTTGTGCGCTGTGCGCTTTCGTTCACTTTGATTTGCAGCGTAATAAAATCGCATGCATCGAAATAAAACTTAAACACATCAAACTCGTTTGATATTTTAACACTTTATTGAAACTTAAGGCACAGTTCCACACATCGCTAACCACAATCTTGTCACAAAACCACACATATTTTTTATTATAAATAATTAAAAAAATCGTCACTTCAAGCACCCGCCTTACTGCCTGTATGTTGTGTATGTTGAATACTGTAAAAAAAGCATTGAAATAAAGCAACATAATTTACATATTCATGTTGAATTATGAAAGATTAACGCTGCTTTATTTCAATGCGCACAACACTTTATCAATAGAAAATACGGCCGAGGCCGTAATAATGTGAATTGAAATAAACAACACTTCAACACTTCACTTCAAATTACATCGAGCGCCCGGGACTTAGGCTAAAACGCGCGCGGCCTCACACTGCGAAGGCTTGAACTGTACTGACGATTTTGTGTGGTAGCAAGAAAGGGAACGCACGAGGAACACTCGCTGCACTAGTGCGAGCGAGACACCGACACCAGCAAGTCGCTGCGAGAAAACCAAACTGAGCGCGCTGGCTGAAAGTGAACGCACACATTCACACATGTGTGATTGTGTGAGTGCGAAAACTGTGTAGAAAGCAAAACACGCTCTCGCCGCCGCGTAATTCCGCGTATTTCCAACCGTCTCCCCCTGCTTCTACATGCCCCTCGCCTGAAAGACGCACACTTTTACATTCTCATTGCTAGTAGGGCGGCCTCCAGGTCTCGGCGCGAAAAAGCGAATGTAAATGTTCGAACTGGTGGGCTATTTTTCCTTTTTATTTTATTTGTATGCGTGTGTATGTGTATATGTGTGTGTGTGTGTGTGTGAATGGTTTGTGACGCCCGTCGCCTGTGCTGCCAGGCACGAAGCACTGAAGCATTGAAGTGGTCTAGAGGCTGCCTGGGCAGCTAGTGCAAGTGTCATTGTGAGTCGAGCGTTGATGCTTCGAACGTTCGAACATGTGCTTTGATGCAGCCAATGTACACAGCTGCGGATGCGGACGAACATGGTTCCGCAAGTGAAAGAATGCCAAGGGAGTAATAAAAATGAACTTGCTTTGATCTGCTAAGCGACCACAAATAATTAAAATGAATGAGTACAAGGGAAAACATGTTGAAATGCACTCAAATTCATTGTAATTAAGGCAGTAAAAATGTAACGAATGTGTCAAAATTTTAAGCTTTTGGAGGATTTATTGATCTCCTGAGATGTTTTTTTCCTGAGTTGTAGTCAAGAGCGGATCATACACAGAGCACACCCGCTTAGGGATCTTGGAGCAGGGATCTCAGAATTCAATGGGAACATTCGTCACTTGTCACTCAAAGCGGCTGGTTGTGCTCTCTCACTCTCCTATTTCCAAGTTGATTTTTTACCGCGATTTTCTTGTTGATTAAGGCTTGAATTGTTTTAGTTCGGTTCATTTGCACTCGCGCGTTCACGTATCACAAAATTTGTGAGGCACCTGTGAATTGTACGGTTCAACATATAAACATTGCAATCCGCCTGCGGTTGTTGTGACCACTCACTGTTCAGTCGAACTTTGCGCTATTTTGCGATGGCGTCTGTGATCTGTAAGAAATGTGAAGGTGCTATTAGCAACGATCCAATTCCGTGCTTCGGTATTTGTGAACACTATTACCACGATAAGTGCATTGGACTTTCAACCCCGCTCCTGCGTGATTTTAAGAAGTCACAAAATTTATTCTGGGCTTGCGCGGATTGTGCTCAGCGTTTGCGGGCCGTTGACACTTTACGCTTCTCGCACGGCCTTTCTCGTGACGCTGCCTACCTGTTGGAATCGTTGCAGTCCGATTTCCGCGATTCCTCACGTTCTGTGCAGGCGGCATCAGCTGGCTTGCGACTTGAACTTTCCTCTTCACTGGATTGTTTTAGAAACGAGATAGCTTTGATGAAACAGGAATCAGCATCGTCAATTCGTTCCGTGAAAGATTTCATCGACTCACTTACTGCTTCTCACTCAATGGAACGCAACTACTCACAGGCTCCACTACTCACAACGCTTGATGAAGTTAAGCATGGCATCAAGGAGCTTGATCTCATGCACCGTGAGCTTCTCACTTCCTTCAACTCACTAATGAACAAGCTCAACTCTCATCTTGCCACGCATACCACTACATCGAGTGCTCACCATTCTGCGATTCCTGCTACGCACTCAACGACCACGATTCCAGTTGCGGCCTCTAAGCTCACCCATCAAGCTGTTGGTGAGAATCCTTCTAAACGTCGATTGTTGGATCGCTCTCCCGACCCATCGCCTACCAATACCGTTACACGCGCTATGCTTTCATCGGGTACAGGGTTGTCCTGCAATAATATTACGACCGTTCCTGAACGCCCACCCCGTACTTGGGTCTTTATCTCCCGTATTGCTCCTGATACTCCGATTGAAGCGATCCGTGAAATGGCCTGTTCTAACATAGGGACAGACGACATCTTGGTATATAGCCTTGTACGGCGCGACCGGGATCTTTCTACGCTCTCCTACGTATCTTTTAAAATTGGTGTACCGGATTCGCACCGGGCTATTGCTTTGGCTGCTTCAACCTGGCCTCGCGGGATCTCTTTTAAGGAGTTCATCGACCTTAATCCCCGCTCCGTCAATGTTTGGCGACCCACTACTGCAGCATCCCTTGCACCTTCTGCGCCTATTACTCGTGAATCGGATCATCCTTCATCGCCATCTTCTATCAACCACACGACACAACTGCGAAACGCTGATTTCACTATTTCGCCAGATCATGGCCCTATGAGCTTGCCTTATACGCAGTACTTTCAGCAAGCGTAAACCGGCTGATCCGGCTGAAGATTCTCATGAACTACCGACTTTACCCGAATTGATGGAAGCTAACCCTGCATCTAATACACATAATCCGTCCGACTCTCTTTCGCCGTTAATAACTTGCAGCGAGAGCACTCCCGGCGCATCTCGCTCTCTCATCCCTTCGATCGATCTACTAAACATCTACTATCAAAACGTATGAGGATTGCGCACAAAACTAGACGAGTTACGCCTCTCTGTCTATCTGAACTTGATATGGATGTGGTGGTGTTAACTGAAACATGGCTCGATGGCTCAATTTCGTCCTCTCTTATCTCGGAGGATGCGTATGTCATCTATCGCTGCGACCGAAATTCTCTCAGCAGTAACCGTTGCCGTGGTGGTGGTGTACTCATTGCCTGCTCTTCCGTGCTGAACACGTCAACTTTATCACTGCCGTTCGACACGCTGGAGTCTGTTTGGACAATTGTTAAGCTTCAAAACCTTGCAATCTATATCGGCGCCGTTTACATTCCACCCGATCTGCGTTCTTCCGAAGAAGTCCTTGACGATTTGCATGAGAGTGTTAGTTTCGTTGCTGGCAAACTTAAATCAAATGATCTTATGATGTTACTTGGTGATTTTAATTCACCATCACTCTCCTGGCAACCGTTTGCATCGTGGGTTAATCACTTCATTCCTACTGGTGTATCTCGTGAAAATGTTTCTCTGCTTGATGGAATGTCGGTAAACGGTTTGCTGCAATTATCTGGCATAAAAAATATACGCGAAAGTCAATTGGACAGAAGGTCAATGCTGCCAATGCTATGCTTTCTTGGAGCGCTGCTCCCCCGTCATAGCTTCACCTGTTCCACTCGTCGCGCTAGACAATCATCATCCTGCTCATGAGACAAGTGTGCTCCTTACGCACTCTCGCCCTGCATCCTCTCAACGAATACCTACGGCTCGTATGTTCAATTTTAGGAAACTGGACTACCAAAAGCTTCATCATATTTTAGCCGGTACCGATTGGTCCTTTACTGATGCTGACTGTGACATAAATCAAGCTGTAGCAGCGTTTACTAATGTAATCACTTCCGCCTTCCCTTCCTGCTGTCCTCTCCTATCCTGTCTACCGATCCCGTCTTCGCTCCTTTTCCGTACCATAAACTCCTTCCTACTCCTTCGTGAATAATTGTATACTATAGTCAGTAAGCACTATTGCTGTAACCCAACGTGGCCGAGCAATTAATAAAATAAAAATAAATAAATAAATAAATAAACTGAACCTGTCAAGAGTTGAAGGATAGTATGCCATATAGTGTTGAGTTATTATATATTAATATTAGAATCATTCCTAATACCTATCGTTATCGTTATAAGATCCAATGATACTGGCCAGTGTGTCCCTCGAACCCAAAGCAGAGTGGCAGAGAACCCAGCTTCTAATATTTTTAATATGTTTATTGATTAATCCATCGGGATCTTGAAGATCCTACATGAATGTACTTAAATTAGTGCTTATAGACTAAGTAAGGTACATACATCGATAGGGAAGAACTGGTGCACAAGAATTGAACATGTATTTTGAAAATAAAATTATTACGTAAGTTGTGTCCTGAGTCTATCTCTAAAAACATTCTGTGGTATGTTGAAACCAAATAAATCGTTGTTATTTATGAAAGTTTGACACATAGCTGACATAGGATCAGACTGGCCAAAACGAGTTCTTTAACGAGGGACGGATATGAATTGATGTGTACGTAGATTCCTAGATGGCGCGTTAAATTCTATCGTAGTTAATAGAGTAGGAGCGTCAAATGTGGTGGTTAAGTAGTCCTGATATAAAAAGGCATTTAGCTATCTCACGGCGATTCTAATAATGATCTAAGTCAGCGATGTTAAACTCATTTGACCCCGTGGGCCAAAATGCACTACTGAAAATAGTACGCGTGCTACTGAAAATAGTAGCATGGGCCGCAGCCTAGTTTTTTATGATCTTTTTTTAATCGGGAGGGCTTGGAAAGTTTTTATAATATTATATGATTAAAAAAATCGTATCTTTAGCAGTTCTTTTCATTGCATTGTGGGATAACACTTACGTTGCATTAGTTAAAACTTTGATGTAAAGTAAAAAAAATTATCAGATTATTTTCAATTTACCATAGACTTCTGATTTTTTTAAAAATTCCATAGTTTTGTGCCAACTAACAAGATAAGTACGCAAACATAATGACAAAAACTGGTCATGACTAACTACGTTGGTTTATCCAATACAGAATAGTAATTTTAATCTTGATATTGGTGTCATTTTGATTGCCAATATTTTTGAGCTGATATTGATTGTGAACAGCATTTACGTACGTTAAAAACAGTGAATTCTTACTTTTGATGCTGCCTTATGGAGCTTAATAAATTACTACAGGTCGGTTCGTCCAGTCCAGTCCAGACTTGGACAAATCTTCATTTGACAGTCGGGGAGTGCAAGGTGTCCATAGAAATAGAAATCCATAGAAATCCTCATTCATTATGATCCATCAAAAACAGAGTCATAAGCCCACCTGTATTTTATCTAATGACATTGATATTGGTATGTTGCCTCATGGAAAGTTTGAGGACTGACATCTGATTTCATATGTTTCCTAAACGTTTTGCAGAAGTAATATGTTCTAAGCGGCAACCATACTTGAAGAGAAGTTCGACCTTTCCTCAAATTCAGGATTTTATACGTTTGTATGAGATTGAAGCTAATACTTGAGTTGTTTCTTCAACAAACTATTCATCAAATAATTGTTGCTAATACATTTATTCATCGCAAAGGGTATAACAGAATTCGCATTATTTTTATCAACCATTTTACTATAAAATTGTCTGGAATTGAATGCTCTTTTTAATCTGAATAAGCAGTTTTTGGAATTCTTATTTTTTGTGCGTGCATGCATAGCAAAGAGGGACAATAAAACATCGACAAGGTTTTATAACGCTGCTGTCTGACAATTAGTAGAGAAACCTGCGAAGTTGGACATCTCTTTATATTTCAGGTGTTCGGAATTGACTGACATGTACTGTAGAACCAGAAATGCTTCTACAAATAAATTTTAGCTCAAGCGGACGCGGGCCACGCCCAAAAGTCTCAAGGGCCACATTTGGCCGGCGGGCCACTACTTTGACATCTTTGATCTAAGTGGTCTGGATGGAGCTTATAAAGTTATAGAAATGAGCAGTCAACCAAACACTAAACACCTTGTTCTAATTTGAGTACTGGAGATACTACCTGAACAAGGAAGACGAAAGAATAGTATGCGTGGATTTGTTTGTATAATAGCTTCATACCCCCTTCATAATAGCTTCATTCATATTGTTCCTCAGGAAACCACATTTGTGCATCGGACAATTTCTCCATGAATTTATAAACAGCAAACTTATGTTCTATAAATTAACCGAAGACGCTCACGGAACGAATTCAAATTGAGATCCAAAGCTAAGTCTTTTTCCTAGAGTTTGGTTTTCTATGCTCTGATCAAAGATTAATGATTGTCTAGTCCTATCAATCGAAATAACCCGACATTCCTGAAAGAATAAGGACAGAGGCTTAATAAAGACACCACGAGTAGAAAACATATGATGCTTGCTGAAGACACCAGCAGTCCTGTAAATCCTTCACCATAGCAAACTACTTGAATTTACTGGCTGAAACATTACCTTTATTATAACATCTATCTTGTGTATTCCTCTGAGTGTCTACTATCTATGACAATCAAAAGTGAATTATTGTTATTAAGTTGTTTGTCAGTTGATTCTAGAGAATTCTTGAATTTGTGGAAATATTGGACATTTAATAAAATCATCAGGCTATAACGGATATTAAACGACTTTTAGCGAAAATTACAATTTAACGAAAAATAAAAATGTTTCTTAAAAATCTGATCTTGTAACCATACGGAATGGTCTCGTGAAATAGTATCCGCCACTCGCTACACATATTTTATTTGCATCACTATTTCATTACGAATTATTTTTTACGAAGTTCCAGCTTCAAAAACGAATTTCAGTTGATTTGTTGGTGGAAAAATCAACAGCTACTTTGTAGTTAAAGTATACCGCTCATCGCTTGATTTCACCTTCCACCAGCAAGATTGTAAAACGGTTTACCAAGTTACCAGACCTCCAAAAATGAAACGCCCGAACCATTTTCCCCATACCCCTAAGCCTGGTATTGAAATTAGTTTCGGGCAGCCAGTCGTGCGTCCGCGCCGCGCTATCATGATTGCATCCAATCGATCGTAATTATCGCGCGCTCTAAAGCGCCCGCTCGGTGTTACCTTAAATGCACCATGCATGCACACACGCGCACAGCCACACGAGATAAAAAAAGCACTGCTGGCCGCATTATTTGTCCGCGGGGCAGGGAGGGTGCAGGAAAAACTGCATTCGCCCCACAAAAACGCTTTCCGATGGCTGAAATGGTTGGAATGCAACGTGCCGCACGGCTGCCAAGCGTGCCAAGCGGGCCAAGCGTTGGGGGGGCGCTCGCAAAACCAATCAAAATCGTATCCCAACACCTTGGGGGCCGGCGATGCGGCGCCCCGAACTGGCCTGCGAAAGGGAAGTCGCGGCTCGGAGTGTGGGTGGTTCTACGGCTCCAACTTGTTTCTTTCTTTCGGGCCCGGCGGGAAGAGGGTGGGCTTGGTGCCGTTCTTTGTGTGTAAGTTTTGGGTGGCGAAGGTCTGCCATTTCGCGGCCGTCGAACCCAGCGCCCAGCCCCGGAAAACGGGTTGCAACCGAGCCCGTGTGTGCCCGTGTGTGTGTGTGTGTGTGTGTGTGTGTGTGTGCGTGTCTGTGTGTTTGCCAATCGGGCTCTCGGGCGCTGGAAATCGATTAGCGTACGATGCAAATACGCCCGGTCGATACAATTACGCACCCGAGCAAAACCAAACCTCAAGCCCGAGAGCGCGGCATTGGCAGCGGTGTTACGACGCCACTCCGTTTGCAACTGTTTGGCCAACTGCATTCCAAATTTAGTGAATCAATCATTTACGCATCGTTAGTGGGGGACAATGTTTACCAACTACATGCGCTTCGGTGTTTTTTTGGAAAGGTCCTCTAGATCTGCTGGAGTGTTTACAACCATTTTCACGAAAAAGTAAGTCACTCGTAATGATATAGTGATGAAACGGGGCTGTCTATAGATTACGCACAACATTATTTATTTTATTTAGTAAAATATTTGCATGGCCTTCACAGTAGCCTAAGCAACTTAAACCAACAGTCTTAACATTATGTGCTACTTAACGATCTAACATTAATTGGGGTCAAGAGTGTTAAACAAAGCCAACAGGTAATTTTTATACGTATCGAAATATTACAGGGTTTCCCACGATTTATTGGTCAGTTCCCATGATTTATTGGTGCGTTCCCACGATTTTTTGGTCGTATCCTATAGATTTTTGGTTCGTTCCCATATTTTATTAGTATTTTCCAATTGGATATCAATACAATTGGACCAACAAATTCTGGGAAACGACCAAAAAATCGTGGGAACGCACCAAAAAAATATGGGAACCCACCAAAAATTGATGGGAACCAACCAATAAATCGTGGGAAACCCTGTATAGTCAAAGTGCGGATAAGATGAGTTCAAACTGCGAGACATGTACGACAAAGGTTCGTTACAGTGACTTGAGGCAATGTATATCCTTTATAGTCTTGGAGTGGCGATTAACAAAGCCTAATATGTTGTGCGCTTTACTAATAATAGTCTAGTAATGGACGAGGAAATTAAGCTTAGTGTCAAGCATAACTCCTAGATCACGGATGACAAATGATCGTTCCAGGTTAGCACCTAGCAGCTTATAATCATAATGGATGGGGGTTTGTAAACGATTAAAGGAGATCACGGTACGTTTGTTCACGGAGATAGACATACTGTTGGTTACGCACCATTCACAAAACCTATCTAATAGCTTCTGGAGCTCAATGCAGTCAGATGGCACTCGAATTACATTAAAATCCTTACATCGTCAGCATACATTAAACAATTAAGATTAGGCAGTATTGACGTAACATTATTAATATATAAAATAAATAGCAACGGTCCTAAATTACTCCCCTGCGGAACTCTTGATGGGCTACTGAAAGAATTTGAAGTGACATCGTTGGTACGAACGGAGTTTTTACGGTTTTTTTTAAATAAGAGTTCAGCCATGCTAATAATAAAGGTGAGAACCTCAAACGTTTCAGCTTGGCAAGAAGCGTAGTGTGGTCTACGCGATCAAACGCCGCCTTCAGGTCCGTGTAGATAGTATCAACCTGACACCCTGCTGCAAATGCATCGTGCCACACAGTGCAGAACTCCAGCAGATTTGTGTTCACATATCGTTTATAGACAAAGCCGTGCTCTCGAGAAGAGATGATAGAACGGCAATAAGCAAGTAGTGTGTCATAAACTAACATCTCCAGAATCCTTAGCAGTAGCACACAGTGATGTGATGCCACGATAATTGTTTGTAGAGAATTTGTCGCCTTTTTTATGCACTGGAGTCATCCAAGACAATTTCCGCTGGGCAGGGAGTTTGCCAGAATGTAGCGAAACATAGAAGGGGTGGTGTAATGGATTCAAGAGTATGTTACTACGTCTTTTCAATACAATAGATGGAATACCATCAGGTCTAGAGTTGATTGCTGGTGAGAGCATCTCTTGGTCGTTGATCAGGATATACAACGGAAAATTGATTATCATTATAATTGAACTTATCAGCAAATGCATTAGCAATTTCCGTTTGATTTAAAATCGTCTTACCATTATGTTGTTATCTGAGCGTTTGGCATGTGATTGTTTGGCAGCTTGAAGCAGTAGGGGAAAGTGGGGCAAAATTGGCATGTTAAGCAGTTTACTGAATATTCCTTTGTATATGCCGCAAAATACAATTATTCTTGCATCATTGTATGCCTCCACCATTATTGTGTGTGTTGTATTGTATGGATTAAAATTGCCACAAAGAATGGAAATAACTTAAAAAGCCGAAAAAAGTGTAAAATAAATGTTGACGTTTTACGAGAAGCGGGGTAAAATGAGCATAGCCTTGGGGATAAATGGGCATATGTAAACAAAATGTGAAACGTCAAAACACTGGGGCAATATGGGTCACAACAACTGCGCTTAGGTAATAGTCTATGCTTTTGCGCACGTTTCGTGAAATGTATTCTCGTCCTATCTTTTGTTTTGCTGTTCTGGAAAGCCCTTAAAATTCTTCCAAAAATATGTTATCAAAATTTAAAACGTGTGTACACGTTTTAATCTACAAAATCGAATCTTTTAAAGCTGTGCCTGTTACTATTATTGTGGGGACAAATACAACACCATAGCCTCACCAAGCGCCATACGACAAAAGCATCTGCCCATTTTGCCCCAAGCGTAACTGACCATTTTGCCCAACGTGAAGCATTTTTGTATTTTTTGTTATATTAGTAAAACTACGCATTCAATCGCCTTGCTTTCTTGAGACAAATTGTACAGCAATATCATATCTTTAAAAATATACCATGTGAAACTTTCACGTATCCCTGTGACACTGGTTTAAGCTTATTTTCTAATTGGCAAAAAATACATCAATATGCTTCTAAACCTTATTTTGCATTTTTCTTGGTTATTTGTTATGTAAGGGTTATGAAAATTACATGGTGTTCATAGAACACTCTAATGAATACATTTTGAGCATTGGAAAGTATCTTTGTAGTGAAACAATGCTTAAATAGAAGGTGTCCATTTTGCCCCACATGCCCATTTTGCCCCGCTTTCCCCTACCCATTGCCCGGAAAACTAAAACCCCTTTTCGTAGCTTTAATCTGACAGACAGGTGTTTGGCAAAAACCGAGCTCCATTTTAGTTAAGCAATACAAATGCTTGCGAAATCCTTCGATAGAGAGGTCAGAGACGTCACACGACGGACAAATTAAGTTGCTTTACACGCATCATAAAAACAATCAACAATTTAGACACCTTTTCTCTAACACCCGTGTCACATAATAGGCCCTGATTGAGTGTTTTAGATGTGCTTTGGAGAAAACACAGCGACCAGAGGACGTAATTAGGCGTTATGATGGCCGAATATCGTCTCAATCGATTTCACTCTGTTGCATGAATACGGTTGTGTCGCTCTCTGTCTATATTTTTAGTTGACAGCTGATATTGGACTTGTAATTACGTAAAATGATACGATATGATGTCAGATGTTGGTCAGAAAGTGTTCAATGTGTAACGGAACCACTGAGAAACCCTTTAAGCCCTTCAATATATACAAAACGGCAAAGATCTCATGCCGATTGTCCATCTCTAACGTCCTCAGTATAAAAGATCTCATTTACGCCTACCTTCTTTGTTTTCCAACCTGTAGTGCTCCTGAAACCCTCATTACCCTTGTTGATTAATCTCTATTCATGGTATTTACTATCAGATTAACAGAAAAAGTAAGTCCAACCTTCCATTGTTTCACCAAGTTCCCAGCGGTCTGGACTTCCTCACGACTGCATAAAGTCAAAACATCCCATTAGCACTATCGAGCACTAATCCTTCATCATCCTGACTCCCTAATGCCTAATTCCATTGAAGAAAAGTTCCCCACCCAACTGTACCTGTAGCATCTGCTTACCAATGCTCGCCCATACTCAGGCTGCGAGGTGTGAGTCGCCAATGGATGCGTTTACGTCCACCGGCCGCAAATGCTGCCGCCCACCAACCGCCGCCAAAACCACCCAACGACGAACCATTCCTTCAAAAGGCCCTCCAAAAGGTCAGCTTATTTGCTGGCGTCATTCTTCGGACAGCCCCGACTGCAGTGCCTCTTCAGCGACGGCTTCTTGGCGCCCTGATATTAAGCCAAGAAAGCAAGAAAAACGCGTTGAATAGAAAGCGCGAGAACGCGCGTCTTTTCATCCCCAATCCCCGAACCGAAGGCTCAAGGCTCAAGGAGAACGCATCAGCATCACCGTCAGCGACGGCGGCGGCCGGCAACGCTCGGTGCCATTTTGCAGCGTGAAAGCACCCGACGAAGGGCCCCCATTCGTCATTTTAATTAAGAAAAATGTTTTCACTTTCCGTGGGCGGCGCTGCTAGCGCGAAAGGATTTGTGAGGATTTGGCGGTGGGAAGAAGTGCTACGATGAGTGGAGCACCGCACACCGCGCACCCTTTCCGTCTTCGGCCAGGAAAGCGGTGTCCCTTCCGCATCTTGCAGGGTAGTGAAGGGATGTGCAATAATAATAATAATACTGGCTGGAATGGCGCTCGAGAGGAGATGAAAAGTTTAAATAAAATCCATCGTTAGCTCGCGCGCCTCGAGCTGCTTCCAAGTCGACCCCCCCCCCCCGGCACTAACCTTTGCAACCACTCGCCCACCGGAACGAGCGGGCAGCTCTCTCCGTAGATGTAATCTAATATTTGTTTGCCGGAGAAATTGAAACGTTTGCGTTTGCTTGGGCGAGATGGGCGAGCGAGCAAAGCGCGCTAAGAAATTTGACTCAACGTGTAGAAACGTTTATTTGACTTTTTTTTTGTTTCTGCCACCTTCCGCTTCTTCTTATTCTTACGTCAAACCTCAATCCGCTCCCTTTCATCTGTCTTCGTGCAGACAGTTTTGAGCCTAGATATAACTGTCACTTAAATTAGCTCGTTTAGCGTTCTCCACCGGAGAACAGGACGAGCGAAGGCACGAGGACGATGCTCCCACGCCAAGTGAAGTGCAGTTAAATGAAGCTAAAAGTTCTCCAACCGCCACCGAGTCCCCGGAAGGGGGTCACAGGTGACACACATTGCCATTCCTTCCAGCTTCCAACTTCACATCGCTCAATCACTCTACGGACGAATGAAACTTCCGGCACGGTGCACAGGAAGGAAATCTTTGCAGCACAAAAAAAAATCCCCCCCCGGATGTCACCCGGCACAAATATACGGTACCGAAACGGTGGGACGGTAAAAAATAAAGAAAAAAAAGATCGTCCTTAATCAACAGCGACCAGTTGGTGCTCGGTGCCGTTGCCACTCCAGCAACCCGGCCCAAGAAAACCACGCGTAGTAAAATAACTCCCACTAGCGGGTGTGCTCGTGCGTGGTTTTTGGGGCAAAGGAGAAGGTTGGCATATTTCCCCGAAGCGGAAATAAAATTAAGCGAAGTTTAATTTACTTATACAAATCGCTCGCGCTGAGCGTCACCGCTTTGTTCGCACGCACCCTGGGTGCACCGCCGGGTGCGGGAAGGCAATTCGGTACGAGTTGATTAGCCTGTCAGTGGGACGTGCCTGCTACGGCAAGGTAAAAATGACGCCCGGCACATGAATATTTTCTTACTTCTAGTCGCTTCACCTAGTTTTGCGCGGCGACGTTCGGCGGAAGTAACACACAAAAATACACCGAGAAACACCGACTGCGCTGCGGATGGCTGAATGCTCGAGCATGAGCACCTGCCGGAAGTAGCCGAGGGACTGGGAGTAGAGCCTGCCAAAAAATCAATCGATAGTCCCGCTGCCGGTGCCCGACAGGAGCTTCAACTCTAGCTATTTTTCCATAGACGCTCGGGTTATTGGGTTACACAATATAGAAACATTCTAGAAAATTAAGAAAAACATGTTGATATAGGGGAACGTAGGTAAAGACGGACACGTTAGGGAAAATGGTAAAAATCTAGGGATATATAAGCGCAACGACCATGAAAATGTGCATACATTATCTTACACTCATGTTTTATTAGAAAATGTGTTAAAACTTTTAAGTTTCCATCGATTTTTTCGTTTTTTTTTACGAATGAAAAATATGGTTTTTTTCGTGCAGTTTTGAAATGTTCGGGTAAGACGGACACCTGATATGGGAATTGAAGAGGTTTAAAGTATTTTAATACATCCTATTGCTTTCCACATCCTGGTACGTACATAAACCAATTCTAGGCCAATAACAACGACGGTTCATTCTGGCATGAATTTAGATGTAAGCGGCGCTTGCAATATATCGTAGAATGCAGTATCTAAACTCTCGCTAAACTCGATAAGCTTTCCCTGCTCGCTCGTTCAGTGGCTTAAGTCTTACCTAATTAATCGCACATACATCGTGAAAATTGATAAGCACATGTCCAAAGAAATAGTCAGCAGCTCGGGTGTGCCGCAAGGAAGCAATATTGCCCCGCTTCTCTTCATATTGTTCATCAACGATGTTACCCTCGCTTTAACTCCCGACAGTGTCAGTCTGTTTGCCGACGATGCAAAAATTTTCGCGCCTATACATAACACAGGTGATTGTATATTCCTGCAAGACTTCATTGAATTATTCTGTTCGTGGTGCAAGCGCAATGGACTGACTTTCTGCATCGAGAAATGCTTCTGTGTGTCTTTTAGTCGATGCAGGAGCTCAGTTACTGGTACCTACTTCATGGACGGCACTGCAGTTAATCGACAAAATCATGCCAAAGACCTGGGCGTTCTGCTTGATTCAAGTTTGAACTTTAAACAGCATATCGATGACGTTGTAGCCAGAGGAAACCAACTACTTGGCGTGGTTATCCGGACAACTAATGAATTCCGCAACCCCATGTGCATCAAAGCTGTCTACAACAGTATCGTTCGTTCGGTTCTGGAATATTCGTGCGTAGTCTGGAGCCCAACTACTGCTTCTTCAATTGCTCGACTTGAGGCGATTCGACGTAAGCTCACGCGATATGCCCTACGCCTACTTCCCTGGCAGGATCGCAATAATCTTCCTCCGTATGTTGTGCGGTGCCGTCTTCTAGGCCTTGAACCTCTTTCGGTCAGAAGACGCAATGCACAGTACTCTTTCATCGCTGGTTTGCTAAATGGCTCTATCGACTCATCGCCCTTGTTGCATCGAATCGATATCTATGCACCATCCCGAACACTTAGGTCTAGAGAGACTCTACGGCTCGCTCAACCCCGTTCCAGCGCTGGTCGGTCTGATCCTATGTTCCGCATGTCGGCTGTTTTCAACACTGTCTCGGATTGCTTCGACTTCGACATCACAACTTAGTGCTTCAAGGAACGTCTCCGGCTTCTGTCGTGGCCGCAGTGAATTGCGATACAAATCTTGTTGATGCTATGTATATTTTTTTTAATGTAGTGGTACTTATCTTATTTAGGCCATACGTCCCGTTGAAGAATAATAAATAAATAATTATAATAATAATAATAATAAAAATAATAATAATAATAATAATAATAATAATAAATCATTATTGAAATATCGCGTACTAACAGCTGACGTTGCTTCAGCTTACAGAACAACACTCTAGAACTTCCTTTTAGGAAATTACTCCTCAAAAAGTCCACGATCCCAGTATTTTTAAGGGACTTCTTAATAGTTTAAGCTTTTTTCCACCATGTCAAAATTCAACATTTGATATTTTTAATCCCATAGAATTTCTCATCTATGCCTGAACGATGTCTTATCAATGCCTCATCTTTTTATTGCTTAAAGTTGTCCAAGTCGTTACAAGATATTGGATTTCGTGAAGCGCCTCATCAGCGTCGAGCGAGTAATAGCATAACGAATGGCTACTATTTTGACCGGTGTTTCATTTCTCGCTTATTTCAATACTTTCTCTAGTTGCTGATTGGTTTATAGCTTCAGAATACCCTTATTTAAGGTATTTGAAGAAATCTATCCAACACCGATGGATATAAGAAGTAAAATAAATCAATAAATTCGTTGTCCATCTTACAACAAAGTGTCCGTCTTTCCCGCTTTGGTGTCAGGATGTTTAAACCACTAGAAAACACGATTTTTATTGCTTTCATTCTCGTTCTGTCGCCAGTTTTTTTCATTAATGATCACGACAACTCATTCATGAAAAAAAAACTTCCGGAAATATAAACAATACAAGTTGCAGAGCTTAAGATCCGCAGTATTCAAATTAGATCCACAAGGGTGCACACGATTGAAAATATATTTTGTTCGTGGATTCTACCAATTTTGCATATATTATGCCAAAAATATTCTCAAATGAGTTGTTCAACTTTAAGTTAGGATACTGCATTGTTGATTTGTTTGAAAATTACCTTTTTCATGCATTTATGAGAAGTGTCCGTCTTACCCGCAGTGCCCGTTTTTACCTACCTTCCCCTATGACATAATGACGCAAGTCATACCAACAAGTCCAACAAATAGTACTTAGTTTGTCTTAATTAAAAGAACAAGCGTTAGGCAACGTTCAAAACCTATTGCAAACAACTTCCGATGTAAATGTTTAGTCCAAAGATTTCCAATAAATGTTACACGAAAGTGTATGAGGGTGTATGAGCAAAAGATTGTTGCTGTGTTTAAGGTGTAAGTGTTTTTTTATTTAAGAGATTTGGTAGAAATTCTGAGTCGTGTCGAGGAGTTAGGCTCGATTGCTTCTTGCAAGTAGTGTTTTGTTTTTAAAGCCTGGTAGAGCAAAATCGAACGAGAATTTCAAGCAAACAACGATTGATGAAACCGGGGTAATACTTGGGCATAGTTTAATTGCACTAGAAATGATAGTTTGCCATGATGTGTAGCAGGACTCTTCATGCAATTAGCAATCGTTTCAAACATAAAACATAACCTTTGAGCGTGATGCAAACCCAGCTTAATCTAGAATTGATTCCCCATTCCCATTTCGTTGACTCTCATCTCTGTTAAAGGGAAACTTCATTTAATTCGCTCTATCGCTCTAATGCCCTAACACACATGAAAATTGATTGATGGTAATGATTGTAATTGAACAAGTTGCAATCTCAGTGTGGCCCGTGTTTTTATTGTCGTTCGGTGTGGTAGTTTCTTGCTGGGAATGGTATGGCTAATTTGCTAAATGGAGTGCAACTTTTCATCTTCCTTGCGATTGCTGCCACTGAGCAGTACCTTCATCGTAGTAACATTTCCTAGCCACTTCATCAGAACAAATGAAGCAAATTGAAATGCTGTACGGAAAAGTTCCATAATCTTGACCGGCGAAGTAATTCTGGTGACCGATCCGTACCAGCCGCCCAGGTTCAAGCTTCCGCTGACGCAAATGCGTTTATCACTCCATCCAATCAAATTGCGTCGTACGGCGGTTTCACTTCACGTTACCGAGCGGGTGCCATGACCGGCAGGATGGCTGCAGCTGGTAAGATGACAAGCTCCAGCCCAACATTCACCCCGCAATGGCAGGCCGGTGCTTCGTACCCGGGTGACGGGAGGGCACCGAATGTCCTTCCTTTCTAGCGCCAGCGCTAAAGAACCGAAACCGAAGCCGGCGACACGCGTTTCCAAGTGTGAAACGCTGGAATGTTCGGCGCTCTGTTGCCTTCCATTCGCCACCGATGAAGTTGGAATGTCTAGAGGGGCTAGAGGGAGCGAGTGTTCCATACTGTACGATAAATAACGCGTCCGACGGCCGCACGCGTCACCCGTCACCGGGCGGTTGGTCCAGGGCGCGGCCACGATCGCACACGAAAGATACGGCAGTGCAACCGGCAGTGTGGCGCCAGGCAAGATTAGTTCGAGCCCCCGTGCCGCTGCAAACCGAAATAGGGTTCGATCATTTCCCGAATCTGAACCGTTCGGCGAGTGTGTTGTGTGTGTGTGATTTGTTAGTGGCATGGCGCCCTGCAAATGAAGTCGTAACGCAGGCACGCGCGATCGTTTGAGACGACAGCCTGAGCACAGCGGGGACACACCGTTCTGGACCATCCGCATACCAGCCAGATTGCACGGCACTCCCGTGGGTAGGGACAGGTAATTCTTCAACCCGTCGCTTGGAGATTGGGGAAAGAATGATTCGATTGTAAGGTTGTAAGCCTCTTGACACTTTTACAGTGGGATGGAATGCGTCCACACTGACGCCGTTGCCAGAGCAGTACAGGCGGCCGATTTCGTGGCCGCTTGACAGGCTTACGATGTCTATCTGTCAGTTAGTCGGAGAGCCAGTTGCTGGAAGCCGAGAGCGGCGAAGCTAATCAGCACTGATGCTAAAAGCTTGCATCTCCTCGCCCTGCTCCAGACGCTTACGATCGCTCCAGTCATGCTTCAGGTGCATAACTCAGCCTTACAATGATTTCAGCTGTCATAACTTGTCTGAAAAGCCCAACACAAACAATGAGTAATGTTGATCCTTTCGACGGGCAGAACATTTCAACGCGACCCAGAGCTCATGCGTATGCATTTGGCAAGAAGCGACGCAATTACACATAAATCTTAACCCGAGCCCCATAAAAAAGGAGCCACGCAAAAAAGAGCAGAAGACAAATCGCTTACACACACACACACACACATACGGTTGGCCAGGTGTCTCGAGGACATAAAAAAAACAACCGTAACGCTGGCTTTAATGGTGCCCCATTATCTTGTTACACTAACCAGCGCCCGATGGTTATTATCGTCATAAAATTTACATTCTAAATGATCGATTCGCTCACACGGCGAAGGCTCTAATTCCGTCGCTCAAAGTATGTGTTTTGGAGAGCGGCAGTTGGGGGTTGAGAGGGGGTTTGGGGGTGCGTCTGAAGCGGGAGGGGCCTCCAAGCGCCTTTTGCGCACGCCGTTATGGTGACGAGACGAGCGAGCAGCGTATAGCCTGAGGAAAGCCAACCTACCGGAACCATCGACGGTTTCCGAAACCGTTCCGAAATGTTTTCTGCGAAAGCACACACACACACACACTCAAACGACCATTTGGTTCCAAATCGTGAGGAGAAGGTGGTGGCAATTAGTTCCCGTTTGTGCTGTGACGAAACTGCAATTTGCAGTTTCGGTAGGGGATCGGTGCGTTTCGGTGCGTTGCAGCTCGTCGCTTACGCACGCTTTACACGTTTCCTTTAAAATTATGCCTTTATAAGCAGCCGTTAGAGTGTCTGCTGCAGAGCGCGATGCAAACAAGAAACAAGAACAAGCAACACTTGGGTGGATTGTTTTGTTTTTTTTTACTAACTGCATAAGTAAACCAATTTTTTTTAGAGTCTCTTCGCCCACCGTAACATGCTGTTACAGAAACTTTTGCCGAAAAAAAGACAACCACAAGCAACGGCTGCACTTTATCGGGAGACGGCTCTGGTGAGTCAGTCTGAAGTTTGGCGTAACTTTTAGTGCCGCTTCATTACAAGCTTAGATGGTCGTGGGTAAGCGAGGAACGCCAGCTAACGAGACACAGCACAGCACAGCAGCACACCTGTCACTGGCATGCACCAGTTCGGCAAGTTTAGCACACATCCTGCTCATTAGTGTTTGGGAAGGTGTTCGGGCGAGCGTCTGTTTGGTCAGCCAGCTCGTGATAGTTCGCTACCGTTTTGCTTGCTGTGACATTCGGCTTACGGGCAACACTGATTTGTTTGATTTGAGTTTGAGCAAATACAGCGTTACCTTTCGCGTTTGAGCACACACTGGTATGACACCAACGGGATGAAACAAACATTTGGAGACGTACATATCTCCAAGTCTTCTGGATCACAGCAGGTGGTGAATTCGGTAGTTTTCACAATTTACCTGCACAATGAGGCTAAGAATTTCACTGCACATATCATTGTCCGAAGCTACGACCGTCACACGATAGCCGGACTTCTTTACCACCTCCAGGATGTCGCATTGAACTACTACGCTGCTTCCAAGTTTAGACATATCACGGGTTGAACCACCGGCAAGCAGGTATTTCGTTTTGCTAGCATTGGTTCTCAATCCATTCCAATACTTGCTACTTCATGTATGAGTTGGCCTCAAACACAGCCACAGTCATCTTGCCGATGTCAGCGATGTCATCCTCGATGTCCTGTCATTCAAGGCAATGTTGAAAAGCAGACGGGAGTCCGTCACCTAGTCTCAGAACCTAGTGAGATTCGAACGATTCCGACATCAAGGTCTATACTCTCACCTTGCTCTGCTCTCATGGTGACCTCTAACAGCTGGATAGACTTCCCAGGAAAATTGTTCCGCTGCTTGTTCTCATAGCTAATTGCGGTCTTTGTTATGCTATACTAACTTGATGTCGATGAACAGGTGGGGCATATGCATCCAGCGCTCTCTGCACTTCTGGAGGATCTGCTTTAATTGGTGGTAAAGGATCGTATGGGTCCTACGACGAAATTGGCGCAAAGACTCATCAAGCCACCTCCACAAACTATAACTATAAAACAACGAAACTTCATGTAATCTTCCTGTCATCAGGAAACAGTGTCAGAACAAAATGAATGGTTTCTGTCTAAAAATCTGCACCCTGCGGGTGATGTATTTCTTCAATCCTACCGATTGCTTGTAAAGCTTGTCGACCCCTGGCTTAAATCACCCGTTTCGTAATCTTACGCCATCTTTCTCGGGTCTTGGCATATTCGGGGTTTGAAAGAGGGTAAAAGTAAAGCTCAGCCCTCTACGTTGCATTGGAGAAGCGTTACATTCCTTAAAATATTCCCAAGCAACATTTTTACTACATTTTTGTCATCGCGGCGACCAACCAGTGTACATTATTCGAATAAAAAATATTTTAAATTGCGATAAAAAAAATTGATTTAAGATGAATCGATTTCTACGAGATTTATTTTTAAATAACATGTAAATCATAAGACCAAGACCGATATTGAAAAACAGTTTAACGATTTTGAAAACAAAACTTTTTGTATTGAACTGGCTTTTCAGACTTGAATTCGCCCGTGCAGCCTTCAGCATACATTTAACGTGATTGAAATTTCCAGTTTCAACATTGAAGTGGCTTGGAAAACCCTGTAAGACCATAGTGCCCAATATGCCGGATCAGAATATGACCATCACCGTGCCAACTGTGCGATAATCTGAATGTCAAAATAAAGATCATTCGTTTACGGATCGTTGTACTGACAACACCTTCAGCCTTCGGTTTATTCTTCTGCCTTGCGTATTTGTCCTTTTGTGATACGTTCAACGTTTAATTCAAATAAGTAAAATTCGAGGTTTTACACATTATGTTTTATGAAAAATAGTCTGAAAGAAGGAATTTCATAAACATCCCAAAAGCTTTCAATTGGAGTAACATTTCCTATGATTAGAAAATATAAAGTATGAAAAATATTTATAAATAAATTGTATCCATGAAATATAATTATTACCTATTCAATCTATGTTTCCGACCATTTTGAATAAATATTACTTTAGGTGCGAGGGCTCTTTTTTTAAAGTTAGGTTAATGAAGTTAATAAATACTTGTAAGTATTTCATTATCCTGCTTTATCAATAACTGGGTAAATAAACAATCATTTTTTTATTTACCCTTTTTTATGTATAAGATTGTTATAATTATGATTCTTGAAGTTGTTGCAACTCTGATTGCTGTTAAAAATAATAGCCTAATAATAATATCATTATTTATTTATACTAATGAATTATCTATGAATTTATCTTTATTAGCGATTGCTGTACTTATTTAAGTTTGTTCAAAAATTTTAGCTTTTCTAATTATCATATAAAAATAAACACTATTAAGACATGATGATCTGTTAATTTGCTCATCCACGGCGGTTAAAACAAACGTTCAAAAATGCTGCTTGGGTTTGTGATAAACAGGCGTTACGCGTAACGCTAGCGTAACGTAAAGGGCTGAGCCTTACTTTTACCTGAAAGAGATCTTTTCACTTTTTTTCCCTCAAAGGGCAATTGGCAGTTGAATGTTTCTCTGATAATCTGGAATCATTGCTGAGGTTGATTTCCTTGGAACCAGTTAAAGCATTGTAGCAAAGGGGGTTCACACATACGTGATACACAGTCAAACATTCTTGGGAAACTCGCTAGAAACTTTTACATCGTCCCAGCGCTACCCAAAAAAAGCAGCTCATTTCTTAAGAAAATTGCGCTAGAAATGCCAGTGTTGGTTCTGTCAAACTGTGCAGCATTGTTTACATTTGCTGAGTGCCTGTGGCGGCAGTAAGTCTAATTACGATAATTAATTTAACTTTAGCTCGTTATCCCGGCACGCGGAGCGGGCTTTTGATGGCGAAATGTTAGAATTCTGAAATTAAGAAGATATGTTAAGTACATTAATTTAACAATGACGTTGTTTGCAAAAACTTTCAAAATGTTATCAAAAAAGTTGACTTTTAGCTGATTTGACGGCTTGGTTTAAAATGTACAGTTTTTTTTTTTGCAGAAATGATTGGGCCCAGAAGATGTTCGTTGTAGTTTAAACTACAACAACAAACGACTCTAAACCTTTACCTTTTGAGCTCATGAATGTACCTTAGCTATCAAAATTATTATAGAACGAGCAATATCACAAAGCAATAGAACAAAAATATTGTTTCAATTACACCGACTGTCCAGTGGTCTACTGGATAGATCTACTACTTACTACCCGTGGCATAGGATAGGGCTACTACCCGTGGCAATCACACCACCACCGGCCCTATCCGTAGACAGAGCAGATAACTTCTGTCAGTAAAGCCTATTAAATGCTCTACTTGGAGACTTAGGAATCTTCCTGGTATGTGCTGAAACTTGAATGCCTTTCTAATTGAATAATTGTTTTGCTTAGTTCCCAACCACTAAATTCGCAAACATAAGGTCGCCTGATGCCCGAATCACCCTGATCAATAAATCCTTGCTCTGAGGATGGCCGTAGGCTCCCAAAACTACGGTAGGATTTGATGATGCCATCTCCCTAGGCTTCCCTGCACATAGAACGGCACATCAACAACGGCTCTAAGGCACTATCTACCAACGGCTTCAGAGTATCAATTCTTCAAATTGAATGCAAAGACAGCTTCTGGTTTCTGTCTTGAGGGACATTGAAAAGCGCTCAACCATTTCCAACCGAAGTATGCAGCGTTCATTAAGCTACACACTGCTACTCACAATTAATTTCATTTACATCAACACACATCCCGTGCCGGTGAAGTTGTTGCCTTTTCCGACGCCGCTGCCCACCTTCGTGCCAGGCCCAGGACTACTCTAACCAAACAAACGCGCCTCTAATTGAGCCGTTGCCTTGCAGGCTTGAATTCCCTGGCCGGGCGCTGACATTAGCCCGGCATCCGCCGTGGGTGCTGGCGGGCACATCCAGATGCGGAGGCGCAAAGGCCCTTCGGTTCCTTAAAACCATCCGGCACACACCGTCCTTTCATCTAGCCTAGCAGGGTACGTGATGCACATTGTGCGTGTGTGTGTGTGTGTATGTGTGCTTTTGCGGTGGTCGGTCTCTCCGGGGCCCGGCGGCCGATCGATAGACACCGGCACTCTCAATCTCCGTTAATCAATGTCAATTTATCATCGCGCGATTGATTTAATTAGAAAGTTCAGGGCACGGGGCGCATGGACACCCCACACGAACCGGTGAGCGGCTGATGATGCTGGGCGGGGCGACCCGTACGACTCCCACTCCCACTGGGTGGTTAAAAACTTGCATACATGCAATTATTGAATTAGAGTGTGCACGATGTTTCGCCTGCAACCAGCAGCAATGCAGCCGGCGAGATGGAACTGCGCCTGAACTGTGCTCCTTCCTGCCCGCGAATAGAATGTGCACGCTGTACGGTGGGTTGGTGGGTAACTTGCGACAGTGTGTTAGGCTGCCTCCGTCCGGTCTGTTTGCATTAATTATCAGCACCAATACTGGGAAGCTCCCGGGCCAGGTGGCTCTGACGAGGTACGAGTGTCTGAGCTCTGCTTCAGTGGAGTTCGAAAGCACCAGCGCCCCGAGTCAAAGTCCAGAGAACTCGGGGGAGACAAAAAAAGGACAAAAAGCTCTACACTTAGCCGCTCGGTAAACATCGCTGACCTGACCGAGTCGAGTACTCTTCTTTCAGCCACCGTTAGTCCGCACGCCGTACTTATCTCAACCAAAGTAATAAAAAAAACGCATAGAAAAGTCATTCCGTTTTTTTGCCTCACAGGACAACGACATGGAGATCAAACATACACACACACACACACACAAACTTCACTCAAGGTCCATTAACATCGGACAAACGGGTCATTTAAATAAATTATGAGCAAAGTTCAGCGTAGCAGATTCTAGCGTGGCGTGGCGTGCGCTTTTCAACTTTAAAATCCTTTCTCTCCATTTTGTTTCTTTGCCTCAAGTGCCGGAGACCTGACCGGATGGCTTGGTTCGTACGGCTAGTTTACAGAAGCTTTACACGAAACCGTACGCAAATACGTCTTCTTTATTTTCTTTCTTCTTTTGCTATGAATAACGTTCTACTTAGATTGCAAGACATCATTCCTGAGAACATCAGCCTCTCTGTGTGCGTATGTTCACACCGAAGCCATTACACCGTGTTGCAGGCGCACGCGGGCAAGCAGGAACATCTCGTCTCTTCTGCAAAAATAATTTCACAACCTTCCGCGTAGGATGATGTTTGTGTAAGCTTAGCCGCGCGACGGCCGTACGTACTTCAAACTAGCACGAAACGCTTAATGAGGCGAAAAAATATGTTGCTCCGAAAACTACACAGTAGGTGTAGAACGATATTGTTTATCGACGCTTGTCACTCCATGTACCACTCCATTAGTTTTTAAGAGACTTTGTAGCATTCGCCTCTCACTAACATTATATGAAGAGTGCCTTTTCTCCGCATATAACGATTGTAAGCTTTTTCTCAGATGCAGAATTCCATCATATCAGGAATGGAATGGAAATAAATGCTGCAATACTGTAAACAAATGGAATAAGAACGCTGAAACCTATGTGTTTAAGGTTCCAGTGTATTTGACTTCAGAATTATCATACCAGAGCCTAATTCTTGGAATTACATCTTATTCTCCATCAAGCTTATAAAGTCTCGAATGCCTGTATAGGCCGGCATGTCACAGTTCATGGGTTGCCCAACATTATTCAGGCAATTCATGCACAGTAAACGAAAGGACAGCGGCGCACCTAATCATCTTGTTTGGAACGATAAACATGCAGACAATCGTTACGACATATGTCCACTATTCGCTGAAAAGTTCAAAAGCGTTTATGCTGCTCATACTACTACCTCATCGATGCTTGAGGCAGCTTTAGAATACACACATTCTGACGCTTTATGAATTTCGCTAAATGATATTAACATAATGATATTAATCGATATTAATGCTGATATCATCTGTAATGCCATCAATCGACTGAAAACTTCATATAATCCGGGGCCCGATGGGATACCAACCATCGTAGCGAAAAAGTGCGCTGATGTCTTACACGCTCCTCTAGAGACTGTTTTTACAGAATCGCTTAAAATGGAGATCTTTCCTGAGCCGTGGAAATTCTCATGGATGATACCTATCCTTAAAAGAGAACCCAAGAATGATGCAAAAAACTATCGTGAAATAACATATCCATTCACTTTTACAAAAATCTTGGAAATCATAATCTACGACGTCCTAGTAAGGTCATGTATCAATTACATATCGGTTGATCAACATGGTTTCGTACCTAAACGATCCGTAACCACCAACTTTGCTTATTTCGTTTCGAAATGTCATATATCGTTCGAATCGGAATATCAAATGGATACAGTGTACACTGATTTCCAAGCTGCGTATGATAGCATCAATCACAACATCTGTTGGATTTGTAACATATATCCGCCTGCAGATATGCAACCTGCAGGACTACCAATCGATGCGAAAATTAACATCATGGCAGATTACCACTGTTCCTTCGATAAGGAGCCATGATGTAATTTGTAACCTTGTAATCAAATGTAACAATCGCTAGAGGCGCATGCCTGTGTTTAGGCCATAGGATGCGCAGAAATAAATCCAAATGAGATTAGAGAGAAAAGGCAAATTGTTCGGAGTCGAAATTTATTTCATATCCTCAACTCGACACAGCCCTAGAATCCTTCGGTAGTCCTTGGCAGGTAGCTACAGCTGGACACTCTTGGGCGCTCTCTGGCGCAGTTGGTCAATTTGCTCACTCCCCCCTTGGCCCCTCCTCATCCTCTCACCTTGACTCGATCAGTTCGGCATAGTCCAACGATCAGTCGCTTCCTCTCCTTTTCCCACCCTCGACCTGATCAGTTCGATTAGTCGCTTCCTCCCCCTCCCTCGACCTGGTTAGTTCGGCACGTCCAACAACCAGTCAGGTTCTATTCCTTCCCTTTCCTGTGGCAATTCCGGTCGAATTTATTCACCGGTTTGTTCCTCCTTTCCCTTCTTCCATCCTTGGCCAAGTTGCGGTGGCAGTTGCACCCTTCTGCCGCCCCCTCCCCCACCAACATCCTTCTTGCAAAACTCGCCAAGCTTCGTATTTCACCTCTTGTCATCGATTGGTTGAAATCATATCTGACGGACAGAATGTATTCTGTAAGAATAGAGAACATCTTTTCGCAACCATTCACAAATACTTGAGGAGTTCCCCAAGGCAGCAACATGGGGCCACTATTATTTACACTCTACATAAACGACGTGACTCTTATTCTCCCAAAACATTCTGTACTACTTTATGCTGATGATATTACACTTTTTTAAGTTATCAGGTCAATCGATGATTGTTTCGCGCTCCAGAACAATCTCAACCTATTCAGCAATTGGTGTGTGGCAAACCAACTAAGCCTCTGTGTGGATAAATGCAGTGCGATTACATTCAGCAGGAAACGAAACCCTTTAAACTTTTGTTACTCATTGCACAGTTACAATTTGTCTCGCGTGTCATCAGTCAGGGATCTTGGTGTGATCCTTGATTCATCACTATCCTTTCGCGAGTATTACCACTCTATAATTACCAAGGCCAATAGGATGTTAGGATTTGTAACTAGGCAAACTCTTGAGATAAAAGATCCAATATGTCTGAAAACATTATATTCCGCATTAGTACGTTCCATCCTAGAGTCTAACTCAGTTCTTTTCTCCCCATACTTTCACGTGTGGAAGGCTAGGATAGAAAGCATACAAAAAAGAATCTCCAGAATAGCAATATACCGATTACAATGGGCTTCATCACAACAATTCGATTACCTGTCACGGTGCATGCTTTTTGGTCTACAAACCTTAGAACATAGACGTCAGGCATTACAAGCTACTTTTGTCGCGAAGTTAATCAGCGGGGACATAGACTCTCCCTACCTGCTAGAAAAGCTGAATCTTTATGCTCCTGAACGACCTCTCAGGACACGTGAGATGCTATGCCCTACGTTCTCATGATCTGCACATGCCTACAATGCGCCTATTAACCAAATGATACATAGGTTCAACAAATACCAAAGATTCTTTGACTTCAATATTAGTATAGCTCAGTTTAAAACCAATCGTCTCTCCTTTGCTTATTGATAGCGCTGTAGCTAAGTTTGTAGATGAATTAAGGATTTATTATATAAGTAAGTGTCGCAGCAAATCTATGCAAGATACTAAATGACAAATAAACAAATAAACAAATAAACAAATGTCCGCGTATGACGTTACGCCAAATAGAAGAAGAAGAAGAAGAAGAAGAAGCAAATACGTGATATTTTGCTCTCGGAACAATACCATCATTGCAAGAGAAGGAAAGCAACTATGTCTACCCGAATATGAAACATTTCAACAGTGCACAATTGCTTTGCCACAGCGATGTCATCACTAATGCGGTTGTTTGTTATGGTGAGGAAACAATACACGGACGCAACTTGTCATTTTAATTTGCAATTTATATTTTACGAGAGACTTTGCTAATCCTACTGACCGCTGACCAACTTGATACGCATCGCATTGGCTAGCCGTGGTCTCATGCTGTACTTAACTTCAATGAACTGTGTAATATTACCACGCATACCTGAATTCGACATATAGTAGTAGACTCTAATCCTAAACGCATTCACTACCAGCCAACACTACTTAACCAGCGCTAGCTCGTAAATAGAAACGCTTTATAATTTAGCATATCGGTTGTTTCTGTGTTGTTTGTTTGTTTGTTTTTTGATTAACTAGTTTGCGGTGCAGTAAGCGGTAAGCTCGCAGTAGAAAATTATAACTTAAATAAAACATTAGCGGAATATCATATGCGCGCGCAGACGCGGTAACTTAACGTCGATTGTAGATCATGATGATGTTTGTTGGCTTTTAAGGGTAAATCAATTCTTACTAACAGCCCGTGACGTGGCGAGTGCATGCCGAAATGTTGCAACTATTTGTTTTGCTTCGCAACACCTCCGCCAACTCGCACGACAGCACTGGGCACACGGCACGCGCGGGAATAGGAATACAGGTGTCCCCCGAGATACGACTGTATTTGGGACTGAACAAATGTCCCAAAGCAAGGCGTAAGTCGAAAAAGTCGTATGTCGAATATCTATGAATACAAAGTTTATAACCGAAGTTGAAGAGTTGGAATTTATGATATCGTGTATTTAATTTAAAATAATGTTCGATAAAGTAATAATTATGTTTTAAAAGCCGTACAAAATATAAATTCTCAAGGATGGAGGAGGTTCAAGGAGGTTGAGGATTTTTTGGAAATGTGTGTGTGGTGAATATATAATGGTACAAACACTCAACTTGAGGACATAAACCGGCCTCTGAGCCGACCACACAATCTCCCTACGATTATACGAATAAACGCTCTCTTCTATTTCACCAACCTAAGAGAACGGACGTGAGTAAAACCGCTACAAACTCATCATCCGAAACCCTACTTGGAAAACCCCCCAAACTGGTGACCCCGACGTGATCGTGACCGAAAGTGAATTTTTACACGATTTTTTCCATTTTTTTTTTGGCTGCCCGAAATGACGACACCCGAAACTGCCGGGCCTATCGAAGAGGAATAGGAGATCGCGGCAACGGGACCGCGTATCAGTTTCCCGACGTTCGATACGAAAGATGTGGAGACATGGTTCGAGTGTCTCGAGGCAGCGTTTTACGTGAATGCAGTGAAACTCGACAAGCACAAGTTCAATGCAGTTATTGTTGCACTCGGGTCTCAAGCCAAACACTTTCACTCCGCCATCGCAGTATGCAACAAAGCGGGCACAATCGGCAAATACGTAACGATTAAGAAGGCCGTCATCGACTATTTTCAGCCCTCGGAGAACCAAAGGTTGACCAGCCTTTTATCGGGCGTATCCCTCGGCGACCAAAAACCAAGCCAACTCCTGGCCCAAATGCGTCGAATGGGAGGAGACGATTGCCCTGACACCATACTATCCAACATTTGGTTGCGAGCGCTAACACCAACGATACGGTCAATTATAGCAGCAGTGCCATCCGCGTCATTAGACGAGCAAGCTACGATAGCTGACAAAATTATGGAAGCCCCCCATAGCGATGTCTTAGCAGTGAGCGCACGATCCGCTGAAAACCGTCACGAGCCGACGGCACAAATCGCTGCCCTAGAGTGCAAAATCGAAGCCCTTTCGCAGCGTCTTGAGGAAGTGCTCGCAGTGCAACAACCTAGAGCGTACGAGCATCGACCTCGGCAACGTTCCAGAATAAGAGAGCCATGGGGCAGACGTTCCCCCTCTCAACCACGCAACAAATCACCGCGCAGATGGATATGCTGGTTTCATTTGCGTTTTGGCAACAAAGCCGAAAGATGTGAGAAAGATCATCCAAATGATCATAACACTCGATGCATTTTTTTCGACGAGCTGATGCCAACACAACCAAAAAAATAGTTCGATTTTTACACCCAGCAAGAGACACTCACGTAAAACCATCTCAAACATTCATTTCATCACCACATAGCGCAACACGAACTCAAACATTCATTTGATCATCCCATAGCGCACCACGAAGCCACTCACCATACACTGAACCACATATACCCAAGCGAGTGAAAAAGTCACTTTTCGGCTGAGTTTTCGATTGATATTTCGTGCACGATTTGACAAACGAAATAGTGTACGAGATTCAGACTTTTTTCGGCACATACCCAAACGAGTGAAAATGTCACTTTTCGGCTGTTTTTTCGATTGTTATTTCGTGCACGATTTGACAAACGAAACAGTGTACGAGATTCAGACTTTTTTCGGCACATAACCACAACAGCGTGCAATGGCATATTTGCTATCTTCATTTCACGTCTAGCGTTAGACATTTTGAGGTTAAATAGTTTTTAAATTGTTGGTATTTATATGAATGATACGATACGAAAGAACACAACTGATTTAAATGCAAACTAAACATAGTAGTCAAAAAAAGAAATACACATAACCTGCTTCAACGCTTGGCTTGGAGAGCGAAATGTTACGACTGGAAGAACCACACATACAATCATATATTGCTTGTCAAATTATGAGAGTGTATGAGTTATCGTCCGAAAATTTCCGCTTGGGTACCACCAAACGCTACACGTTCTGAAACACTCAGATTTGCCGAGAACACCATCACTCACGGTGAGACACCACTCGCACCTGGCAACGCACACACCGTAGATCGACCTCAACCGCACTCACCATCGTTAGCACCTGCGAGAAGTGAAAGCAACACTAACACTAACTCTGAACAAATATGCCGAATACACATTACCGATAACATTTCACATCACCGTTTTTTAATCGACACCGGCGCCGAGATATCGGTTATTCCACCAAATACGAAAGAGAGACTTAACCCTTCGCCTTCACGAAAACTTTCAGCCGCAAACGGCACACAAATAGCTACATATGGGAAAAAAACGTTAAGTCTTGATTTGGGACTCGAGAGAAAATTCTCATGGACATTTGTTGTCGCCGACGTCAGTACGCCTATAATAGGTGCGGATTTTCTCGAGTTTTATGATCTATTAGCCGATGCTAAGAGAAAGAGATTAATAGACAACTCGACAAAACTCGAGATTCAAAATACAAAAAGTCAAAATAAGAATACTATTTCAACAATTTGCATAAACAAACAATTTGCCAGCATAGTTGAACGATACAAAGATATCACAAAGCTGAACTTCTTCTTCTTCTTTGGCTCAACAACCGATGTCGGTCAAGGCCTGCCTGTACCCACTTGTGGGCTTGGCTTTCAGTGACTAATTGATTCCCCCCCATAGCAGGATAGTCAGTCCTACGTATGGCGGCGCGGTCTATTTGGGGATTGAACCCATGACGGGCATGTTGTTAAGTCGTACGAGTTGACGACTGTACTACGAGACCGGCTCAAAGCTGAACACTAAACATAAAACTACTAAAACGGTGGAACACCAAATACTCACTACTGGCCCGCCTATTTTCTGCCAACCACGCAGATTGCCTTTAGAAAAACTACAAGCAGCTAAAACCGAATTCCAATACATGGTTGAACAAGGCATTTGCAAACCGTCTAAAAGCAGCTGGGCCAGTCCACTGCACATGGTTAAAAAACCTAACGGTAACTGGAGACCGTGCGGCGACTACAGAGGCTTAAACGCGGTGACCGAACCAGACCGATATCCTATACCACACATACAAGACGTATGCAATATACTGCAAAGCAAGACATCCCAAAAACAGCCATAACCTCTCCGTTTGGCTTGTATGAGTTTAACTTTATGACGTTCGGGTTGATTTGAAAACTCTAAAAAAGAATTGGCGAGTGCAACATTACTCGCTCATCCATCACCATATGCTAAACTCAGCTTGTACGTCGACGCTTCGAATGTAGCCATAGGAGGCGCACTCCATCAGGTGGAAAAAAGGCATAACACCCTTAGCATTCTTTTCAAAAAAACTATGCACCAGCATGCTAAAAGCAAGCACGTATGATAGGGGACTGTATGCCATATATGAATCAGTTAAATACTTTCGCGATTTTCTTGAAGGACGAACATTTTGCATTTACACCGACCACAAGCCCTTAGTGACGGCGTTTCACCAACGTCCAGAGCGAGCTAACCCCACTCAGCAGCGACGACTGGCTTTCATTAGCGAATATTCTACAGATATTCGCCACATCCCTGGTAACGAAAACAACGTTGCAGACATGCTAAGTCGCATCGAAGCCGTCTCTTCCGATTCCATCGATTACGAAAAAATGGCAGAGCTACAGAGAATGGATAATGACATACAAAAATTCATAAGATACCCACCACAATCTAGCTCAATTGTTCTGAAGGAATTAGAACTACCATCGAAAAAAGGTACACTATATTGCGACGTTTCCACACAAGAAATCCGACCACTAGTTCCCGAAGCACTCCGAGCACACGTAATTAAAAAAATACATGGTATTTCTCATCCCGGCATTCGAGCTACCACGCATCTCGTTTCACAACGCTACGTTTGGCCAGCCCTGAGAAAGGACAGTAAACAATTCGTAAAAAACTGCATAGAATGCCAAAGAAGCAAGGTAACTAGACACAATTTCACCGAAGCAGAACACATCGAAGTACCACAACACAGATTCCAGCACGTGCACATGGATCCCATCGGCCCTTTACCTCCGTCCGAAGGAAATGCCTATTGTTTAACCCTTATCGATAAGTTTACGCGTTGGCCGGAGGCGATTCCCTTACCAAACATGACGGCTGATACCGTCGCACGCGCATTCGTCACACACTGGATTGCTAGGTTTGGTGTACCTAGCAAAATCACCACCGACCGCGGTCGACAGTTTGAAAGCGATCTGTTCAAAAAGCTTTCCGAAACACTCGGTATTGATCACCTCAAATCTTCTCCTTACCATCCTCAGGCAAACGGGCACATCGAACGAGTTCACCGCCAACTTAAAGCAGCTCTAATGTGCCACGATCGATCCAGGTGGACTGAGACACTACCACTCGTTTTGTTAGGAATGCGATCGACGTTAAAAGAAGATATAGGAGCAACCGTTGCTCGATACGATAGCAAATGCACAAAACGATAGCGAATGCAACGTGCGAATTTGTAAACAATTTGAGAGTAGTGATGAGGAAGCTAAAGCCAACACAAACATCCAATCATAACACAAACAAAGGAGTTTACGTACATTCGAGTTTAGATAGTTGTACTCATGTATTTGTGCGAGTAGATAAGATCAGGCCATCACTAACACCTCCGTATGACGGTCCTTACAAAGTATTAGACAGGAACAAAAAAACATACACACTCGAAGTGAAAGGAAAAAAAGCCTCAATCTCGATTGATCGGCTTAAGCCGATGTAGATAGCGAGAACCAAGACAGCGAAGTAGAGAAAAACACACAGCAACACTCAGAGACTAAACGCATACCAGTTCACCAATCGCGCTACGGTAGGAATATTTACCAGCCAAGGACATTTTAAAAGAAAGGGGGATGTGATGTGGTGAATATATAATGGTACAAACGCTCAACTTGAGGACATAAACCGGCCTCTGAGCCGACCACACAATCTCCCTACGATTATACGAATAAACGCTCTCTTCTAATTCACCAACCTAAGAGAACGGACGTGAGTAAAACCGCTACAAACTCATCATCCGAAACCCTACTTGTAAAACCCCCCAAATGTGTATAACGGTTATCAGCCCAGAAATTCCAAAACTACATCAATTTCTTGTCAATGACAACTTTCTACTTTCAAAATCAAAATCGTCGTATCTACGAATCGTCGTAACTCGAGGGGGTCATATCTCGAGGGACGCCTGTAGATGCAAAACTTCATTCATTCACTGGATGGCATTTGGACGCGCGGAATAAAATCGATCAAACGGACTAGAATATTGGTTCGCATCAAGTAATGATTATTGCAAGAATTCCATAAGCTAAGCGATAACATGTAATGCATTAAACTACTACCACTAGGCGTGAGCGTTTGTTTGCTGTCAGCGACACGGTGCGCATCGCCCGCCTACTTGTGCAGCACGGAGCGGGAAGACTCTTTCCCCAGTGGGGTACGCTTTGGAAGGGGAATGCGGCTCACCCTGGCCGGCGAGTGCAACGGCTTGACGTCGGCCCACTCAGCCCCCTCGGCAGCGGTATCTTCGATAGGCCCGGTTTGCCAGCGCCGCCCGCGGACAGTCTGCGCTCCGGGCCGGCCGCCGGTGCCGGATCGGTTAGCACCTTCGGCACGTGCACCGAGAGCGTCGGCTTTTCCAGCACGAACGTGCCCTGGCGCACCAGCGTGACGGTGGTTGATTTGGCAGCCGGTTTGCTAACAGCAACTGCTGCTGCTGCTGCTGCTTCGGCGGGCGCCTTTTTGACGGGCTTCGGCGTCACCCGCGGACCGTACACCGAAGCGAACCGTTTCGGCGACGGCCGATGGGTGGGACTCTTCGTGGCGGAGCTGGGTCGTCCGGTGACGACTGGCGCCGCTGGACGGCCCCGTGCCACCTTCGCCACGCTCTCGACGACCGGTTTCGCAATCTTCGCGCGGGCTGGATCCTTCTTGGGGCTTTTGGGCTCCGGATGTTTGTTGGTTTTCCCTAAAAAACACGAAACATTTCCCTCATTAGTCGAATTTCGCAACGATGAAGGATCTCTCTTTTACCTTCAAATCTTCCAATCGCGTTTTATTGTTGATCGCGTGCATGGCGAGCTGCTTTCTTGGAGTGGCGTTCGCCATCGCCACCGGTCTACCGCCCGCTGTGGCCGTTTGCTCGCTGATCGGTGGCAGACAGTCGGCGTTCAGCGTGCTCACCACCGGTTCATTGCGCGGTACGGGTTGCATCGACATCTGGTACAAAATCGACGGCGGTTCCACGCTGTCCAGGTTGCACTCCGCGTTCACTAGCTGCAGCTGCCACTCGTCCTGCAGCATGGGTTCCAGCTTGAGGGCGGAGTCGCAATAAACGCTCGTCACCTTCTCGCCGATCTTGAACTGTATGCCCGCCAGCTCATCGCGAGCTGCTCCACCACCGAACATGTCCGTTTCGGGCTGCCTCGCTGTACCGGTCTGGTCGCCTGCAGGTAAGAGCGGAGAGTTAGCGAAACGGCACGGAGGAGGACGCTCCTATCGTTCGCCTACTGTTGTGGATAGACGTGCCGAGCCCTGGATTCGCCGTAGCAGTTGCGCTGCTGCTGGTCGACATCCAGGAATCGACACTGCGCTCACGCACACTACCACGCCGCACTTAGCGATGCGCGCTAACTGTGTGCAGAGCGCACCTAACGCAGGAGTGTGTAACAGGCTACCGGTCGAGCAGGGCTCCCGGTAGGGCTCACGGTGCGGCTCGTGAGCGCGGCCCCATACTTCAATGTATTGTATGTTTTGTGTTATTATTTATTATTTAATTCGTTTAATAAATGTGTAAATGTGCAAAACATAAAACCTACTACACGCACTTGCTGACCTTTGCCCGTGATCCCTGCCGCAATCGCTTCGTCCAGTAGATGCTCATCCGTTTCGGATTCGACCGACGGTGAGCTGACGACGGCAATTTCGCGCTTTTTCGGGAATCCCTCCTTCCCCAGCGAATCTATTAACTTGCGATCCATGCTGTTGGAGGAGAGAATAACAGTTGGTGTGGATTGGTTAGAGCAGCCTTCTTCAAAATGATGAAAGTTTTATCTCATTGTATGCTACGATCAGTTGGACACGATACAAATATTTGCACGAGTTGTTCGCGCAACGCGAATGATAAGAACTCAACCCGTTTGTAAACACAACAACACAAGTGTCATTTGCGCACAGACCAAGGTGGATTTAAAAATATCAGGTGGTGGACTCTAGCAAGGTGGAAAATAGAGGAGGTGTCTTCTTAGCGTTTGGCATGTTGCCATTTTGAGATTCATTTTGACAACAGCCGTCGATATTTGTTTACAGGCAGCATCAGCATTATAACTTGTAAAATGCCGATTTATGGAGTGTGGATGCAAAATACATTTTTTTAGTGCTAAACAACTGTTTATCAAACGAAAACAATTCATTTATCATATCCAAATACCAGCAACATTCGTCGCATTTGACAACTGCCGTCGATCCTGGTTTTGTGCTTTTTTCTAAAGCCTCGATGCCCAATTGTTCTACATGACGACACCTCCTTTCTACCCACTTTGGACTCTAGTGCATTTTGACAATTCGTCACTTGACGTAAGGTCCCCTGTATTCAAACTTTGTTTGCATTTAGTAAATTTGTTCATATAATTTATCTACCCCATTTTTTCGATTAAATATTCTTTAAAAATGTATTTTGGACTTTGCGAGTTCTTATTTAAAATTAAAACATGGATTAAAGTGTGTTATTTTGTGTTATTCTGTGAATTTTTTTTATAATTTATTGTGTTTTCGACATTTTTGATGATAAAAATTAAGAAATCATTATTTTTTTCAATTTTCACATTAATTCCTCACTTTCTACGAGCCGCATAGACAATTTACGTGAGATTAGAACTCTTACTCACATGATTTTAAACTTCATGCATAAACAAATCATCAAATCTTTTGTTAATATATCTCATTTTTTCAATAAAATCAAAAGACACACAAAAATGCACAGCTAATTACAAAGAAATCTTTTCTATTTCCCAAGTGCCACAAATCCACTAAACGACCACTAAATGGCTTCTAAACGACTCAAGCACTCTACCTAAACGGAATATAGAAAGACTTCGTTTAGCAGACGGCAAACGACTCATGCATTCTAAAAATAGCAAAAAAGCTGGTGGCGCCATCTGTTTATGGGATAGCCAACCAGTTGAGCTTCCTCGCTTGGAGGAGAGCTTTCTCATTTCCTCTGAACTGTTGTATGGTTTCGCATTGAAATTATGCATCGCTAGAACTAGAACGGCGATACAAATGTTTGCATACTAAACACCAATGGAAACCAACAGCACTGAAGCAAGTGAGATTTGAGTGATGGTCGTTGGTTTTGATATCCACGTATCTGACCTGACCACACGACCATTCATATAGATTTTTGCTCGGAAAGTTAGAAGGCTATATAGGTCATGATAAGATGAAACTTGCCGAAACACATTGCAAGAAAAGGATTTTGACACCCGCTTCCCGTTTCTCGGTCTGTGCCAAGGTGGATTAAAAATATCAGGTGGTGGATTAGGACCTTTGGGGGGTCGCCATAGTTGAGGGACTTTACGTCATTTTAGAACCGTTAGCCATTGGTTTCCGCACACAAAGCTTAGCAACCCAAGCGCCACAGATTAATCGCAATGAGTTTCAACAAGTTTCATCTTATCATGACCTATATAGCCTTCTAACTTTCTGAGCAAAAATCTATATGAATGGTCGTGTGGTCAGATACGTGGGTATCAACACCAACGACCATTACTCAATTCTCACTTGCTTCAGTGCTGGTGGTTTCCATTGGAGTTTAGTATTTAAACATTCGTATCGCCGTTCTAGTTCTAACGATGCATAATTTCAATGCGAAACCATACAACAGTTCAGAGGAAATGAGAAAGCTCTCCTCCAAGCGAGGAAGCTCAACTGGTTGGCTATCCCATAAACAGATGGCGCCACCAGCTTTTTTGCTATTTTTAGAATGCATGAGTCGTTTGCCGTCTGCTAAACGAAGTCTTTCTATATTCCGTTTAGGTAGAGTGCTTGAGTCGTTTAGAAGCCATTTAGTGGTCGTTTAGTGGATTTGTGGCACTTGGGAAATAGAACAGATTTCTTTGTAATTAGGTGTGCATTTTTGTGTGTCTTTTCATTTTATTGAAAAAATGAGATATATTAACAAAAGATTTGATGATTTGTTTATGCATGAAATTTAAAATCATGTGAGTAAGAGTTCTAATCTCACGTAAATTGTCTATGCGGCTCGTAAAAAGTAAGGAATTAATGTGAAAATTGAAAAAAATAATGATTTCTTAATTTTTATCATCAAAAATGTTGAAAACACAATGAATTATAGAATAAATTCACGGAATAACACAAAATAACACACTTTAATCCATGTTTTAATTTTAAATAAGAACTCGCAAAGTCCAAAATACATTTTTAAAGAATATTTAATCGAAAAAATGGGGTAGATAAATTATATGAACAAATTTACTAAATGCAAACAAAGTTTGAATACAGGGGACCTTACGTCAAGTGACGAATTGTCAAAATGCACTAGAGTCCAAAGTGGGTAGAAAGGAGGTGTCGTCATGTAGAACAATTGGGCATCGAGGCTTTAGAAAAAAGCACAAAACCAGGATCGACGGCAGTTGTCAAATGCGACGAATGTTGCTGGTATTTGGATATGATAAATGAATTGTTTTCGTTTGATAAACAGTTGTTTAGCACTAAAAAAATGTATTTTGCATCCACACTCCATAAATCGGCATTTTACAAGTTATAATGCTGATGCTGCCTGTAAACAAATATCGACGGCTGTTGTCAAAATGAATCTCAAAATGGCAACATGCCAAACGCTAAGAAGACACCTCCTCTATTTTCCACCTTGCTAGAGTCCACCACCTGATATTTTTAAATCCACCTTGGTCTGTGCGCAAATGACACTTGTGTTGTTGTGTTTACAAACGGGTTGAGTTCTTATCATTCGCGTTGCGCGAACAACTCGTGCAAATATTTGTATCGTGTCCAACTGATCGTAGCATACAATGAGATAAAACTTTCATCATTTTGAAGAAGGCTGCTCTAACCAATCCACACCAACTGTTATTCTCTCCTCCAACAGCATGGATCGCAAGTTAATAGATTCGCTGGGGAAGGAGGGATTCCCGAAAAAGCGCGAAATTGCCGTCGTCAGCTCACCGTCGGTCGAATCCGAAACGGATGAGCATCTACTGGACGAAGCGATTGCGGCAGGGATCACGGGCAAAGGTCAGCAAGTGCGTGGTAAGTAGGTTTTATGTTTTGCACATTTACACATTTATTAAACGAATTAAATAATAAATAATAACACAAAACATACAATACATTGAAGTATGGGGCCGCGCTCACGAGCCGCACCGTGAGCCCTACCGGGAGCCCTGCTCGACCGGTAGCCTGTTACACACTCCTGCGTTAGGTGCGCTCTGCACACAGTTAGCGCGCATCGCTAAGTGCGGCGTGGTAGTGTGCGTGAGCGCAGTGTCGATTCCTGGATGTCGACCAGCAGCAACGCAACTGCTACGGCGAATCCAGGGCTCGGCACGTCTATCCACAACAGTAGGCGAACGATAGGAGCGTCCTCCTCCGTGCCGTTTCGCTAACTCTCCGCTCTTACCTGCAGGCGACCAGACCGGTCCAGCGAGGCAGCCCGAAACGGACATGTTCGGTGGTGGAGCAGCTCGCGATGAGCTGGCGGGCATACAGTTCAAGATCGGCGAGAAGGTGACGAGCGTTTATTGCGACTCCGCCCTCAAGCTGGAACCCATGCTGCAGGACGAGTGGCAGCTGCAGCTAGTGAACGCGGAGTGCAACCTGGACAGCGTGGAACCGCCGTCGATTTTGTACCAGATGTCGATGCAACCCGTACCGCGCAATGAACCGGTGGTGAGCACGCTGAACGCCGACTGTCTGCCACCGATCAGCGAGCAAACGGCCACAGCGGGCGGTAGACCGGTGGCGATGGCGAACGCCACTCCAAGAAAGCAGCTCGCCATGCACGCGATCAACAATAAAACGCGATTGGAAGATTTGAAGGTAAAAGAGAGATCCTTCATCGTTGCGAAATTCGACTAATGAGGGAAATGTTTCGTGTTTTTTTAGGGGAAAACCAACAAACATCCGGAGCCCAAAAGCCCCAAGAAGGATCCAGCCCGCGCGAAGATTGCGAAACCGGTCGTCGAGAGCGTGGCGAAGGTGGCACGGGGCCGTCCAGCGGCGCCAGTCGTCACCGGACGACCCAGCTCCGCCACGAAGAGTCCCACCCATCGGCCGTCGCCGAAACGGTTCGCTTCGGTGTACGGTCCGCGGGTGACGCCGAAGCCCGTCAAAAAGGCGCCCGCCGAAGCAGCAGCAGCAGCAGCAGTTGCTGTTAGCAAACCGGCTGCCAAATCAACCACCGTCACGCTGGTGCGCCAGGGCACGTTCGTGCTGGAAAAGCCGACGCTCTCGGTGCACGTGCCGAAGGTGCTAACCGATCCGGCACCGGCGGCCGGCCCGGAGCGCAGACTGTCCGCGGGCGGCGCTGGCAAACCGGGCCTATCGAAGATACCGCTGCCGAGGGGGCTGAAGGAGTGGGCCGACGTCAAGCCGTTGCACTCGCCGGCCAGGGTGAGCCGCATTCCCCTTCCAAAGCGTACCCCACTGGGGAAAGAGTCTTCCCGCTCCGTGCTGCACAAGTAGGCGGGCGATGCGCACCGTGTCGCTGACAGCAAACAAACGCTCACGCCTAGTGGTAGTAGTTTAATGCATTACATGTTATCGCTTAGCTTATGGAATTCTTGCAATAATCATTACTTGATGCGAACCAATATTCTAGTCCGTTTGATCGATTTTATTCCGCGCGTCCAAATGCCATCCAGTGAATGAATGAAGTTTTGCATCTACAGGCGTCCCTCGAGATATGACCCCCTCGAGTTACGACGATTCGTAGATACGACGATTTTGATTTTGAAAGTAGAAAGTTGTCATTGACAAGAAATTGATGTAGTTTTGGAATTTCTGGGCTGATAACCGATATTAATTTCGGATATGAAATTCGCGAAGTCGCGGAAAGTTAGTTGATCGGTTCAGAAAAAAAAACTCTGTACACGGGTGCACAGTTAGGCGTCAGAATTGTAAGTGTTTATTCAGATTCAAAATGAATTCTTATATACTAATTTCTTCAAGTTCTATTGTGGGAAGGTTATTTTCTCTTCCTTTTTCGCATATGTTCGTGTCGCTAGCCTTTTCCTTTTTGCCACGCCTACGCATTCTCCTAGGAGGTTTTCTGGTTCTGGTGTGCTGTTTTATGTCAAACAATCCTGAAGGAAATGTGATCCCTTTTTTTATTGCTTTCTCTGGTGAGAACAAATTGTTGCATTGATTGCAGGCGTTGTGGTTTTTCCCTTTTTGGCGTAACTGTACGTAACACTTGAATTCGGTGGTGCATGTTCCGAATGTATCGCATCATTGACAAATACTTGAACTTATTGCTTTTCGAATTTTTTATCTGGTTAATGTTATTAACGCATTTACGTTCGAGTGATTTTTAGGTTTAACAATTTTACGGCCGTGAGAAATATCTTCTTCTTCTTCTTCTTGGCCTGCTCAATGAGCACGTCTCGTAGACATGGCCAGGTCGCCAATTCGTTTCCAGGAAACTCGGTCCTGGGCTGTAGTCCTCCAACCACGGCTGCATCCGATCTCCGACAGGTGCGACTCCACCTGATCCAGCCAGCTCGCAACTGTGCTCCTCTACGCCTCGTGCCGAACGGGTCGCTGACGAGCACCTTCCTGGTGGGGCATGAGTCCGGCATCCTCATCACGTGCCCCAGCCAGCGTATCCTTCCGGCTTTGATGACCGTCAGGATGTGTGCACCGCCAAACAGCCCAGCTAGCTCGTGGTTCATCCTCCTTCTCCACACGCCGTGCTCGCACACACCGCCAAAGATAGTCCTTAGCACCCGCCGTTCGAAAATGGCGAGTGCATTGGCGTCCTCCGTCAGTAAAGTCCAGGACTCGTACCCGTAGAGAACCACCGGACGTATCAGTGTGCTATATATCGCGCATTTCGTGTGTTGTTGGAGTCTTCTGGATCGCAGGAGTTTGTGGAGCCCGTAGTAGGCACGATTTCCCTGAACAATGCGCCTTCGGATTTCGCTGCTTACGTTGTTGTCCGAAGTTACGATCGTGCCAAGGTAGCAGAACTCCTCTACCACCTGGAGATCGTCGCCGTCAACTGATACTCTGCTTCCGAGTCGGGCTCTATCACGGTCAGAGCCCCCGGCAAGCAGGTACTTTGTCTTCGTCGCATTGATCCTCAATCCAATCCTAGCGGCTTCGCGTTTCAGTCGGGTGTACGCCTCGCACACCGCCGCAGATGTTCGCCCGATGATGTCGATGTCATCCGCGAAGCCAAGGAATTGGAGAGTTCGGGTGAAAATCGTGCCCCGGATGTCGAAGCCCGCGCTTCGCATGACACCTTCCAGAGCGATGTTGAACAGCAAACAGGAGAGTCCATCCCCTTGCCTCAGACCCCGGTGAGATTCGAACGCTTCTGACAGCATGTTCGTCACTCTCACCTTGCACTGCACCCCGTCCATAGTGGCCCGCAACAGTCGTACCAGCTTCCCAGGGAATCCGTGCTGCTGCATGGTTTTCCATAGTTCGGTCCGATCTATGGTATCGTAGGCCGCCTTGAAGTCGATGAACAGGTGGTGCGTAGGGATCTGGTGCTCTCGGCATTTCTGGAGGATCTGCCGTAGAGTAAAGATTTGGTCGGTAGTTGATTTGCCTCCAACAAATCCAGCTTGATAGCTGCCGACGAAATCTGTAGCAAGAGGCGAAAGTCTGCAGAAGAGTATTCGAGACAGGATCTTGTAGGCAGCATTCAGGACTGTGATGGCTCGGAAGTTAGCACAGTCCAGCCTGTCGCCCTTTTTGTGCACTGGGTGTATGACACGCAGTTTCCACTCGTCCGGTAGTTCTTCCTGATCCCAAATCCTAACAATCAGCCGATGCATGATGACGGCAAGCCTCTCCGGACCCATCTTGAACAGTTCGGCCACCAGACCATCGCTGCCAGCTGACTTGAGAAATATGGATGTGGAATTTTCCTACGCTTCTCGGAGTTGGTCTAGCTTGGCACACGTGCATGCTGTAATCCTAAGTTAACCGTTATAGGTTCGAAACGAATTGAAGTAATTGACTGTTAAAAAATGCTAGTCAAAATACCAGAAGGCCCTACTTGAAGGGTTTAGGATTACATTATGTTTGTCTGTTTGATTGTACGTCTTTTCTCGAGTACGTTTGAACTATCATATTTTATTCTATTTTATGGTTAGAAAGAAATATAAAAAATCTGGATTGTCGCGTTCGCAACAACCGTTATACACACATTTCCAAAAAATCCTTAACTACCCTATCTTGAATATTTATATTTTGTACGGCTTTTAAAACATAATTATTACTTTATCGAACATTATTTTAAATTAAATACACGATATCATAAATTCCAACTCTTCAACTTCGGTTATAAACTTTGTATTCATAGATATTCGACATACGACTTTTTCGACTTACGCCTTGCTTTGGGACATTTGTTCAGTCCCAAATACAGTCGTATCTCGGGGGACACCTGTATTCCTATTCCCGCGCGTGCCGTGTGCCCAGTGCTGCCGTGCGAGTTGGCGGAGATGTTGCGAAGCAAAACAAATAGTTGCAACATTTCGGCATGCACTCGCCACGTCACGGGCTGTTAGTAAGAATTGATTTACCCTTAAAAGCCAACAAACATCATCATGATCTACAATCGACGTTAAGTTACCGCGTCTGCGCGCGCATATGATATTCCGCTAATGTTTTATTTAAGTTATAATTTTCTACTGCGAGCTTACCGCTTACTGCACCGCAAACTAGTTAATCAAAAAACAAACAAACAAACAACACAGAAACAACCGATATGCTAAATTATAAAGCGTTTCTATTTACGAGCCAGCGCTGGTTAAGTAGTGTTGGCTGGTAGTGAATGCGTTTAGGATTAGAGTCTACTACTATATGTCGAATTCAGGTATGCGTGGTAATATTACACAGTTCATTGAAGTTAAGTACAGCATGAGACCACGGCTAGCCAATGCGATGCGTATCAAGTTGGTCAGCGGTCAGTAGGATTAGCAAAGTCTCTCGTAAAATATAAATTGCAAATTAAAATGACAAGTTGCGTCCGTGTATTGTTTCCTCACCATAACAAACAACCGCATTAGTGATGACATCGCTGTGGCAAAGCAATTGTGCACTGTTGAAATGTTTCATATTCGGGTAGACATAGTTGCTTTCCTTCTCTTGCAATGATGGTATTGTTCCGAGAGCAAAATATCACGTATTTGCTTCTTCTTCTTCTTCTTCTTCTTCTATTTGGCGTAACGTCATACGCGGACATTTGTTTATTTGTTTATTTGTTTATTTGTCATTTAGTATCTTGCATAGATTTGCTGCGACACTTACTTATATAATAAATCCTTAATTCATCTACAAACTTAGCTACAGCGCTATCAATAAGCAAAGGAGAGACGATTGGTTTTAAACTGAGCTATACTAATATTGAAGTCAAAGAATCTTTGGTATTTGTTGAACCTATGTATCATTTGGTTAATAGGCGCATTGTAGGCATGTGCAGATCATGAGAACGTAGGTCATAGCAGCTCACGTGTCCTGAGAGGTCGTTCAGGAGCATAAAGATTCAGCTTTTCTAGCAGGTAGGGAGAGTCTATGTCCCCGCTGATTAACTTCACGACAAAAGTAGCTTGTAATGCCTGACGTCTATGTTCTAAGGTTTGTAGTCCAAGAAGCATGCACCGTGACAGGTAATCGAATTGTTGTGATGAAGCCCATTGTAATCGGTATATTGCTATTCTGGAGATTCTTTTTTGTATGCTTTCTATCCTAGCCTTCCACACGTGAAAGTATGGGGAGAAAAGAACTGAGTTAGACTCTAGGATGGAACGTACTAATGCGGAATATAATGCTTTCAGACATATTGGATCTTTTATCTCAAGAGTTTGCCTAGTTACAAATCCTAACATCCTATTGGCCTTGGTAATTATAGAGTGGTAATACTCGCGAAAGGATAGTGATGAATCAAGGATCACACCAAGATCCCTGACTGATGACACGCGAGACAAATTGTAACTGTGCAATGAGTAACAAAAGTTTAAAGGGTTTCGTTTCCTGCTGAATGTAATCGCACTGCATTTATCCACACAGAGGCTTAGTTGGTTTGCCACACACCAATTGCTGAATAGGTTGAGATTGTTCTAGAGCGCGAAACAATCATCGATTGACCTGATAACTGAAAAAAGTGTAATATCATCAGCATAAAGTAGTACAGAATGTTTTGGGAGAATAAGAGTCACGTCGTTTATGTAGAGTGTAAATAATAGCGGGCCCAAGTTGCTGCCTTGGGGAACTCCTCAAGTATTTGTGAATGGTTGCGAAAAGATGTTCTCTATTCTTACAGAATACATTCTGTCCGTCAGATATGATTTCAACCAATCGATGACAAGAGGTGAAATACCAAGCTGGGCGAGTTTTGCAAGAAGGATGTTGTGATTGATGCTATCAAACGCAGCTTGGAAATCAGTGTACGCTGTATCCATTTGATATTCCGATTCGAACGATATATGACATTCCGAAACGAACTGAGCTAAGTTATGAAACCATGTTGATCAACCGATATGTAATTGATACATGACCTTACTAGGACGTCGTAGATTATGATTTCCAAGATTTTTGCAAAAGTGCATAGAGATGTTATTCCACGATAGTTTTTTGCATCATTCTTAGGTTCTCTTTTAAGGATAGGCTTTTTCCACGGCTCAGGAAAGATCCCCATTTTAAGCGATTCTGTAAAAACAGTCTCTAGAGGAGCGCGTAAGACATCAGCGCACTTTTTCGCTACGATGGTTGGTATCCATCGGGCCCCGGATTGTATGAAGTTTTCAGTCGATTGATGGCATTACAGATGATATCAGCATTAATATCGATTAATATTAGTGTATTAGTGTATTCTAAAGTAGTTTTCGTATTATTATTGACCAAAACAAGTTGGCCAACGTCTATTTTTACTGGTGGTTTGAGCCATTTGCTCCTAGGCTGAAGAGTTGCCAAATATTCTGCGCTTCATCTTGTCCAAATCTGCTGTAGAAGCTTTTGTACCAGGTTGCTAAGCTTTGTGTGCGGAAACCAATGGCTAACGGTTCTAAAATGACGTAAAGTCCCTGAACTATGGCGACCCCCCAAAGGTCCTAATCCACCACCTGATATTTTTAATCCACCTTGGCACAGACCGAGAAACGGGAAGCGGGTGTCAAAAAAAAACCACATGGCGATACAGTAGCAGCGAATAAAGAACTCAACATTTTCAACAGCAAAAAAACCCAGTGTTATCACTTCCCAAACGCCACAGATTAAGCTTAAACGACTGGAAAAATGAATATCCATAGAAAAAAAAGAAAGCTCCACAGCTTCATTGGTTTGATCAATAGATGGCGTATTACAACTCATCATTATATTGCTATCCTTTTCTCGCAATGTGTTTCAACAAGTTTCATCTTATCATGACCTATATAGCCTTCTAACTTTCTGAGCAAAAATCTATATGAATGGTCGTGTGGTCAAGATACGTGGATATCAAAACCAACGACCATTACTCAAATCTCACTTGCTTCAGTGCTGTTGGTTTCCATTGGTGTTTAGTATGCAAACATTCGTATCGCCGTTCTAGTTCTAACGATGCATAATTTCAATGCGAAACCATACAACAGTTCAGAGGAAATGAGAAAGCTCTCCTCCAAGCGAGGAAGCTCAACTGGTTGGCTATCCCATAAACAGATGGCGCCACCAGCTTTTTTGATATTTTTAGAATGCATGAGTCGTTTGCCGTCTGCTAAACGAAGTCTTTCTATATTCCGTTTAGGTAGAGAACTTGAGTCGTTTAGAAGCCGTTTAGTGGTCGTTTAGTGGATTTGTGGCACTTGGGTTGAGTTATCCCAACATTTCGGTCCTTCGAATCGCGGATCGCGCCTGTATTCAGGCGTACAAAAGTTGTATTACCTGCGTACATCGCTATCCGGCCCAGCACTCCAGCTAATACAAAGCGTTCCAATCAGCGAAGAAAACTATTCCGTGGCATGGAATCTGTTGCTCAATCACTACAACCACCCAAAGAGATTGAAGCAGTTGCATGTGGAAGCATCATTTGAAGATGCTGCGCTGAAAAAAGAAAGTACAAATGAACTACGCAAACTGATAGATAATTTCGAAGCCAATGTAAATGCATTAACCCTATTAGGCGAACCAACTGCTCAATGGGATACGCTTCTAATACAAATGCTTAGCCGTCAGCTCGATCCGTCAACACTACGAAGCTGGAAAGAACATTCGGCAGAAAAGAAAATCGATTCGTATAGTAATTTGGTTGCGTTTCTGTACCGTCGAGTAGGAGTGTTAGAAGTGTTGCCATCAACGTCATCAGGTAAACCGCCCAAGCAACGTGTATTTGCAACAACCACAATGCCGAACAACAACACCAAGGGTTGTGCTTGTTGCAACAGAGACCATCCTGTGTACACGTGCGATGAGTTTAAAAAACTATCCTTAAATGCAAAGCAAACACAGCACAAATTATGTTATAATTGTCTTCGTCCTGGTCATCATCTAAGTCAGGGGCCTCCAAACTTTTCAGCTCGCGGGCCGCATTGCTTCAAAAATAACTATGTTGAGGGCCATTTGACGCTACCTTTAACTGATGAGTGAACGTTTAAATCTCGTTTTTATAATAAAATACCAACGATAATTGTACAGTTTCGTGTTACTAAAGCTTGATTTTTGTCTGAGAAAAGTAAAAAATACATTTTAATTTAAAAAATTAATAATAACGTAATATTTATATTAACTCTGGCGAAGTCATCGTGGGCCGCATTATATCGCGGGCCGTAGTTTGGAGACCCCTGATCTAAGTGACTGCAAATCTGCCAGCACCTGTAAGAGTTGTCACAAGCGCCATCATACACAATTGTGTTCTTTACCACAACCCTCGCCTACTGTACCGTCATCAGAAGAAGATCAACGAGATCCTCCGACCACGTTAGCATCAACATCGGTCGTCGAGTCGATCACATGTGCTTCATCAGGTCAACATAAGACAGTCCTCCTGGCCACTGCCACTGTCATAATCGTTGACGATGAAGGCCACAAACACAACGCACGAGTGCTGCTAGATTCAGGAAGTGAGAGTTGTTTTATCACTGAAAATCTAGCCCAGCAGATGAAATCAACAAGGGAGAGAAGCAATCTATGCATCTCAGGAATCAGTTCCACCAACACAACCGCAAAGCAGAGCATCCGAGCGACACTTCGCTCACGGGTTGGGCGATACTTTGCCAACCTACAGTTGTTCATACTACCAAGAGTCACGGGGAATCTTCCATCGTCATCGATTGACACCACGGGATGGAACCTGCCTGACAACATCTTTCTTGCGGACCCTCACTTCGATTGCATCGGCCGAATTGATGTCTTGATCGGCGCGGAAGTCTTTTTCGATATCATGAGACCAGCTGGACGAATACTTCTCGGGAAGGATCAACCAGTCCTTGTCAACTCGGAGCTCGGATGGATCGTATCGGGGCCAGCCGTAAGTACACTCACACCTACTTCACAAGCTTCTTCTATTACAGTCAACCATGCATCTACAACGGTTCAAGATGTTCATAAACTTATGGAACGGTTCTGGGCAATAGAAGAAGGTGAAATAGTCAACGCACAATCTAATGAACATGCAGCGTGCGAAGAACACTTTCGTCGCACCGTTTCACGAAATTCTTCCGGACGCTAAGTCGTGCGTCTTCCACTGAAAGAACATCTTCTCACAAAACTAGTTGACAATCGCAAGGCAGCAGTTCGTAGATTTCATTTTTTGCAATCCCGGCTCAGTTCTAACAACGAATTTAGAAACAGCTACAGATCATTTATCGATGAATACGCTGAACTGGGGCACATGAAGCGCATTTCGGAGGAAGAATATAACAACACAAACCAACATCATTATTACCTTCCACACCATGCGGTGACGCGTCAAGAATCACTAACAACCAAGTTGCGCGTTGTCTTTGACGCCTCCAGCAAGACATCTAGCGGCATATCGTTGAACGATGTTTTGATGGCAGGGCCTACAATTCAGGACGATATCCGATCAATCATCATGAGAGCACGTAAACATTCGATCATGATAGTCGCTGATATTAAAATGATGTACCGTCAAGTGCTAGTAGATGATCGTGATACATCGTTACAACTCATCGTATGGAAGCCAACACCGTCCGAATCACTGCAAACATACAAACTGTGTACCGTCGCATACGGTACAGCTAGTGCGCCCTATTTAGCAACACGAGTATTGTCACAACTTGCCGATGACGAAGGCAGTAGCTATCCTATTGCAGCCAAGGTATTGAAAAAAGATTTTTACGTCGATGATTTACTTACCGGCACTTCCACCGCAGCCGAAGCTTCCGAAGTAATCACACAACTAACTGCGCTTGTTTCCAAAGGTGGTTTTACTCTACGTAAATGGGCCACGAATGATGAACAAGTTCGCCAAACCATCTCAAAAGACAAACTTTCAGAAGACGAGTCATTTTGTTTCGATCGCGACCAGATTATCAAAACTCTCGGTTTGCATTGGCATCCATTGAATGACTCCATGACGTATCGCATCAAACCATTTGAAGAAAAACTGATCACAAAAGGCAAAAATATTCATGCAATCTCTCTGGACACTTAAGGCCAGCGATGGCTCGATATGGAACTGGGATATTGAGCTTCCAGAGCGGCTCCAGAAACAATGGCTATCATTTAAAAATGAGCTCAACTTACTTAACACAATACAAATACAACGATGCGTTCTGCTAAATGAAGCTACTAGCGTCCAATTACACATTTTTGCCGACGCCTCCCAAACGGCATACGGCGCTTGTGCCTACTTGCGCTCAACTAACAAGGCAGGCCAAATCAAAACATCACTAGTAGCATCTCGATCGCGGGTCGCGCCTCTTAAATCACAAAGCATTTCCAGACTAGAACTATGCAGCGCCCTCGTAGCAAGTGAGCTATACAAATCTATCCAGCAAGCTATGCAGCTAGACGCCGATATCTATTTTTGGCTTGACAGTACAGTCGCTCTTTACCGGATTCAAGCATCACCATCAAAATGGAACACATTTGTCGGCAATCGTGTGTCCAAAATACAACAAGCCACTAGCAATTGTACATGGAGCCACATAAACGGCCAAGAAAATCCTGCAGATCATATTTCACGGGGATTAACTGCAAGCGAACTCGTCAACTGTGACCTTTGGTGGAATGGCCCGCCATGGCTCCAACTAGATCAAGAGCAATGGCCCAAACCCCAACTGTCATCTCAACTACCATCAGAGGTTTCAATAGAAGGTCGGTCGATCACTACTACAGCTGCTGCCACCAAAAGTCCCCCATGCGATGCAATACTGTTGGTAAACGAGTTGCTATCCAAGTTTTCTGACTACCACAAATTGCTACTAGTAATTGCATATTGCGTTCGAATGAGAACTAAACGTGATTCTTCGCAAGAGACTGTCGTTATTAGTGTTGTGACCCGACCTGCCGAACTTGCGATCGCCGTTATTGCAGTCACTCACCGCTGACAGTCCTGCCAGCGTGTTGATGTGTTAGTGAGAGCGGTTCGGCAGGATAGGGCAATGATCGCTCGCCAGGCCAATGAACGGGAGCGATGGTGCCGAACACGTTGGTTGTAACGCGGCACTTACAAGAACGTCCTCGGCGCAAGCAGTCAGATTTTTAATAATACATTTATGTTAATTTATAAAGTTTTAATACGTGTGCAGATAATGTAGATAGTAACACCAACATTAAATTCCACAAAACCCGTTACAACACAAAAATTAGCACAGACGAATTATGGAAAGCTGAAATCAGAATCTTGCAAGACGTTCAAAGAGATATCTTTGAAAAGGAATGGACTCAGCTCCGTCAAAACAGTCCTGTTTCCAACAAATCCAGACTAAAATGGTTCCATCCGTTTCTTTGCGATGATAATCTTATCCGCATCGGTGGACGTTTATCAAAATCTAATCAACCATTTGAAAACAAACATCAAATATTGTTGTCAGCAGGACATCCTCTGGCAGAAATGCTGATTAGACACTTGCATAAAAAACATCATCATGCCGCACCGCAACTATTGATCACCATCCTTCGTCAAAAGTATTGGGTCATAGGGGCCAGATCCCTATCTAACCGCATTTGCCATGAATGCGTACCTTGTTGTCGTGCTCGTCCTCGGCTGCAAGAACAATGACTGCAGAACTACCAACTTCACGCATAACACCAAGCCGACCATTCTCAATAGTGGGAGTGGATTATTGGGGTCCCATCGGTCTATCACCCATTCATCGCCGTGCATCATCTGGTAAAGCATTTGTAGCTGTCTTTATCTGTTTCGCTACAAAGGCTGTTCATCTCGAGCTCGTCGCAAACCTTACCACAGCCAAATTCATCCAAGCATTTCGTCGTTTCGTTGCTCGTCGTGGGTTATGCAGTGACATTCACAGCGACAACGGACGACACTTCCTAGGCGCCTCCAGAGAACTGCGAGCATTGGTGACAAGCAAACAACATCGAATTGAAATCATCCAAGAATGCACGTCACAAGGAATGCGCTGGCATTTCAATCCACCGAAAGCGTCACACTTTGGTGGGCTATGGGAGACAGCAATTCATTCTGCTCAGAAGCATTTTTTCAGGGTCCTCGGCAAAACAACTCTGCCTCAAGATGACATGAAAACGTTGCTTTGTCAAATTGAATGCTGTCTCAACTCACGTCCACTGGTTCCTCTCAGTGACGATCCGTCTGACTTAGAGCCACTAACACCAGGCCATTTTCTGGTCGGAAGTAATCTAAAGGCAGTTCCTGATAACAAATTAGAGGATATACCATCCAATCGTCTTAAACATTACCAACTGGTACAAAAGCTTCTACAGCAGATTTGGACAAGATGGAGCGCAGAATATTTGGCAACTCTTCAGCCTAGGAGCAAATGGCTCAAACCACCAGTAAAAATAGACGTTGACCAACTTGTTTTGGTCAAGGACGAGTCAACTACCCCATTACATTGGCCTACTAGGACTAGGACTACTAGGTTCTAGGACGCATCATCAAATTCTATTACTAGGACGCATCATCAAAACACACCCAGGCGATGATGGAGTGGTACGAGTCGTGACATTGAAGACAGCTTCTGGCGAATACACTCGGCTAATTGCGAAGTTGTGTCTTTTTCCAGTAACTTCAATGGTTCAGAACTAACGTCTGAAGGGGCCAGTATGCCAGCGCGGGCCGCTTAGTGTGTGTTGTGCGCTCGGACAAGCAGGTGTTGCGAGCAGCCGGTCGAGCAGGGCTCCCGACAGGGCACGGTACGGCTGGCGCGCGGCCGAGTATTTTATTGTGTATTGTGCTTGTCAGGATTATTTATTATGTGTACTGTTATATTAGTGTTTTAATAAAGTACCTGATGCAAGCCAAAGACACAAAAAAAAACATTCATATATTTCCAAGGATTCACGAATCTCTAGGGATTCATAAATCTCCAAATATTCATAGAGCTTCTTCTTATTCTTCTTCTTGGCGTAACATCCTTGGCATGCCAGCCTATACAGCATGTTGTTAAGTCGTGTGAGTTATCCACTGTACCGAGGAATCGCAAAAATTCAATAGTGTGTTTAAGGTTCCAGTGTATTTGACTTCAGAATGATCATACCAGAGCCTAATTCTTGGAATTACATCTTATTCTCCATCAAGCTTATTAAGTCTCGAATGCCTGTATAGGTCGGCATGTCACAGTTCATGGGTTGCCCAACATTATTCAGGCAATTCATGCACAGTAAACGAAAGGACAGCGGCGCACCTAATCATCTTGTTTGGAACGATAAACATGCAGATAATCGTTACGACATATGTCAACTATTCGCTGAAGTTCAAAAGCGTTTATGCTGCTCATACTACTACCTCATCGATGCTTGAGGCAGCTTTAGAATACACACATTCTGACGCTTTATGAATTTCGCTAAATGATATTAACATAATGATATTAATCGATATTAATGCTGATATCATCTGTAATGCCATCAATCGACTGAAAACTTCATACAATCCGGGGCCCGATGGGATACCAACCATCGTAGCGAAAAAGTGCGCTGATGTCTTACGCGCTCCTCTAGAGACTGTTTTTACAGAATCGCTTAAAATGGGGATCTTTCCTGAGCCGTGGAAAAAGCCTATCCTTAAAAGAGAACCTAAGAATGATGCAAAAAACTATCGTGGAATAACATCTCTATGCACTTTTGCAAAAATCTTGGAAATCATAATCTACGACGTCCTAGTAAGGTCATGTATCAATTACATATCGGTTGATCAACATGGTTTCATAACTTAGCTCAGTTCGTTTCGGAATGTCATATATCGTTCGAATCGGAATATCAAATGGATACAGCGTACACTGATTTCCAAGCTGCGTTTGATAGCATCAATCACAACATCCTTCTTGCAAAACTCGCCCAGCTTGGTATTTCACCTCTTGTCATCGATTGGTTGAAATCATATCTGACGGACAGAATGTATTCTGTAAGAATAGAGAACATCTTTTCGCAACCATTCACAAATACTTGAGGAGTTCCCCAAGGCAGCAACTTGGGCCCGCTATTATTTACACTCTACATAAACGACGTGACTCTTATTCTCCCAAAACATTCTGTACTACTTTATGCTGATGATATTACACTTTTTTCAGTTATTTGGTCAATCGATGATTGTTTCGCGCTCTAGAACAATCTCAACCTATTCAGCAATTGGTGTGTGGCAAACCAACTAAGCCTCTGTGTGGATAAATGCAGTGCGATTACATTCAGCAGGAAACGAAACCCTTTAAACTTTTGTTACTCATTGCACAGTTACAATTTGTCTCGCGTGTCATCAGTCAGGGATCTTGGTGTGAAACTCTTGAGATAAAAGATCCAATATGTCTGAAAGCATTATATTCCGCATTAGTACGTTCCATCCTAGAGTCTAACTCAGTTCTTTTCTCCTCATACTTTCACGTGTGGAAGGCTAGGATAGAAAGCATACAAAAAAGAATCTCCAGAATAGCAATATACCGATTACAATGGGCTTCATCACAACAATTCGATTACCTGTCACGGTGCATGCTTCTTGGACTACAAACCTTAGAACATAGACGTCAGGCATTACAAGCTACTTTTGTCGTGAAGTTAATCAGCGGGGACATAGACTCTCCCTACCTGCTAGAAAAGCTGAATCTTTATGCTCCTGAACGACCTCTCAGGACACGTGAGCTGCTATGACCTACGTTCTCATGATCTGCACATGCCTACAATGCGCCTATTAACCAAATGATACATAGGTTCAACAAATACCAAAGATTCTTTGACTTCAATATTAGTATAGCTCAGTTTAAAACCAATCGTCTCTCCTTTGCTTATTGATAGCGCTGTAGCTAAGTTTGTAGATGAATTAAGGATTTATTATATAAGTAAGTGTCGCAGCAAATCTATGCAAGATACTAAATGACAAATAAACAAATAAACAAATAAACAAATGTCCGCGTATGACGTTACGCCAAATAGAAGAAGAAGAAGAAGAAGAAGAAGCAAATACGTGATATTTTGCTCTCGGAACAATACCATCATTGCAAGAGAAGGAAAGCAACTATGTCTACCCGAATATGAAACATTTCAACAGTGCACAATTGCTTTGCCACAGCGATGTCATCACTAATGCGGTTGTTTGTTATGGTGAGGAAACAATACACGGACGCAACTTGTCATTTTAATTTGCAATTTATATTTTACGAGAGACTTTGCTAATCCTACTGACCGCTGACCAACTTGATACGCATCGCATTGGCTAGCCGTGGTCTCATGCTGTACTTAACTTCAATGAACTGTGTAATATTACCACGCATACCTGAATTCGACATATAGTAGTAGACTCTAATCCTAAACGCATTCACTACCAGCCAACACTACTTAACCAGCGCTGGCTCGTAAATAGAAACGCTTTATAATTTAGCATATCGGTTGTTTCTGTGTTGTTTGTTTGTTTGTTTTTGATTAACTAGTTTGCGGTGCAGTAAGCGGTAAGCTCGCAGTAGAAAATTATAACTTAAATAAAACATTAGCGGAATATCATATGCGCGCGCAGACGCGGTAACTTAACGTCGATTGTAGATCATGATGATGTTTGTTGGCTTTTAAGGGTAAATCAATTCTTACTAACAGCCCGTGACGTGGCGAGTGCATGCCGAAATGTTGCAACTATTTGTTTTGCTTCGCAACATCTCCGCCAACTCGCAGGGCAGCACTGGGCACACGGCACGCGCGGGAATAGGAATACATGTAGATGCAAAACTTCATTCATCCACTGGATGGCATTTGGACGCGCGGAATAAAATCGATCAAACGGACTAGAATATTGGTTCGCATCAAGTAATGATTATTGCAAGAATTCCGTAAGCTAAGCGATAATATGTAATGCAATAAACTACTACCACTAGGCGTGAGCGTTTGTTTGCTGTCAGCGACACGGTGCGCATCGCCCGCCTACTTGTGCAGCACGGAGCGGGAAGACTCTTTCCCCAGTGCGGTACGCTTTGGAGGGGGAATGCGGCTCACCCTGGCCGGCAGCGGCTTGGCGTCGGCCCGCTCCTTCAGCCCCCTCGGCAGCGGTATCTTCGATTCGCCCGGTTTGCCAGCGCCGCCCGCGGACAGTCTGCGCTCCGGGCCGGCCGGCGGTGCCGGATCGGTTAGCACCTTCGGCACGTGCACCGAGAGCGTCGGCTCTTCCAGCACGAACGTGCCCTGGCGCACCAGCGTGACGGTGGTTGGTTTGGCAGCCGGTTTGCTAACAGCAACTGCTGCTGCTGCTGCTGCTTCGGCGGGCGCCTTTTTGACGGGCTTCGGCGTCACCCGCGGGCCGTTCACCGAAGCGAACCGTTTCTGCGACGGCCGATGGGTGGGACTGCTCGTGGCGGAGCTGGCCTTGGGTCGTCCGGTGACGACTGGCGCCGCTGGACGGCCCCGTGCCACCTTCGCCACGCTCTCGACGACCGGTTTCGCAATCTTCGCGCGGGCTGGATCCTTCTTGGGGCTTTTTGGCTCCGGATGTTTGTTGGTTTTCCCCTAAAAAAACACGAAACATTTCCCTCATTAGTCGAATTTCGCAACGATGAAGCATCTCTTTTTTACCTTCAAATCTTCCAATCGCGTTTTATTGTTGATCGCGTGCATGGCGAGCTGCTTTCTCGGAGTGGCGTTCGCCATCGCCACCGGTCTACCGCCCGCTGTGGCCGTCTGCTCGCTGATCGGTGGCAGACAGTCGGCGTTCAGCGTGCTCACCACCGATTCATTGCGCGGTACGGGTTGCATCGACATCTGGTACAAAATCGACGGCGGTTCCACGCTGTCCAGGTTGCCCTCCGCGTCCACCAGCTCCAGCTGCGACTCGTCCTGCAGCATGGGTTCCAGCTTGAGGGCGGAGTCGCAATAAACGCTCGTCACCCTCTCGCCGATCTTGAACTGTATGCCCGCCGCCTCGACCGCAACCAGCTCGTCGTCCGCGTCGGGACCGTCCGGCACCGGGTTGGCGGCCCGCACATGCCACTCCTCCACCTGGGCCACCAGCTCCTGGGTGAGCCGCTCGACCGACTGGAGCATCCGTTCCGGGTCCTTGTGCTTCGCGCACGTTCCCCCATCACGCTCGTCCTGCCGCATCGTGCCATTCCCTGCCCCCACTACCTCACACCCAATCGGGACTGTGCGGGCGGAAGGTGTGGTCGGTTCCGCCGCTGCCGCCGCTGCCGGCTGCCCTTGGGCCCCGGCCCCGGTGGTCGTGGCCGCGGGAAGGGCCCCCCCGATGCTGCCGGCCGTGCTCGGCGGCGACGATGGCCGCCGGCTGGGCCGGATGGTGGTGTCGGTGCTGCCGGACGTATCCGGTTGCGAATGGCCCGCCGGCGACTGTTTCGCCCCAGCGCTGGCTGGCCGGCCCGATGGTGAACGGTTTGCTCTGTTTCCTACGCCTGGCGATACTTCGAAGGCACCGACATCCTTCGACATCGCAGGCGTAGTTTGCACGTTTTTTGGATGCGAAGACGACTGCTTCGGCAGGGTGGCGGCGGGCACGTGCGTACGCCGCGGTCCGTGCGGCCCCAGCGGCCACTGGTGCTCGTCACCGTCCTGCTGGGTCGCCGGTGGTGCCGGCCCGTCGTCCCGCAGCTTCCCACCGTGCGCCGACGGCGGCCGCATGCCCTTCTGGATGCATTCCACCAGCAGCTGGTAGTCTTCCTCCTGCTCCGACTCATCGTCATCGTCGTCGTCGTGCTGGTGGCCGTGGTTGGTGCGCCGGTGTCGCGGTGGCGAATCCCAACCGCCCGCTGACGGTCGATTGCGTACCGCCAGCAGCTCATCGCGAGCTGCTCCACCACCGAACATGTCCGTTTCGGGCTGCCTCGCTGGACCGGTCTGGTCGCCTGCAGGTAAGAGCGGAGAGTTAGAGAAACGGCACGGAGGAGGACGCTCCTATCGTTCGCCTACTTACCACGCACTTGCTGACCTTTGCCCGTGATCCCTGCCGCGATCGCTTCGTCCAGCAGATGCTCATCCGTTTCGGATTCGACCGACGGTGAGCTGACGACGGCAATTTCGCGCTTTTTCGGGAATCCCTCCTTCACCAGCGTATCTATTAACTTGCGATCCATGCTGTTGGAGGAGAGAATAACAGTTGGTGTGGATTGGTTAGAGCAGCCTTCTTCAAAATGATGAAAGTTTTATCTCATTGTATACTACGATCAGTTTGTCACGATACAAATATTTGCACGAGATAAAATCTTGAAAGATTCATGAATCTTGAAAGATGAATCAATCTTGAAAGATTCATGAATTTCAAAACAATCATATATTTCCAAGGATTCACGAATCTCTAGGGATTCATAAATCTCCAAATATTCATAGAGCTTCTTCTTATTCTTCTTCTTGGCGTAACATCCTTGGCATGCCAGCCTATACAGCATGTTGTTAAGTCGTGTGAGTTATCCACTGTACCGAGGGATCGCAAAAATCCAATTGTTCGAAAATCATACATGTCTAAAGCTTCACGAATCCCTGGAGATTTCTCTCTCGAGAATGATTAATCCTTGGAGGGATCTTTAGACATTCATGAATTATTGGAAATTCACAAATCTGTAGAGATTCGCTTCGAGATTCGAATCACCCAACGCTGAAGATTCATATGAATGAATTTCAAACGAACGATTCATGAAACTCAACTTTATCTTCCACCTACAGGAATTTGGTAAGATTTTTGAAGAATGGTCTTGTTATGTGATCTTAGCGGACCAAAAGCAATGAAAATAAAAACATTACAAAATAAAAAAGAGTGAATATTTACGAAATATTGACGGAACATCACGAAAACTTCTGGGTGGCATATCACAACACAAAATCGCAAAGAAGAATCATCGGAAGATCTCAACAAGTCGAACAAAATTAAATACCAACCTTTCGAGCGACTTTTCGCGCATCGGCGTCGCCATCGTGTCGGACGCCATCGTCAGGTCGGACAGGGCGGACACGGTGGAGAAGTTGCACGGGCTGTCCTCGATGTAGTACGGGTTGAGCTCGTCGTTGGCGGGCGCCGCCAGCAGCGGATGGCTGTGATTGGTACGCATCATCTTGAACGGGTGCTCCTTCAGCACCGGCCCGCCCGGCGGCAGCAGCGGATGCAGCGGCGGCTGCTTCGGCTTCGGCATGCCGCTCAGGATGCACTCCTCCAGCAGCCGGTCGTTGTTGTCCGAGTCGAGGTTCGAGCTGTCGTCCGAATCGTGCCCCCCGTCCTCGTTGCCGTCGTACCGGCGCTGCCTTGTGGCGACCGTCAGGAAGGAACTGTTCTCCTGCTGGTGCTGCTGGTGCTTGGCGGCACTGCGGGCCACCACGCTGCTCATGCCGATGCTGATGCAGGACGCGAGCAGCTCGTCGTCCTCGCCGCCGCCCCCGTCCGAGTCGCCGTCCGAGGCGTGCCCTTCGTCGTGGGTCGGAGCGATCGTGGCGCCGTTGGCGTTGCCCGCCGTCCCGTTCAGCATGCAGCCGAGCAGCACCACATCGGCCGGGTTCGGCAGCACCGGCGGCTGGGACGGAATTGTCCCCACTCCACCACCGCCACCACCCTCTTGCTGCTGCTGCGACTCGTCCCGGTGCCGCTCGTCCTTCTCCTCCAGCAGGCTCAGGTTGCTCAGGCTGGTGGCGCACGAAAACTGGGCCGGCGTGTGCTCGACGTTAAACTTGCTGACCGTGTCGGCGAACGCGCCCACCCCATCACCACGCACACCGGCCCCAATGCCGTCGCCGCCACCTCCACCACCGCCACCGCCATCGTCGGGCGGGGAAGTTTTCGGCAGCATCGGGCGCTTCGACTGCGGGTGCGGCGAGTGCGGTATCGTTTGCGTCGGCGAGTCGGGCAGCTCGGACGGCGACATGACGCCGGACGCCATCCGGCTGAACTCGCTCACGATCGAGCTCTTGTCGTCGGTGCAGGCCGGTTCCGCACTGGACAGCGAGCCCATCGAGCTGGTGCGCGAAAACATGAGCGGCGTCTCGTCCGCGCCCGTGTTGAGAAACGATACGGACTTGCCGAGCGTGCCGGGCATGGTGGCGGTCGGGTCCACCAGCACTACCGATGCCGCCGTCGGTGACTTTACCAGCGGTTGCGGTTGCTGCTGCTCCTGCTGCTCCTGCTGCTCCTGCTGCTGCTGCTGCTGCTGCTTCGGCGATTGCGGATGTTCCTGCTTCGCCTCGTCCGCCTTCTCTTGCTGCTGCAGCACGCCGCCGTCGCTCTCCTCCTGCAGATCGATGATGCTGAGCGACGTCTCGCGACTAAAGTCCGGCGTGCCTTCCTCGCAGTAGTTGAACGGTTTGTCCGGCGTGTTGCAGCCGAGATCGTCGCCGGCGGGCAGCGCCCGCTCGATCGGTATCGGGTGCGACTTGCGCACCGGGCCCTTCGCTGCGTCGCCCTCCACCACCACCACGACTGTCGCCGTCGCTTGCTCGGTCGCGCCCGACTCCAGCTCCGTCTGCTTTGCCCGCAGATCGCTCATCGACGTCGCGCTGGAGATGATCTGGGGCGTACCCTCGGTGTAGTAGCACTTGACCGAATCCTCCGGCATCAGCACGTTCACGGACGGGTCGGTCGCGCCGGCCGCCCGATGCCGGAACGCCTCCGCCGCCCCTGCCGCCTCCTTCTCCTGCCCCTCCACCTCCACCACCTCCTGCGCCTCCTCCTCCGAGTCGGACTGGTTTTCGGCGTACCGCAGCGAGTAGTCCGTCAGCTGGTCGATGTCCGTCTCCTGGTAGTCGTACGAGTGCTGGTGCAGCCGCTCCTCCGTCAGCCCGTAGTTGATGGGCGTTTCCGGCTCCGGGTCCGGGTCGGGTGATGACGCCACATCGCCCCCCGCCGTGCCGTGGTGCTCCTCGCCCGGGCCGGCCGGTTCGGCTTGCTTGCGATAGAACGCGCAGCCCAGCTCCTGCTCCATAGCGCGCTGCTTGCGCACGTTCAGGCCCGGCAAGCCGCCCTTGGCCGGCAGCTGCTCGCCGCCCTTCCCAGTCCAGGCCGCCTCCAGGTGTGGTTCGTGCAGGGCACCGGCCGGCACCACCGTCACCACCGCTGGCCTGTGCTGCTGCTGCTGCTGCTGCTGCTGCTGCTGCAAGTTCTTCAGCGCCAACCGCGACCCGTTCGAGATGATGCTGTGCTTGCTGTAGATGAGCGAGCGCAGCATCGGGACCGCGCCGTGCTCGCGCAGAAACCGCTGGTCCTGCTCGTTCTCGCTCGACAGGTTGCCGAGCGTGCCGCACGCATTGCTCACCACCGTCAGGCTGGGCGATTTGAGCTGGTCGAGCAGCAGCTTCAGCCCGTGCTTGTCGCGCAGCACGCGCCGATACTGCTCGCACTGCGCCACGTGGCTGGACACGTTGCGCAGGATGCCGCCCGCGTTCTCCACGATGCTCCACGTCTTGCTCGGCGCCTCGTACGACAGCAGATCGATCAGGAACTCGAGCGCACCGGGCACCTCGCACACCTTCGCCCGGTTCTGGGCGCAGTGGTTCGACAGGTTCCACAGCGCGGACAGGATCGATTTGAGCGTGTTCTCGACGGTGCAGCGCATCGCCGCCTCCATCAGCAGCGTCACCGTTTCGATCTCGACCAGCGTCTGGCGGGTGATGGTGTCCGCCCGCCAGGACAGATTGCGCAGCACGGACGCGGTCACCTGCACCAGCTCGGTGCAGCCGAGCTGCGACACGAGCGCCCGCATAAAGTCGCGGTTCGCGCACAGCAGCGCCTTGTTGTTGCCCTGCCCGAACGTGAGGTTCGTCAGCACCATGCTGGCGTACCGGCGCATCTCCACGCACTTGTGCGCGTCGGGTGCGCCGCTGCCGTGCGCCTGGTGGTCCAGCTGGATGAGCGACGCGATCGTTTGCAGCGCCCCGAACTGGCACATCGCGTGCCGGTGCTCCTCGTCGTAGCTGATCTTCGCCAGCGTCCCGATCGCCTGTATCGGGTGGCGCTCCGGGTCCGTGCCCGGGGCCGCCGGTGCCTCCCTAGCTTCCGCCACGATCGGTACGCTCTGCTCCTGCTCCTCCTCCTCCTCCGCGGCGTCCTCCTTCGCCTCGGCCGGTCGGTCGCGTCCGGTTTGCTCCTTCAGCAGGTCGGTGTAGTCAATCAGCTGGTCGATCAGCCGCAGCACTTTCAGCTCGCGCCGGGCCGACCCTTCGTCCAGGTTGCAGCGCACCACGTTTACCAGTGCGTGGCGCGCGTTCCGGCGCGCCACCTCGTTCGGCTCGTTGTGGATGATGTGCACCAGCAGCGGCACGCAGCCGGACCGGCGCAGGGCCGAACACTTTTCCTCGTTGCGCGACAGCTCGAGAAACTTGCACGACATCTCGAGCACGTTGGTCGAGCCGAGCATCGACAGCAGGGAGTACACGCACTCCATCTTCGGGCCGACCTCGCCCAGCTCCCCCCGGCCCAGGGAGTGCGGTTGCTGTGGCTGCTGCTGCTGCTGCGGCAGCTGTCGCCGTGGTGACATCGCTCCGATCGGCCGCTCCTTCATCGGCCAGGTGCTGCCAACGCGTGCCCCGTTCACCCCGGCCGGTTGCTTCTTGCCCGGCAGCATGTTCAGTGTGCCGGCCGTTGCGCTCGGCACATCGTACGACACGTTCATCAGCGGTATGGCGGCCACGTCCGGTGCGCTCGACCGCTGGAACAGCAGCGACTGCTCGCACACCGGCGGCGCCACCGGGCGGGCCAAATGCTGCCCGCACTCTTCCTCCTCCTCCTGCTCCGCCACCTCCAGCGGGTCCTCGGGCTCCAGCCGCTCCTGCTCCACGTCAAACTCACGCTTCCGGTCGCCGGCCACCTCCTTCCTCACCCCGTTCCAGTAGCGATGGTGCGGCTCGACCAGCAGCTCGGCCGGCGGTTTGTTGTCGTAGTCGAGAAAGTGCGGCTTCCGGGACACGGCCAGCTCGTCCAGCTCGAAATCATCGTCCAGCGACGAGTCCGGCTTCCCGAGCGAACCGAAGCTTTCCTCCGTTGGTTTCGGCATCCCTGCGCGAGTACCAATCTTCGCCCCTTTTTTCTTGCCAATCGTTCAATCCGTCCTCTATATCGGTGAGTTCCAGGCTTTGGTGCTCTCTCTGTCTCTTTCTTGCTCGGCTCTGGTGGCACTAGGCGGTGCGAGGGTGTGTACACCTTTTTCCCCCTCTCAATTCCTTTTATCCGTCGTTGGTGGCTAGAACAACAAAATGGAACGTTGAAGTTGAACCGAAATCTCCTTCACCCGGCGCCTCTCTGCCTACCACCGTTCCTGCTGGCCATCTTCGGCAACGGCGACGGCTGGCTGCAATCCGTTTTTCTGCACAGCTCGAAGAACCGCAATCCTGCAGCCACATCTCGACGCCCAGCACTTCACGGCGATGCCGCCATTTGGGCCAATAATATCCTTTTTCTTCTGCCTTTTTTGGCTTCTTTTTTTCTTAAACACACAACAAAACACAAAAAACACACACTGCACCACGAACCAAACTTTTTCCTCAAACGGTTGGGTTTTCCCTGGCTGGCTTTTCTTTTCCTGGTCACTTGCGAGATTTTTCCACAGCGCTCCTTGCAACACGCATCCTGCCCAACCTCGCCTGCCTGCCTACCCGTAGAGACTGCAGTCGTTCTGAACGCCCGAGACTGACAGCTTATTCCGAACGGTTCGAGAAAAACGAACGAACGAAAAGGTCCAGCGGCTGTCGCTATTTCACTTGTACGGATTTCTAGTACGAATGAATGGGGAATGAAAGAACGAAAATTACATGTGCTAAGCTGTTTATGGCCTTATAAAACGAGGAAAGAGGAAAGAGGAAAATACTGTCATTCCATTTTAGAATCTTATCCTTCAAACAGGGTTTGACAGATAGATGCCAGTCGGAAAATTCCGATTTGCTTCCGAGTAGATATTTGCTGTCAACCTCGATAGAGCGAATTGAATTTCCTGATGACGATTGAGCCGGTCTCGTAGTACAGTCGCCAACTCGTACGACTTAACAACATGCCCGTCATGGGTTCAATCCCCAAATAGACCGCGCCGCCATACGTAGGACTGACTATCCTGCTATGCAGTGGCGTATTTAACGGTAAGCAAAGTAAGCAATTGCGGGGGGCCGTCAATGAGGGGCCCCGGAATCTTTAGTCCATTATCCATAACAGTTGATAGAATATGGCACTGTATTAGCAAGGAGGGCCCCGTGGGTGATGGACGTTGGGGCCCCGCGCTAGACGAACCCTAAGCACCCCCCCCCCCCCCCGTCAGCAACCAAATTTAAGTTTAAATGTTACATAATCAAAGACAGATGCCGAGTACCCCCCAGTAATCATGTACAAAGGGGCCTCAACACTTCTTACTGCTTAGGGCCCCCGACACTGTAAACCCGCTGCTGCTGCTATGGGGGGGGAATCAATTAGTCACTGAAAGCCAAGCCCACAAGTGCGTACAGGCAGGCCTTGACCGACATCGGTTGTTGAGCCAAAGAAGAAGAAGAAGAAGAAGATGACGATGTACAAAAACAGCAAAAAATGGGAAACAACGAATCATTCTTTCAGATAAAGCCAAGAAAATCAATAAATTAAATAATAAATGTGACAGGTGACAGAACAATTCTTTTGCCTTATTACGCGTACGAGAGGCATTTTTGTGCCAAAGTCTAAGTTTGACAGATAAATGCCAATCGAAAAATGACAGTATTTTCCTCCGTCTAATAAGGCCTTTATTGGAATGAAGCAAGCGACTGCTCACATGCTAACCCAAACCACTGCGATACAGTCTGTTCTGGAGTTCCGCGGTTTGTGCGTTCCCGAGGAATCCACGTAACTCGAATATCTGCATAAGTCGAATGTTTTTTGACTCAAATACTATTGATTAATCGGACTTTTTTCATTTAATTTAGTACTTTAATACACTTTATCATTTATTTGATATGATTTGTGCAGAAAATTCTGATATTTCTGGCTTTTAAGCGGTTTCAATTTGTTAGCAAAAAGGAAATTTCTTCAAGCAAATTGTACTGTTTTGACATTTAATCTGCCTAATATGAAAACCACGTATCTTCGAATCCGCGTAAGTCGAGAACCGTGTAACTCGGGAACAGACTGTACAGGTAAGCACATTTTCCTTTTTTTCCAATTGTATTCGCATAACATTTAATTAAAAATAGAAAATAGAAAACAAAATCTCAAGTAACTCCAAACTGTACGGCAAACGTGTAGACCCGAATAACGGTATTAGAAGGTGTGCATTGCTGTAATAAAATCGTAAAACCAATTTTGCTCTACATGGCTAAAATAGACACAAACTCAACTAAAGCCCGTTTCGTCTTCGATTTCGTCACTCGACCACATTTCTCGATCAGCCCAAAATAAAGCTCGCTCGCATCGTGCGCGCAAAAAAGAATACGCGAAATTGATTTTCTATGCGCTATCACACTCTCTCCAATGGACTGTAACGAAAGCGTATAAACATTTGCGACTATACTGTTGGTTTGAGTACTGGACTGCTGTGTGCACGTATATCGCATCGCTGCCATCTCGACATATTCAAAGTTGAAGCAATTTTAGAACAACCCGAAATTCGGTTTTATAACATTTTAGTACAAAATTGTCTTGGTGTTTTCTGAAGTACAAATAAAAAGTATACTTAAAATTGCAATTTGCATTTAAACAGAGTAGAGAATTTATGTGAAAATAAGAGCAGATTTACCTATAGTTGGGGTCGGTCCCGTGGTTGAGTCATTAATTCCGGTCAAGTCTTTATAACACGTCTGTCGTTGGTTGAAGCCTCATATGAGCCCCCAGACACAGATAGCCAAACCTAAACCATCGAAAAGAGGAATATCGATTCATGTATAGAGGCTTTCTCCTATAAGATCACTTGAACAAACGTCTTCTTCCTGGTCGTGGACTTTGCTAAGCGAAAAATTCGGTTGAAGGACAGGTAGGAGCCAACTTGTAGCACCAATATTTTTTTTGAATGACTACGCCAATCATGCACTCAACAAAAAAAATCCTTACAGCTTTTCCGTTTAATGTTCTAATACAGAATCATCTAATTCTGAATTACCTCAGCGATAGCATGATAACATCTCAATCCTCATTTCTTTTTTTTTTTTTTTTGCTCTCGAGTTATATTATCATTTTCTCTAAACGTATCCGTTGTAGGGTCTTATTATTCATATCAGTAAAGCATTATCTTTTTACCTTAGCCTCCAATGAATCTACCCAAAATCGTAGAGACAAGATACACTTCTAACATTTTTCTTGTGGAATGAAGTGACTACATTGTTCTGGCCTGATCATCGGAGGCTTGCTTTGAGTTGTGGATTAATATCAGCTATTGACTAATCGCCTACCCAAACGTTAAAGCTCGAACATGTTCTTATCGAGCGGCGGCGATAAGACGACGCATTGTCGGGCATCATGTTTAATCGTTCGATACTTGAGCAGAGGGAACTAGTTACTGCAGAAAGTAAAAAAAAGAGACTAACCAACACATTTCACTTCAAACTCGTAAATATTTTTTTATTGCTTTTCTATCATAGTGTAATAATTAACAGTGTCCATAAGGATAGCTGCCCTGAAGGCTTTTTTGTACGTTAAATATATGTTCCTAATTCACGATTCAATTTTCCCTCACTCCTTCCGAAAGTTCCCCATACCGATGGGTTTATTCTTTACTGAGATAACATATTTGGCACACACACATGCTAACATACTCTCTATCGATGATGAGTATTATGTGAGCGGCAATAACGACCAGAGAAACAAAACACAACAGCAACAACAAAAAATCTGATCTCATTTTGGAGGATTTAAAAAATAGTTCAATTTCCTCGCTATCTCGCCGCGCTCTACTAGCCGTCATCGGACCTTATCTTACTCTAAATTGAAGCTTTTTTGACAAGAAAATTATGTGTGTGTGTTTGAATGAGAGTAAGTATTTGTGAGTGTGTGTGTGTGTGTATATACTGGAGTCCGTTTGGTCTGGATGCTTACTTAATGCATTGGAAAGAACCGGAAGGCAATACGTGAGGCTGTGCGTGTCCGCAATCATTGTTTTCTCTCCTGATGATATGCTGCTGTGAGGTTTCTTAGATCATGTCATCAGCTTTTTCGTTGAGGTTAGTTAGTAGAAGCCCTCGCTTATCAGTGGGCTAGTGGTTGATTCGTTTGTTCCAACGTATTTTTACTGTTTTCAAAAACCCCGAATCAAAACGAGGACGGCCGAAATATCATGACAGAGAACGTGAACAGTGGCGGTGATGTTGCTATACTTTTTAACAAGTATTCTAATGTTACCCCACCATCTGTTTGGCCAGGAAAGGGTTTGCTTTAAAATAATAATAGAAAAAAAACTTGTAAAAAAGCTGCAAAAGATACGAAACGGGCGCAAGATCTGATAAAAAGACGGGTGTGTTATTGCCTATTCAATTCCCCTAATAAAGCGTGGTCCAGGGCAGTAAAGCACAGTCACATTCGACCGTCTTTCGTTTATCGATGGCATTTTTTTTTTTGCTCGATAAATCAACCTAGAGTAGATAACATTATTCAGCAATAGAATCTACGCATGGAAGTATAGCTGAGGCGCAAACACCGCAAAACCAATACCAATCGATCAGGAATCAGGTTAATGAGTATAGAGCATTTCTAGGTGTAGTGGTAGGTGCTCTTGGGGAGTGTTTTGTGTGTGTTGCTGCCTTTCCCCAATGGGGAAGAGAGGGATATAGAGGGCCTTAATCTTAGTTCCATTACATTTGCTAACTTTACAGCGAAAAGATATATTCTAGCGACATGTTCGATTACTTGATGCGTACAAGAACTTGCATCATTAGACTCGACCGTACCGTGTCGGATCGCTGTCAGTAGCTTACAAGAGAGTTATACTTTCGTCTACCTAATCAATATCATTCTGCGCCAAACAGCGATGGCACAATCCCAGTGGAGCTGTGTTGGGTCCAGGGTCCATTTTGTTGCAAACCGTGGCCCATGCGTGAGTAGTGTTTGACGGTACGTAGTGGAGGGGAGTTGGTTCAGGTACTAAAAACTATGGTTGATTGTGCCGTAGTTCCCCCCGGGGGTAGTCGATATAGAGTAGATTCGATTCCTCCTATGCTGCTTGCACTTGCACCTGCTACTCATATGGGCAGCATACTTGAGAGAGAGAGAGAGAGAGAGACAGAGACAGAGAGACTTAGCGGTCAACTGAGCGGCAAGTGTCACTCGCTGTAGTTCCCCGTCTCCCGTTTGATTGTCCAGTTGTTGATCGTGAGGTTGAGGCTGCCGGTCGAGTCCTGTGCCGGCTCGCTCTGGTGACTCGCGTTCGGGCTGGTGCTGTGGCATAGGCTGGCCGCATCGACGGCCCCGGTCGACTGCAGGAACGCGTTCGCTAGGGTTAGCGATTTCGGCGAAAGCAGCGGCAGCGCGGACAGTCCCCTGTTTGCGGCCAGCGACGCGGCCAGCTTCATCGTCTTGTAGTCTTTGCGCAGATGCTGCCGAATCTCCGTGTGGCAGTGCTCGTTGTTCGTCACGATGATGTCGCCGGTGTCGGTGGTCGTGACCCGCGCCTTGCAGTTGTACTTGCGCGACAGGTTGCACTGCCAGTACTTCTTGTCCTTGCGGATGTACTGGATGCCAAACGAGTGGCCGTCGTGCACCAGCAGCGGTTTGCCCCGCTGGCTGAGCATGAACTGCAACTTGCCCTGGTACCACTTTTCGCCCGGTGTCACTGGAGAAGCAGCATTTTTTTTTTCGGAAATGATAAGAAGAAATGATAGTGAAAGATCAAGCAAACATGAAATTCAGATAGATATTAATTTTGCAACAGTGATGTTGCTCGTTATGTAAGGTATAGGTTCAGTATAAAAGTTCCAGGATCAGTGTTAGTTTATGATCGGATCCAGGACTGGTATGGATTCTGTATAGGTTCAGCATCAGGTCCAGGACCGGCATGAAGTCATGATCAGTTTCTAAACCAGTATGGGTTTAAGGATAGGTATTAGTTTTTGTTTTTGGTCTCTTAATGGGTCGTCATTAGTTCTTCATTCAAATTGAATTTCGAAGCCAACAATTTTGTTGCACACCTCAGGGTAAAAGGAACCCTTAAACTTCGATAGCGCAATACTTCGATTTTCTAGTTATGCAAAATACTCTTTATGATGGGTACTCACAACTGTCAAGTTGGACACGGTTTGGTTCGGTTGGTGTATTGTGTGGAGCTTGAAACCATGGTGGGCATTGAGTTGACAATTTGTGGCTTTTACTGCACAATAAACAGTAACAATTCCATTTTGTTTAACACTTAAATGAGTGCCAGGCTATTTTTAGCGCTATGTTATGTATGTTGAGATATTTAGTGGATATGTTAAGTAATATTGACTATCTATTAGATTGGTTGGATAATTCAAAATTCCACTGCAATATATGTGGGTGAAGTATATTCATCAAAGTAATTGTAATTTTAGATTTAAATTCGCGTTTTTTGATCATTGATACCTCATGGAATATTCAATAAAAAGAGGAAATAAATGATAATTTGATCCTCTTTTAGACGATTGTAGGATTTAAGATCAGTAATCCTTGGATACATTAGGCATGCTCCCCCAGGAAACATCACTGATTATCATCTACGATAGCCATAGCACACAAGCTGTTCAAAATAAGTATAAACGTTAATTACGTTTCATTTTATTATCATCGTTGATTGATCTGATCTTGGTGCCGAGTAGTGTTGGGTTTCATAAATCTTTCGTTGAGATTCATTCCTATGAATCTCCAGTGATGAGTGATTGAAATCTCGAGCCGAATCTTTAAAGATTCATGAATCTCTAAAGATTCACAAATCTTCAAAGATTCATGAATTTTCAAATATTCGTGAATCTCTAAATATTCTGAATTTCGAAAGATTCGGGAATCTTCAAAGATTCTTGAATCTATAAGACTCATATATCCATTTTAATTCATATGTTTCCAAAGTTTTATGCATCTTTAAGGATGTATGATTTTGAAAAATAATTTGCTAAATCCCACCTAAAACATACTCGTCGTGACTTCAATCATCGCTTGGACCGTCTCGCCGTAACAAAATAAACTATCTAGCAACGCTGTATCTCATAGAAGCCTCGAAAGCCTGTATAGGCTGGCATGATCATATAGAATAATAAAATAACACGAAAAATAATAAGCTCAAGCTCTATGAAAGTTCAGAAATTTAAAAATCTTTCGAGATATAAGAATCTTTCAAGATCCATGAATCCTTCGAGATCCACGAATCTTTCGAGATTCACGAATCTTTCCAATCGAGATTCAGATTCATTTAATCATTTCAAAGATTGATTCAGATTAATGAATCTGAATCAGATTTACCGAACACTAGTGCCCACATGATTTATCGTGTGGGCACTAGCGTCGGATTTACCCAACACTAGTGCCGAGACTGACTCACATAATTTATCGTGTATGGTAGTCTGTTGTGTTGTCCCGTGTTCGAACTGATGAACAATGTAAGGTATCTATTTTCTCGAACAATCATGATTGTTTTATCAAAACTGTGCCAAAAAGGCCGGACGTGGTGTATTTTTGTAGTTTACATTAGTATCTTTTGCATTTTCAACACATTTTGGCATCAATAAGATCCCACTAACCCACTATGAAATGCTATAAAATTTAAAAGAAATGAAGTTCTGGATTTTGGCTTGTCCCAAAACATTGAAGTAATGACACAGTAACAACGCACAGAAGCAGCCAATAATTTGGAACGGTTTTTACAATAAACCATGCAAAACAGTGAATAAATCGAGAGAATACTAGAAAAAAAAAACATCCCATAACCATGATGTAAAGACGTTTCACTTCCGATTGGATCTACGATCGAGCTCGGTTCTCGCCTCTACTACGAGTGCGCCAATCACCTAAAATCCGTAGAAAATAGAGTGCTTGATAATGCCACAGCCTCCACAATAAGCGTTTGCGCACACGATCGAGACAACTCGCTGCAGGGATCGCCTTTACCGATTCCATCGACTTTGGTCCCCTTCCGCACTCCGTTGCCGTGCTATCACTATTTTAACCAACCCGCTCTGCCTATCTCTCCCTCTCTCTATCTCTCTCTCTCTCCCTCTGTCTCCTTTGCTCCACCGTACCGCTCGGACAGCAATCGGTGATAACGGTCGATTCTCAAGTTCCCTTTTATCTGCTGATGGTTGAACGATCGTTTCGCTCAGTGGAAACTAGCTGCGATTCGTAAGGTATTTGCAAACATGTAATATTTAAAAATAATAACAACAGCAACAGAAATAACACTGCGCACGCTATCGCCAAATGCCTGCCAGCCGGGGCCGAGCTTCCCGCCCTCCTATCGGGTGCTGCGCCGAGCGGCAGGCTCTCCACTCCAGATCCTGGATAGACTTTCTACCACAATTATTTATTGCACGAATCAGAATTGTCACAGACACTGCTCTGTATGTGATTTCGCTTCTTCTTCTTCTTCTTCTTTGTTCCAGTAATTAACCTCCCCGATTATGTGCCAGTGTACACAGCGCAGGAATTGGGAGGCCCCAGTCGTTGGAGATGGAAGCATTCCCCAAATACCCGAAATTAAAAATTCACCTCCTTCCGTCCCTTCCCTTCTATCGGAAGTGATTAAGTGTGCGGGGCTAGATTAAGACGTACAGTGCTCTACATTTGGTCAGGGCCTCGGTGATCTTAAACACAAAACAAACCAAAAAAAAAAAAAACGAGTGACCAGTTACTAATAACTTCAGACATCTCGCTGTCTCTCTGTGGGCATGATGATCTTCTTTCGGGGGAGCCTAGCGTGTGTGCTCGCGCGCGTTGATAAAAACCGAAATACATCCCAACGGCGGAAAAGAGCGTTTGGAGAAGACGGGAATGGGTAAAGTTCAACCTCTAACCTTCAAGGGTGGTAGAAGAGGGGAAGGGTGATCGGTTCGGGCCAGATGCGGTGGGACCAGGAGATGCGGCGGCGCGACACACAAGTGGAGTGGATCAGAGAAGACTTATCGCTATCTCACACACCGAGCGGGCCGGCGGCGCGGGGATGTCGTTTCCGGAGCGAGACCGGGAAGATGCCCAAATATCATCCCGAAAAACAATCCCCCCACCCCTTCGCCCCTTCTCGCCCGTTCTTTGGCTTGTGGTGTACGCGGCAGGATGATCCAGCGCGAGCGAAAAGCGAGAAGAAGCTCTGCTTCCCCACATTCGGGTGATGATTATATTCTGCCTATCGAGCCTTGTGTCATGCGCACGAACTCCTTCAAAGTTCCCCCTCAGTCCGTCCGCGTGTGTGTGAAGGTGAAGGCAAAAAAAAGGTTGCGTGTATGTGTACGTTCCAATGAAAACATAAAGGTTATTATCAGTCCTAGCTGATGCTGTGTTTGCGCTCGGTAAGCTGGCTGAGTGCTGGCTGCTGCTCCACTGTGTTGGAGAGAGAGAGAGAGAGCGAGCGTGTGTGTAGTTCCAACCGAGTGTTCATCATCATCCGATAAGACCCAGTCGGCCCTGCCGGACTGGATCTTGCGCTGCGCCCGCTGGAACTGCGAAGTACTGAGTACGTCTGCAAAGGTCTGCACACCCTGGACGATCGATGGTCGGTGTCTCCTCAGACAGGAAGCGCCATCGCACAAGCGCATCTACGCGTCTTCGCGGCCGCACTATCTATCCGCGGCTTATTATCTATCTGGTGCGCGCCACCGCATGGTACAGGCCCGAAGACGTTTGCTAGCAAAAGGGCCCACACTAAGCCATGTAGGGCAAGGGGAGGAGTGTTCGCGCAGGCTTTATCCTTTATCAGCGAGACTTATCGCGCGGCTCCACAGAACATTCCCGGGAGCGCATCCTCATACACACAAGCGCGCCCCGCACTCGTTCGCTTGGATAAGCCACTTCGAATTGGTTGCGCTGGTAGGCACTTTACTAGATCCAAGATTGTTTGAATTGAGCATGGGTGTGTGTGTGTGTGTGTGTGTGTGTGCGCACATACCCGATATTTCCCGAGACCGTTTATCGGCAGCCACTTGACAAAAACCCAATTCAGCGAGCGGTATCTCCGTGGGCTGAAATAGGGATTAGCGCAATACATTCTATCGTTGCGCACTGCAACAAGCTACTTAGGAGGCCGACTAGGAGGGAGTGGGAGAGGGGATGGGGGGTTTGGGGGTTACATTGGAAAAGCAGGAGAAGGGGCAGCCCCACATTCACACCGCAAACCGACCCGGGGTTCTCATTAGCGCGAGCGGAGCCTTGTTGGTGGTGCGAGTTGATAATAAACCACCGTTGATCGAATTGGCCGTCGGTTAGGCGGAGGGTAGGGGGAGGGGGAGGGGGGAGGAGTACAGGATCGGAACTGACCAGCAATCAGTCGATAGACAAACAAACTGTGATCGTTTCCCCGCATTCACAGGAATAGAACGTCACTGTGTTTGCTGCTGTCTGCGTTGCCGCCGGAAAGAAAGCGCACGGGCTGAGACTATCCTCTGCCATGTGAGTGGCGGTTCGGATCGTCCTCCCTCCCCCCCCCCCCCTTCCCTCTTCTCGCATCTTACGCTCCCCGTGGTTGCTGCTCTTTTTTTGCATTTTATGGAAGAAAATGAGATCAGAAGATGTGCGAGTGCGGCCTAACCTTTGCCATCGGGAGGAACAATATTTATGATATTGAGCGCGAGTATATTGAGCCCGAGAAGCGAGCGGAGCGAGCGCTTGCGCAAAAGCTATCTGCGTGTGTTTTGCGTGGCAAAGGACCAGTGGTGGGGCGGGGGGATAGCAGGGGAGGTTGGGTGCATGCATGCAGGCATGCAAAGCGCACACCGTCCACCGCTGGTTTCAGGATGAGAAATGATTGATATTAGAAATCTGTAAACAGTAAACAGCGAACCTTATCATCCGAGGGCTTATCTCCGGGGCTCCGAGGATAAACCAACACGTCCTGCTCGGCCCCGTGCAGTTAGACACCGTCTACTTTCCTATTCCAACTATTGGAAGGTACACACACACACACACACACACTAGTGGTGGGAGCTCGGAATCGGACCTACCCGATTCTGATTCCGTGTTCGGAATCAATTTCGGAGCCGATTCGGATGCCGATTCCGGAGTTGAACCCGGGGCCGATACCGGAGTTGGTTGCGGAGCCGATTCCGGAGTTGGTTCCGGAGCCGATTCCGGAGGTGGCTGCAAAGCCGATTCCGGAGTCGACTCCGGAATCGATTCCGGGATCGGCTCCGGAATCGATTCTAGGATCGAAATCGGCTCCAGAATCGTCTCCGAAATCGGAATCGACCTGGAAATCGCAATTTGCTCCGGTAACGGAATCAGGCTTGACTTCAGAAATGGAGTTAGCTCCAGAATGAGAATTAGTTTTTGAATTGAAATAAGAAGTGGGGGAAGCGAAATAATTTTGGGAATCTCCATGTGAATAGATCATTTACAAGTAAATTTTGATTCTTTGCCGATATCAACACGTAGCATCATTGGACCCAAACGCCTATTCCTATGAAGATGCCGAAACCGACTCCGTTTCGAGCTCAATTTTGATTTCGGAGTCAATTCGTATATCGGAGCCGATTTTGATTCCAGTTCCAATTCCGGAACCGATTCCGATTCCGGAGCAGATTCCAATTTCGGAGTCAATTCCGAATCCGAAACCAGTTCCGGAGCCGATTCCGGAACCAATTCCGGAGCCGATTCCGGAACCAATTCCGGAGCCGATTCCGGAACCAATTCCGAAGCCGATTCTGGAACCAATTCCGGAGACAATTCCGGAACCAATTCCGGAGCCGATTCCGGCACCAAAACCGAAGCCGATTCCGTAATCGATTCCGTAAACTGATTCCGGACCTACTATCCGGAATCGATTCCAAAAAACTTCAGAGCTAGCCGGAATCTATTCCGACGAAATCTTCATTTTTCCAATCACTAACACACTTCTAACTACGTTATTCACCCCCCCCCTCGCAATCCCCAGCACCTTCGCTTACCTGGCGCAGATTTGCCGGCCGATCCAACGATGGCCCTGCCTGCGGTCGCTTTTCGCCTGTCCGCGTCGGCGATCGGCGTCGATTGGGCCGAGTCGTTCAGCAGCTTCAGCCCGACACTGTCGTAGTAGCTCCACAGCTTGTCCCGCTCGTCGACCGACGAGGATTGGGAGGTGGTGTGGGGCGAGACGGTCGCTTCGCGGGTCGCCAGCGGTAGGTCCGGTTCGCGGTGCGACGTCTGCCCCTCCTGCAGCCCGGGCGACAGTTGCTCCGGTGGCGGGTTCGTTGCTTGCGGCCGCTGCGGTGACATCGGCGTCTGTACCGCGCCCGCACCGGACGGGTCCCGCAGGTCGCGGCTGGCCGCCATCGTCAGCTCCACCGGGCTGAGCCGCTCGGGCAGCTGCTCGTCGTCCGAGTCGGGCGCGATGCGCTTCCGGTTGTGCGGTGCCATGTACTGCGATCGTACGCTTAGGCGGGGCGGCGTGGCGGCGGCCGCCTGGTCGGACGCGATCGCCTCGTAGCCGAGGTAGCTGGCGGCCGACCGGTGGTGGCCGGTCTGTTGCTGCTCCTTGCCGAGATTGCGCAGCATCGCCACCACCGGGATCAGGTCGAGATGTTCGGCGGCGGCCACCACGTTCTCCAGATCGCCGTCGAAGATGGTCGCCTCGCCGTAGTAGAGGAACTGCATGATGATGCGCATCACGTGCGGTGAGACATCTTTCAGCACCACTAGAGGTAAGAGACCAATTTCAGACATCAGAGAGACATAAAGAGAGAGCGGACATCAGAAGCCGTGGTTCCAAGTGGTCGCAACTTGCCGGACACGTGGCCCTACGAGCCCTAATCAGTAACACAATGTGGCACCAACATGCAGGTATGTATATCGAAACACAATCGGTCTATATTCGCCCTACCCCCTCCTCCCCGCAAGCACGCACCCGCGCGTGATATCGAAGAATGATAAATCTGTTTAGCAGTAATCCCGCGGGGACACACTTCATTTCGCTGATATCAGTTTAATATACGTATGATAGCCGGTGGTCCGCTTCAAATGCACGCAGCACTCCACCCGGCCTGGTAACGCCTGGGACGGGCGAGGGGGCGGCCCAGGGAAGCGAATGAAATGATAATGCTGCTCTTCACATGCTTTGCCCACCCTTTCGGGGACCCGGGCGTTACCGATGTCCTCAGGATAGTTGTCCTACAGCCCGGGAGTGCCTGCCGAACGCTTGATAACTTCTGTTACCCAATTGATGCCGATACACACGGCGTTTGCCTTGCCTCGGGTTTTGGTTCGGTCGCCTCAGCCGTTTATCAAAGTGTGAACCTTACCAGCGATATCAGCCAATTTATCTACACACTTCGGAGCCTTTATCTCAAAGGCTAAGGCGATAATTTGTACAATTGAACCATCGCAACAAGTGTACAAAGATACGCACACACACACACACACACACAGACACGAAATTTGAGAAGGGCTCAGGGAAGTTACCTTTCCCCTCGCTTTTCCCCAGGAGCCCTGAGAAAATGCGTCTCCCTGCACCCCGTATCAGGCGCTTTCGGGACGGCGGGGCGGCGCAGCAACTATATTTATGCGTGTACAACACGATAAGTAACACGACAGGCGCATCGGGCAGAGCGAGCGGGCGCGCGTATCATTTGCCTCGAAAGAAGACATGATAATCTATCTGTGAATGATTTGTAATGGAAGATGTTTTCCCGTGTATCGGCCGCACACACATTGGGCGTTACAGATAGGCGCGCCTGGTTCGCGCAATTCACGGCTGTTTTGGGTAGGAAGATATAGGAATAGGATAGATAGGACGGTGCGCCGGCAGCCCGAAGGTACGTACCGTGTGCGCTAGGATATGCGTCAGTGTTTGCCGCAGTTGTGCATTGAAGTTGTGCAGCGCTCAAAGCTGTTACTTGAGGTGACAACTTTAGCTGCAAACTGCACAAAGATCAGCCACAATTGTTCAACATATGACGCATGGTGAACGACGGCAGCTCGCGCCAACGATGGTTGACGATCGTTTGGTCCTAGACGTACCGTGGCCAGATGTGAGCTTAGCTCTTTGTGACTAATCGGTTTGCACATCGGTAAGATATTTATTGATACGCATGATGCGCTCCTCATATGAGAGATTAAAATCAAAGCCAAATAGTTTACTCGAGAGAAAGCCAATTGCTAAATTCCTAAATGAAGATGCTCTAAAAATACATATTCTATGGATGCTTCCAAAATTTCCCAATTCTTCTGGAAAGCTTTACAAGTCATTTAGATGCGATAGTTCCAACAGCGCTTCATCATTGATATTATGCATTTCTTACACTGAATTTCCAGGTTCAGAATCAACTTAAAAGCATTCGAATGAATTTCAACCACACGTGAGCGTCCAGTAAGCGACACTTTTGAATTTTCCAGCTCTGCATTTTTCATTGGAACCTCCTTTGCAACTGTGAATCTACGCAACTGTGATTTACAGCATAGTACTACAATGTGACTGCTCTGTACGTGTGTGTGCATGTGTGTGTGTGTAATTGTTCGAAGTACTGGTTCAAACACTTTCGCACAAGTGCGAACGTGTGGTATCCGTTTCTGCAAATTGACTGTTGGCCCGCACCAAATGGCTTCACAACGTTATTAAACTTCACGCAATTAAACTTCACAATGTTGCAACTTTAAAAAAAAAAACACTTACCAGTTGTGTTTGTTTCATTTTGGGAGAAAATTTTATGAAAATAAGGGCTCACGCTGGCCAGTAGAAACCGGTGCGCCCGGAACAGCTCGCCCTCGCACACGATCGTGCAGTCCTCGTACGCGTGGAGGTGCAGAATATCTTTCACCGTACCGTACAGCTCTTCGAAATGTTTCTTCCACAACACTTGCTGCATGTTGAAGGAAGTGACACTGTTTTCCACGAACAGAAAAAAACAACAAAACTAGCTGCCCGCAACCGAACACTAGGTGCCGGTGATAACCGTCCAGTCCGGTTGAAAACTTGTACGAAACTGAACGGTCCGCGTTTAAACGCATAATAACACTTGCTCGTACTAATACGGGTATGGGTGAGGGAAGGTTTTTTTTAGTACAGACAGCGCAACTGTGATTGGGCCGGCAAACGGCAGGCGTGTCGCACCCGCTCTGATCTGTCACTTTGACAGCACGGGCTGCTGTTGTTGTGACATATGCATGGGTATACAAGCGTGAACAACATTTATTGGCAATGTAGGAGCGCCATTTTCATCCAATTCGCTCCATGTTGTAAGGAAAAATTAAATTTATTCAAATGTAATTGAAGGTAGCACAGTGGTTGAGGATTGTTAGGACCAAATTTCTGGGTACAAAATTTTTAATACCGATTTCGCCCATAGTACCGTCCCCGCAATGTGACTGTAGCGTACACGCTTAATGGCATCTGTCAACGGCACCATAACAATCCGCATGTCAAAACAAAAGGCACAATCAGCTTGGCGAGCATATCATATGCATATCAGCATAACAACTTGACAATGCAGTCATCATTTCGCACCAATGAAATTTACAACATTGTACAACTGCATCGATAATTTTGCATGCAATCAATATTGAAATGGTGTAGCTGCGAAACATTACATCAAAATGTAGTTCAAATTAGAACTACCGAAACTGCTCAGTACTTTTATTTTACTAAAATGATGCTTGATCATAAGCCATACGGCACTTTTGGATCGTTCATTCTCATCAGAAAAAACAGTTGCACACTGATTCGTGCACTTTTAATTTTGAAATCTAGTTAACACAAAGTTACCATTAACCTCAATGTGCATATTTTTTCAAGAGTAACGATGCAACGCTCACAAACGCATCTGCATAGTTATGACTAAGAATAGTTCTGAATTTTCACCATTATTTTTTACTATAGGGTAACTGTACCAGTTTTCGGCAGGCTAGTGCAGCAGTTTCACAAAAATTGCTCACACATCAATATTTTCCATTATTTTTCTTGAAAGTGTTGTTATTCTGGTTGATCAACTATCATAGTATGTTACAATATTTTTTTATTTGCCGGTTCAAATCCCTTTTTCATAAATATTCGTGAAAATTCAAACATTGATTTTGCTCCTATTTTCGGCAGGCTGTGTTCCTATTTTCGGCAGCGCGAATACGGGTCAGAAAATGTTTGTATCAATGTGAATATGTACAAACAAATGTTTAAAGCAATTTAACACTCTTACTTTCCTAAGATTGGTGTTAAAAAGCACTTTAATTATTAATTTTATGTTGCTTATTTTGGCCCGTTTTGACAGCCATTTTGATGCGACGTTTAAACAGAGCAGCCCTTGACAGTTTGATGGTTATAGCGTACGGTGCGAACTGGCTTATAAATATTTATTTTTCTCTTAAGTTAGTGCATTTTTTGTCGTAAAATTGGTGATATTTGGTACAAGAAAGGTCATATTATGTGTCGACATACGCATTGTAGTGTTCTGATCAATTTTTAAAGAAATATTCAGCCAAATCCAAGGTGTGTTATTGTTCCGAGTTTCGGCAGGAGCCCACAACATTGAGCTGTCAAAAATGAACACTTACTGTGTACCTATTTTCGGCAGCATTTAAAGTGAAAAATAACCTGTTTATCATGATTTTAAAATTCCGAACAAGTTAGAATAAATTAAATAAGCATAAAATCTTTAATATACACCACTTTTTGATTGTTTTACTGTTCTGATTCTCTTAATCACAAAACCTGCCGAACGATTGGCTGACAGCAAAGCTGCCGAAAAAAAAAACACAATTTATTTGATATTTTGGAAAATACGTAATGAAATGGTGTGAAACTTCGTACAGTGGAGCGCCGTTTATCCGGGCTTCTCGGAACTTGACCTCGACCGGATAAGCGAATAACACGGATAATGAGTCAAATGATATATTTTATCACCAATTTCTGATTAGTTCTTTAAAAAAATTCTACTTTTTGATAAAAATAACCCAGTTTTTATTAACTTCATGTTTTTTCCATGAGAATATTTGAAATTTGCCATGAATTATAGTGTTTTTGTTATGATAATGTGCTCTTATAACCGCTTTTTTAAACATCCTCCTCATAACGCAATGTCACCTTTGTATTGAACTGTCATTTCTCAACAGCACGGATAAACGGAAAGCCGGATAAAAGGTACCCGGATAAACGGCGCTCCACTGTATGTGAATATCAAATAAGTACACTTTCACTACAAAATTGTATTTTGTGAAATTTTTTTACCGCATTTGTGCAGAATTTCATGTTTTTAGCTACCCTGCCGAAAATAGGTACACTACCTACAGTTACCCTACTGTACACATTTTTTTTTTTTTTGGCATAAAAGCTAAGCGTAAACAACAATAAACTTCAGCTGTCACAGCATCTGTCACGAACGGCTGGTCAAAGGAATTATGAGCCAACCCGACACACCGTTTATTTCGCCTCAAAACCGTCAATCAAATATGGCCGCTCGTTTCGCCCCAAAGCGGTTTTGATTGTTTCTGAATCAAATAGCAAATTGATCTCAACGCTCTAGTCGCATGATTTTGAGCAACCTTACCTGACGAATGCGAAGAAGTGTTTTAACTCGTGCTTTACTTTACGTGCAATAAATTAAAACCCTACCAAAGCTAGTCCGTTTTAGCGTGTGTCGCTGCCAGCCGCGCATCTGTCAAAACGTTGATTCGGCTTGCTCTGGAGCAAAGTTTTAACAATTGCCCCGGCTCCACCTTCCCAGCTGCACACAGTCGTTTTACGGCAATACGTCATTCACAGTCTGACTGCTCGTGGTCGCTTGGTGGTTGGTGTTGGTTTTAAGTATTGTTTTTTTTAAATAAATCGCGACATAGCTTAGTGTAATATCGATGCGATGAGCTACAAGAGCAAGGGCAAGGATCGGGATTACGAGAGCAGCAGCAGCAAATCGCGCAACAATGCCAGCGGGCTAAGCAAGGGGCGCGACAAAGAGCGTGACAGGAAAAGGTAAGCACGCGGGCAGGGGGATAACAGCGCACTGCCTGCCCCCGCCCCGCGTTACGAGCATGGGTTGGAATGTGGCACACGATTTTAACTCACGCCTTTTTGCGCACAGCGAACGGGAAAGCAAGGAGCGGCATTCGGAGAAGGGCGGCTCGTCCGGTGGGAAGGAGCGGCACCGTAGCCGCAGCCGGGAGCGCAGCAGCGATCGGCGGGACGGCGGCGGACGGCGCAGCAGCAAGGACCGGCACGGGGGCGGGCGCAGGCACAGCCGGACGCGGGACGACAGCCGGGAGCGGGACCACCGGCGGCACCGCGACCATCGGGAGCGCCGCAGCCGCAGCCGCAGCCGGGACCGCAAGCACCGTAGCGGCGGTGGTGGTGGTGGCGGTGGCGGCGGCGGAGGTGGTAGCAGCCGGGACGATCGGGACCATCGGCACCGGTCGCGCGAGCACGCGGACGATGGGCGCCGGGCGATGGAAAGCAGCGGCGGCGGCGGCGGCCTGATGGACAGCCCGGACCGATACGACTACAAGAGCATCGAGTACACGCAGAACGTCATCTCGAACATGCTGATGACGGCGTCCACCGCGAACGATTTTGCTAAATTACTTAACAGTTATAATCAACAGCAGCAGATACAGGCGCAGCAGCAGCAAATCCAGACGCAGCAGGCCCTGTTCGAGCAGCATAACGAGAACAGCTGCTCGTCGGTCGGTTCGAAAGGTATGTCGGCGCAAATGCTGGGCGACTTCACAGGTAAATGCGAGCTGTGGTGAGGGTGGCGGGGGGGGGGGGGTGGGTTTCATTTTATGTTTAAGTTGGTGAAAAATGGTCGAGCAGTGGAGCGATGCTTTTACGATCAATCTCGCATGACAGCAGCGGCATGGCATGGGAAGCTCGAATGAATCCGTGTTTTAGACGTTTCGAGAAGCTCGAAGCAGTCTCGGGTAACGGCAACATGTTCAAACATGATATGCTGCTGCGGCTGGGATCGATCGTAAAAGTGTTCCCTGCTGTCTTTGGGATGAATAGGTAGATTTACCTCTCATGCAGAGCCAAGGTTTACTCAATTGAACAATTTTGTTTCTATTTAAAGTGTTTTTTATACTAAGTTCTTATATATATATATATATATATATATATATATATATATATATATATATATATATATATATATATATATATATATATATATATATATATATAAATATTTTTTTTAGAAAATTGTGTTGTTTATAAGGAAATTCTATAGCAGTATGGGCACCTGAGGAGTGATTTAATAGAATTCAGGCTAACAGATGCTACAATGCAAAGGGAAAGATTGACAAGGTAGTGCACACCAAACATATGGCGAGCAGCATATAAATTGTGCACAGCGGCCTGTGAGCAACCGAGGAGCTTGTTAAAAGTGTTTAAATTAGTTAGTTTTAGATGGTTTATATCCCTCAAGCAGTTTTATTGAAAACCATACTCTGTCCCAGGCATGATAGCAGACAGTTTCGGCAGGCAGTTAGCAGAAACAATAGCAAGTAATTTATAAAAAACCTCCCTTGAATGTGAAAAGGCAGATAGCGTTGTGTGGCTTAAAATTAACACTCCATCGACCCTTCCTCTCGCTTGCTTTCAGGTGACAACGGCAACGGTACGCAGGCGATGTGCAACGGCAACAGCAGCGGCGGCGAGGGCGGCGATTCCGCCCGCCGGCGCAAGAAAAAGTCGCGCTGGGCCGGTAGCGACCATGACAAAACGTTCATCCCCGGCATGCCGACGGTGCTGCCGTCGACGCTGACGCCCGACCAGCAGGAAGCCTACCTAGGTTGGTACCATCTCTGACACAGACCCTGTGTGTGTATGTGTTAATCGAGTTTCCTCTTTCTACTTTCAGTGCAACTGCAAATCGAGGAGATCAGCCGCAAGCTGCGCACCGGCGACCTCATGATACCGCAGAATCCGGAGGAAAGGTTAGATTTTGCTCCCGGTGCTTAGTATATTAACCGTGACCGAACCTTATTGCAGCCTCCAGCCATTGGTCTCTTGCCTCTTGCTCCAACGTGTGCCGCTTCGTGGCGCATCGTCCTGCTGGCGGAGTAGCACGATCTACTCCACCCGCTCTTCCCTTCCGCCCCTCTTGCTTTCGATAGGTTTCGTAAAGATTGCGCGAAGCGTGAGCATCGTATCCCCTTTTATTGGCTCAAGCTCGAGTGCATTTGCTACCTTCCTTTTTTTTTGCAACCGGGGGGACAAAATGCACTTCCGAATGGGTCTGTGCTTCGTGTGTTCAAGCCGCCATCAATCCGACAGAATTGAAATGATTTGTATGCTAATTGCTCTGCTAATTGAAATATTTGTCTGAATATTTTCTCGTTTGTCGTTGGTACAGCATAGAGAATGGCTGCGGCGCGTACAATTCACGTGTTTTTTTGACATTCGCGATAATAGCACAGGAAACGTTCCAAACGGCGTAGGAACTATTCCGTTTTTCTTCTGTTTTTTTAATTTAAATTAATATGCCCTCTAGCCCACCGGAATCATTCTGTTTTGTGTCTCGTGACGTCAGTTCGTCTCCTGCGGATCGGTGTTCCACCGACCTCCCCGCAGTTCTGTGGAGTGAGACACGTAAGTGGACACGACTTAACGAACCATCCTCCCGTTTAAGCGATCGCCCGCGTCGGTGCAGCTAACTCTAATCCTTCATGCCGCGCCGCCCCACATCGTCGTCAACCCAACCGGCGCCGATTGTTTTCGTCTTTTGCTCGGTTTTCAGTGTGTGTCGGGCGTATGGAAGTGACACATAACCAGTGCTGCAAAATGTCATGAGCATCACGAGACGTTCACCAACGAAAACAATGAACATATCCGTGGTAGCTTGTTGCTCATTGCTGATACTCAATGAAATTGCGTCATGACAAGTCGACCGTGACATACGAATTCTTGAGTCAAACCCGATACTACGACTGACAAGCTAAGTTAAATGCCGGGGCAAGCATAATCATGATTTTTTCTGGCTGTGAACAGTGCTGCCAAATGCTACTGTTTCAGTCATCAACACTCATGAGTGAAACGAAGCTCAAATCAGCTGACGTACACAACTGGGATGATCAGAGGTGAGACTCTAACAATTGGTGGATCAATCACATGACATTTTGTTTAGACATTCTTGGAATATACTTGACGAGAGGTCCCCAGCAGCAAAATGAGCATTGTTTCTCGCTCTGTCTGCTTTGATTGTCTGTCGGTACAAACAGAGCGATAAAATATGCTCATTTTGTTTCTTGAAACCACTAGCAAGCACCGCAAATCTCCCATGACCATCGTGATGATCACCGACAGAAAATGACGCGACCAAGTGACTGACCAAGAGTTGGTTGCATAAAATGTTGCCAAGCATGTCATAGTCGCACCAACTATTTTGAGTCTCACCGCTGATCATCACAGTAGTATGACGCTGACATGATTTTGTTTCAGCCAGAATTTGTCATGACTATGTCAGTGACATTTTGTAGAACTGATCACAGTAAAATAAAAAGTCATGGTCAAAAAATGTCATGCAGAATGTATTGGTCACACCAATCATTTTGAGTATCACCTCTGGTTATCACAATTGAGTGTACGTGACGCTGATATGGATTTTGTTTCAGTCAGATTTTTTTATGACATCGACAGTGATATTTTGCAGCCCTGCTCATAACGCACACTTCTAAAGAAACCCATTGGCCCCTAATTAAACACACAATCATTTAGCAGTGATGATTACTGTTCGAAGTTACTATGCCAAAGTGTTGCAGTATAAGCATACTCCACGCGTCCGGATAATCGGATTTTTGCAACATTTTTTTTTCTCGAGATCATCATGTCTGTATTTGTGTTTCGTATATTTGTAATCTCTTTTGTTTCTGGCATTTTTTGTTTCTTCACTGAAGCGCCTAATTCCGGGGCGTTTCCAGCACTCCACTAGTCTCATCGCATGAGCGTATCATTATGCTGATCTCTGCCCGTCGTGGCACGTAGGAATGTGTGAATTTCGCCATATGGATGCTAATTGATACATTCTCATGATTATATATTATGATATTCTCAGTTTTAGCCCTTCGTCTCACTAATTAATTTGCGTACTGTGCAAGACTGTTGTATGATCGAACCTCAGAGCCGTTTTGGGATGAACATAGTAGCATATGCGTATGCTTTTAACTAAACATGTACGGGATTAAAAAGTAAAAGTTCACCGGATGTGGTCACGGACCACGTCTGAGTGGTTTTGTGTAAAAATGTGTATGTGGCAGCGTTTGTCTCCTGACGAGTGATTGCATCAAGAGCAGCGTTAAGACAAAAAGCAAACAAACAAACCACCAAAGCGTATCAGCGTATATTAATGTAGATTTTAAAAGGATAATATTAACGTATTCCTTTTTTCTTTCTTTCTCTTTTCTAATGCAAAGAACTTTTCCCGTTTTTTTAAGCCCCGGCAAACATTCTAATCTAATCATTTCCACAGTTCCACTAGCGTATAATTTGATTTTTTAAGGCCCTCCCCCCCCCACTCTTAACATAACATAACATTATGTTGCAGGCAGGCAGGCAGACAGACAGACAGGCATGCAGGCACCACAATACGCTACCTCTGTTTCTCTACCTTCAAATTCCTTCTTGCTCGAGCAACACAGCCGCTGCTTGTAAAGAAAGGCGTTTTGGGTGAAATCTGTAATGTGTGTGTGTGTGTGTGCATCTATTGCTCTCTCATTGTGTGCTGTGAAGCAGGATAACCGGGTTGGCGTGTCTAGTGGCACACACCCACCTACACACACACACACACACACATACGCACACAGATTCAGCACATGCAGTGTAAGCAACAACAACAACCACAACAGCAACAACAAAAATGGATTTTTTTAACCTTTCTCTAGCCGTTACTGTGCATAATAACAAATAATTCGTTTTTTTCCAAAGGATTTAAAGCGCCGGTGCATATGTGTGTCTGTGTGCGCCTTTTTCGCGGGTGTGTGTGTGCGTGTGTACGCACCAACTAATGAGGATGATAATGATGATATGATAATACTCCCCCAATACCCCTCTTAATATTCTAGCACTGTGTACTTTGTCGCAACATTAATGATCACTTTTCAGTTATCCGTGACGCCAACACGGGCGTGGCCACCACAGCAAATGATATATGTGTGGGATCCTTCGCAAAAAAAAAACGTCCAAAAACGCTAACGAGATGATAATAATTCGATTTTCTCTCTCTCTCTCCCTCTCTTTCTCTTTTCCGTCCGTGTGACGAAAGTGAATTCCCTACTTCTTCTTCTACTTCTTCTGCATCTTGCTCGTGGCGGAGGTGTCGACAGTTGTGTGGCGTGTGCGCCACACACCCCCTTCGCCTCCCCGCGCATCCACCCAAATGCGGCGTTAGTAAATGTTTGCTGTTCTTTATGCTTTTTTTTTCTGTACCACTTTTTTCCTGCACCACGTACCCCCGTACCGCCGTGGCAAACAACAGGTCGCCGTCGCCCGAACCGATTTACAGCAGCGACGGCAAGCGGCTGAACACGCGCGAGTTCCGCACGCGCAAGAAGCTGGAGGAGCAGCGCCACCAGCTCATCCAGCGCATGCAGTCGCTCAATCCGGACTTTAAGCCGCCGTCGGACTACAAGTAAGTGATTGCGATGAAGGCGGGGGGGGGGGAGATGAAGGAGAAGGCAACTCATGAATGCTAATTTCGCGTTGACCGCAGACCGCCAGTGATTCGCGTCAGCGACAAGGTGCTCATCCCGCAGGAGGAGTACCCGGACATCAACTTCGTCGGGCTGCTGATCGGGCCGCGCGGCAACACGCTGAAGGCGATGGAGAAGGACACGGGCGCCAAGATCATCATCCGCGGCAAGGGCTCGGTGAAGGAGGGTAAGGTGGGGCGCAAGGACGGGCAGCCGCTGCCGGGCGAGGACGAGCCGCTGCACGCGTTCATCACCGCGAGCAATCCGGAGGCGGTGAAGAAGGCGGTCGACCGCATCAAGGACGTGATCCGGCAGGGCATCGAGGTGCCGGAGGGCCACAACGACCTGCGCCGGATGCAGCTGCGCGAGCTGGCCCAGCTGAACGGCACGCTGCGCGAGACGGACGGGCCGCGCTGCAACAACTGCGGCTCGAACGAGCACAAGAGCTGGCTCTGCCCGGACAAGCCGAACATTACGAACAACATCGTCTGCTCGGCGTGCGGCGGCACCGGCCACATCGCGCGCGACTGCCGCAGCAAGCGCCCGGGGCACGGGGGGCCCCCGTCGGCGGCCGGCGGCGGTGCGGTCACCAAGATCGACGAGGAGTACATGAGCCTGATGGCGGAGCTGGGCGAGGCGCCACCGCCCCAGGAGTCCAACCACGGCGGAGGAGGAGGAGGAGGAGGAGGGTACGGCCATGGGGGAGGTGGCGGAGGAGGATCGCGCGGGTCGTACAATATGTTTGAGCCGCGGTCGGCGCCCCGGCCGCTCATGGCCACTCCGCACCATCCGCCCTCGCTGATGGGCAACTCGCTGTCCGCGCCGAATGTCGCTGGCGGTGGTGGTAGTGGTGGTGGGGGTAGTGGAGGCGGTGGGTCACAGTCCGGTACGGGCAGTGGAGCGGGCAGCAGTCACCAGCAGTGGCCACCGATGATGCCGATGCCGCCCGCCCCACCGACGCTGCCCAATCCGCCGCCGCCTCCGCCGACCGTGCCGTCGTTGATGCAATGGACGCCACCGCCTCCGGCCGCCGCGGACACGATGGTGCCGGCCCCGAGCCACCACCACACGTACGGGGCCGGCGTCGCGCCGCCCACCATGGGCGGCTGGGGCAAGGGAGCCGCCGGGGGTGGTCTGATCGCGTCCGGGTGGCCACCCGCCCCGAACGGCGGGTTCGTTCCGCCGCCACCGGGGCCGGCCCCACCGCCGCCACCGATGTCGGGCATGCCGTCACACATCTTGGCACCGCCTCCACCACCACCACCCTCGTAAAAAAGGCACCTTTTACTAGCGCTTGACGTGGCCATGATTTTCTTCTCTGTTTTTTTTTTTTTGTTTGCTCCCTCCGAATGCATCAGTATGCTCATTGGCAGTATACTAATCCGCGTGAGGCCCCCGCCGAAACCCCTCTCGCATGCCGATAGCGTCAAGGGGACTATGCGTGCTGTAAATAATCTTTCAAACGTCATTTATCTGAGTCGTGTTTTGCATTACGCTCGCAATCTGCTTCGAGACGGTACAGTCTGTAAGGTCAAAACGTTAATTAATTAGTTTAGAATGTTCTACCCAAAACAAAACGATCACACAAAACGTGCTACGAAATACTGTTGAGCGTGCGTTCAGGAACGACGTCTGGATGCAACACAGCCCCTGAACACAGTTCTTTTAACATCCTGAGAAACATGAGCCAAATGATGCTCCCTGGCCAAGCGGCTCCATTGCGTCTCTGCGTGAGCCCCTGGACGCGGAATTGTGTTCGGTAAAACCGTTAGTAGTTGAACTTCATCCCGCAAGATTGGGGTAGATGATGGGTTTCGTGTGTAGACGCAACCTGCCCGACACCCAGACCCAACCCATAAACTCATCCTGCCCACGGAGCGCAGCACACGGCGAAAGATCACGTGTATGGAAACTTGTATTTAGCTAACGAATGATTTTCTTCTTCTTTTTCTTTTTGTGTCACATGTGTCAGCAGCGTATAAATGTGTAATTTATGGTTTTCTAATCATTTCCCACCCTCACTAAATAGCTCACTAATGCAGGTGTTTGGTTGTTTGTTCTGCGTGTAGAAAGTGCGGAAATAATGAAGAAGAAGAAGAAGAGGAGGAGAAGGAGGAGGAAGATGAAGGTAGGAATAGCGACACAGCAACAATGGGGGGGGGGGGGGACGCCGGATGATGCTTGATCCGTTCGGTTCCCGTCTTTTTCGATTACTGACGGTTTATTTGCGCACGGTTGAATTGATGGTAGATTGAATAAACGTAACCTAATTTTACTATTAATAAATACATTTTAGGGCAGCCAGTTTTGCCAGGTACTACACTCTACTACCGTGGGTGCGGATTTTTTCTTCTTTTGTTTGTGCATGATGACCACAACTCTGATGTACATTATTTGAAGATTCAAATTCTAATCATGGGAAAGAGATTTCAAGCTCCAGTTACAGATCTGCACTTGTGATGTGCTCTTTGGAGCACACCCACGACTCAGATCCGACTCCGGCTAAATTCGAACTACTTAGTACCGTCCGGAGACGACGGAGTCTCCCGGAGTCGTTTGAAATCTTCCGGAGCCAGAGTCTCGCAGAGTCGTCCGAAATCGTCCGCGCGTGCACTTAGTATACAGGCCTCTGTCTCCGATTCCGGACGACTCCACACGACTTCAAACTAGTGGTGAGAGCTCAGAATCGGACCTACCCGATTCCGATTCCATGTTTGGAATCAAATCCGGAGCCGATTCCGGAAATGATTCCGAAACCGATTCCCTAGTCAATTCCAGATACCGAAACGGATTCCCGCAATCAGAATCGGCTCCGGACTCGGAATCGACCTGGGATTCACAATTTGTTCCGGTAACAGAATCAGAATTGACTCCAGAAATGGAATTAAGCTCCAGAAGTTCTTCTTCTTCTATTTGGCGTAACGTGCTACGCGGACATGCCGTCTTTACAGGCTTTCAAGACTTTATTCATTACCACGCAGCCGGATAGTCAATCCTTGCTACGGGGGGAACGGTCCATTCTTGGCTTGAACCCATGAACCCATGACGGGCATGTTATTGGGTCGTTCGAGTTGACGACTGTACAATGGGACCGCCCTTCCGGAAGTTCGTGAATTGAAATCATAAGTTTCAGAAGTCCTTCCGGGAATTTCTATGAACATAGATCGTTTACAAGTAAATTTTGATTCTTTGCGGCTATCGATACGTAGCATCATTGAACCCAAATGCCTATACCTATGGAGATGCCGAAACCGATTCTGTTTCGAAGCCAATTCTGATTTCGGAACCAATACCGATTCCGGTGTCGATTTTGATTCCGGAACCGTTACCGATTTCGAAACCAATTCCGGAGCCGATTTCAATTCCGGAGCCAATTTCGGAATCGATTCCGGCCCTACTATCCAGAATCGATTCCAGAAAACTTCGGAGCTAGCCGGAATCGATTCTGACGAAACCTTCATTTTTCCCATCACCAACTCCAAACGATTCCGGACGACTCCGGGCGGCTTCAGACGACTTCGACTCCGAACGATTCCGAACGACTCCGGATAAAGCTGGACGGACCTACCTTCCGGAGTCGGTGCGGAACTGATTGATAACCCTAACACAACTAATTTATATCTGGATGAAAATGAGCATTCGAAATCCCCCTATCTAACCTACAACATTTCCGTAAAATGTTCCAAGTGTTCAATTTCACGTTTGGCGAAGTAGCCTTACTTCGTCATGCGAAAAGTTACGCATAAAAAAGATTCCCTTGAGATACTTCTAGTGTCTTCTTATGTTCTAAACATCCACTCAAAACAAACGTCCCATCCCTAAACTAACCTCCTCTGAGGGCCACTTGCAACAAAGATGTCCTGCTATACTGCGGACTTTTCGTTGGAATGCATGTGCGCAAGATGCTTGCCTACCCGACAGCTATATCGTGGCCCAAACGGCGACTCCCCCTTATGCTTAACAAGTTTTGCTTACCCATTCCCCTTTGGCCAACCAACGAACCTCAAGGACGACCGGGTTAGTGTAACCGCACGTCTGTTAGTGAATGCAGTATGAAAAACATAAGCAGCGGCACACTTGTCGGTATAACAACTATCAGCGAAATCGAATTCGAACCTCATTCGTCCTTTATTGCCTGTACCCCCATTCACCGCCCCACTGCACAGTGCATCGAGAGTGGGATGAAAATATTTGTTTTATTTTTAAATTTCAATGCTGGTTACATTTCTGCTTTGAAGTAGATACTATTACATTAAGAGAGCCCAAAATACTACACTTCTTAGCCCGATGAATCGCAAGGAATAAGGACAGAAAATGAACATCTTTCAACGACAATATCTCAAAAAGTAGTGCTTTGATTTTCAATGTTAGTAGTGTCTTAGAAAGGGCTTTAAATAACCTTGTTGTCGCTGCACAAAGCATAAGCCTGCATGGAACGTAAAATCCTTCTTCGATAGAAAACATTACGATCTATTAACAACATATTTTTATCCTGACGTTCGTATGGGCCGCTTCCACTGTGCACTGGTTCTTCGCCCGTGGTTCTCCTCACGCCTGCTTACGTTCACCTTGAATTCGAACGATGTCGACCGATATTTGGAGCGAACCGGCCCCTCGTATCCGTTCTATAAATTGGCAACCCTTTCTCCCTTCCCCCCTCCCCCCCCCCATCGTGTCGCTTGCTTATCAGCCAACGACCAGATTGGCGCGGGCGGTGTTGAAACGGCACCGGCCGCATTTCTAGCGACCGATCCTTCGCGCGCCCGGCTATGGGATGTTTTTCGCCTAATGAGCCCTCTCTCCTGCAGAGTGGTCGCCAGCCGGGGAGGGGGGGGCCCTTTGCCAGACGGAAGGGAGTGAACTTTTTTACGAATAACCTTCCCCGCCCGATGCCCGCCCCTCCAAAAACGGCGTACCTATACCGGGTTTGTCACCCTTAATTAACGACTGTGATTAACGCTGCCTCGGTTATCGGCCGTTAGACGTAACCTCTTTCTGCTTCTCTACCCCCATTCCCAGCATCTCTCATTCCTTACCCCTGTTGTAGCTGTTTGTCTGCACACATCAATTTAATTAATGAGTTTCCCCTATTTCAGTTCGACCAAACCACTGGTCCACCAAATATGGCGGTCCGCCGCTTAGTAGTGTCGCCGGCTATTTGGAGTGGGTAGGAACGCGCGCGCGCGCTCTTTTGAAACGTCATTATCCACTCGATATGCTCGATAATGGGCAAAACCCATTGGTGTGGTAGCTAACCTCCAGCAGACACGAGTGTGGCGATTGCGGGATTTGCGGTCCTTTGGCACGTAATGAGTAATCGCCGAGCTGAGTGCATGGGTGTCTGGGAACTCCAAAGCAGTGTTGGGTAAACTCTGCGAATGAATACGACTCCACTAATGTCGGAAACGACTCTGGAAGGTATGTGCAATGCTCTTAGCTCGTAATTGACTTCGGACGGCTCTGAACGGCTTGGATGACTCCGTTGACACCGATGCTTTCTATTCCGACTATTCCGACGACACTAATGACTCTGACAGCTCCAATAACTCCGAAAGCTCCGAGAGATCCGAAGACTCCGGCAGTTTAGTTTGCTCCGGTAACTCCCAAGGACTCGATGGTGCAAAATCCTCCGATGACTTCGACGACTCTGTAGACTCCGACGACTTCGTAGACTCCGATGATTTAGAAAGTTTCGATGGCTCCGCTGCGTCTCTATACGCCTCCGATGGTTCCATTGATTCAGATTACTCCAATGTCTTTCAGACTGCTTCAGACAGCTCCGGGTGGAACGATAGGTTTGATTTACCCGGAATTGAAGCCGGAGTAACGACGCGCGAGACCAATTCTTAGCTGTCGATACCGATCCCGAGAGCCTACCCCTGATCCAAAGACATCTCTTTGATATATGCTACTTGAAGATGCTACTTCAAACTGCTCTTAAAATTTGGCTGAAGGATGTCATCTCCCAAGGACTCGATTGTGCAAATTCCTCCGATGACTTTGACGACTCTGTAGACTCCGACGACTCTGTAGATTCCGATGATTTCGAAAGTTTCGATGACTCCGCTGCGTCTCTAAACGCCTCCGATGGTTCCATTGATTCAGATTACTCCAATGACTTTCAGACCAATGGCTTCAGACAGCTCCGGGTGGAACGATAGGTTTGATTTACCCGTGTTTGAAGCCGGAGTAACGACGCGCGAGACCAATTCTTAGCTGTCGATACCGATCCCGAGAGCCTGCCACTGCTCCAAAGACATCTCCTTGTTACCTGCTGCCAAGATGCTACTTCAAACTGCTCTTAAAATTTAGCTGAAGGATGTCAGGCACACACACACATACTTCACACGCAAAAGATGTTCCAATTTTCAAACCTTTTTGGTTGTTGAAACTCAATCGCGGCTTTGTTGCGCAAGGGCACAGCAATGACCCTTACGAGCATCGAGAAGTTGCGAGAAGTAAAAACGCACACACACACACATCACACTCACATCTTTGCAACCTTCCCAGCCCGCGAAGCAAATCAGTTTTCTCTGCTGCCCAAATCCCGCAACCATCCGGTGGCAATTCAGTCCCCGATAGGTCAGGGTCAGGCCAAACACCGCCACCAAATCTGCCGCGCCGCCCGGTGTCACCTCCCGGGCAGACCGTGCGCCATGACATGTGCTACCGGCCAGTCGCATTGGCAACATTGTTTTCCTCCTTCGCTACCTTCTCTTCAAAATGCCTCTCCACACCACATGGGTCGGTGGGCACAGACTCGCCGAATGTGCAAAAAACCCCCCCGCGTTGCCCCACTCCCAACGCCCCTCAACAGGAAGATATTTTGCTGCTGGCGGTGTTGCCGCCGCCGGCGTGGAATTAGTTACGCAAAAATTCATCGCGCACGAGAGCCGCGAGGGAGGAACCAAAATCAGCCCCGGCGGACGAACGCGCGGGTGAGACAGAAAGGCGCGCACGGAAGAAGAAGAAAAAACACATAGAGCGATAGAAAGACCTGGTGCAACCGGCCCAATGAACGGCCGCACCGTCGTGGCCAAGCCAAACCCGAAGGACAAGTGTGATGTGTGTGTCCATCTTGAATTGCCTTTTCTCCGCCGCGGAATGGATTGGTGTTTTGCGCCGTTTGTTTGCTGCGCACGCCCAGCATCCTTTGCACCTTTGGTTTTGTTTGTCCGTGTGGTGCGTTCCGGAGTTGGCCGCAGGTCCTTCACTGAGGCTGAGGTCGAAAGGCCCAACGCATGCGGCGTGGAGTTTGGGCGACGTGCTGCAGCGTGCTCTGAAGAACATAATTGACATGTTTTGTTCGGCAAGAAAAATGAAGGGAATGGCCTTGCCGGATGCCTTTGGCGCAGGGCAGCTCAGCCCGTTCCCCGGCTCCAGCGCGTCGCCGCAGTGCCGAGATGTTGAGGGATTTTGCGTCATGGGATGTGACTGTGTTTTTGCATGAAGATGTCGCATCGGTGGGGCTCGGGTCGGAAATCCGGGATGCCCAACGCGCACGCACGCTGTAAACAGATCGGGGCCACTACGCAATTGCCTGAATCTCGTGCCCAACCGAAGCGAATTGCTCAAAACAGATGATGCTCCTAAATGAGATTTTGTGATTGAAGGTTGCAGAGTTCAAGGCTTGCGGTGGGTTTTGTTTATGATGTTTGCTCTGCCCCAGTAACAAAACATCTTCAGGGCGAATGTCGAACGTTTGTAAGCTTCTTGAAGAGCTCCAGCGGCTTTTTTTTTAAACAACGCGTTTAAAGCCCCACTCTCGTCGCAGTCGCAGCTGGCAGCGATGCGAGTGCTTTACGTCCAAAATCCCAGGTCACAGCACTTCTGTTGCCCCGTTCTGGCCTGTCAGCAGCACGTCAGAACGTCTGCCAACGATTTGCGACGCTTTTTTTTCTCTCGTTGTTTGGTGCAGGTTGCAAACGAAGTCCGCACTAAACAAATTGCTCCCTTCAGTCGGGTCGTCGTGCGGTCGTGGGGCGGACAAAACAGCACCACGGAACCCATTAGCGGCCCAGTCCGCGGCATGCTCGCATAATCTCCGCAATCTCACGCGAAACCCCCCTCTTCCCCCTACACTTCTCGCACATGTTTCCGCCATGTTTGCGTGCACAGCAAGGCACGAGTCTCAAGGACTCCAAAGTCATGCCGCGGTGGACATTACACAACCGGCGCGCACACTCGGCAGATTGATTTGATGCCTCTGTTCCGCTGGGCTCTACTACGGGTGTCTCTGCTGCCCGCCCGGAATACCCCCGCTTGAGAGGGGAGGGGGGGGAGGGTTTGGTTGTTTGCACTGAGAACGGTCGAGTCCGCATGGTCGCCAAATCGGTCCGATCGATTGCCTGCGAAGTGATGCGCGCGCGCACATGCCATCAGCACACGTGCAATGCCCGATCCAATGCAACAATGGCGGGTGAGCCGGATCGATGATGCTGCTGCGGTGGTGCCACAGTGACACCGGTGGCCGCCTCTCAGCGACGATTTCGCGATTTCGGTCGCGCAATGTTTCCGCCGGGGGTTGCGGGGGTTCGTCGCTTGCGCGAATCGAACCAATTCGAAGCAGTGACGTGGTGCGGTCAGCGGCTTCTTGTACCAGCCTTTATCCACCGCATTGCTGTTCTAGTTTTCCGAGCGGTGGCGGGAAAATTGCACCAGCCGGCTGGCCGGTCTAATATCTGCCATTATGGGCGAAAGGAGGTTGCACGAATCGCATGCAGTCCCCTTTCCACCGCGAGCCGCTCTATGAAGATGTAAAAGATAAAGAGAATGTACATCGTATAATCGTAGCCTCTTAGGCAATGGGACAATAAGGAGGGGAGCGAAGTAGATATATTAGAGAGGTGTGGCGAAGGGCTACACCATCTCGGCACCAGGGGATGCGATCGGGAAGATCACGTTGCGTTGGAGTAATTGCGCTCTCGCGCGTCATCAATTAAGGGTGCGATCGGCAACGACAGCAAAAAAGTGTCTCAAATGCCAACTCGCCATCCCGGGAGTTTGCCGTTTTTTTTTTTTTCAGGTCAGCAAAAGCAGCGCCCACAGCGCAAGGCCGATTTTTACTGCGCCTGGGTGCCAAGCAATGTGGCCATAAAACTCCAAACCTTCACCAATTCACGAGCGCGCGAAAATCGGCAAAACAGCCGACACCGAACGGGTGCGTTTTTGAATCACGTTTGACCAACCGGCCCGGGTTATTTTAACGACTGCCACGCACTTGCTGGGCGAATATATTTATCGCCCGAAGGAGAGAGTATTGAAATCAGCGCGGTGTACTACTCCACCGAGAGGTGGGGAGTGCATGTGCCGCCACCGCCGAACACGGGTGTTAACTTAGAATGGCTTGCTAGTGGCAGGTAAAAGGTACGTTGGCGCGTTGCGAAATAATTGATTGTGCGTGAGAACGCAGCCAATAAATGAAGTATCGGCGGGGAGCTTTCTGGTGTGCGCATGTGTGTCTAACAGGATCGCATAGTTCCAAGTGTCTATACCCCAGAGCATAGAGCGCTCCTTAATGAGCATCGCGCAGCCGCACTGCGTCCCAGTTTCTCTGCCCACGTGACCCCATAAGCGTCGTCAGAAATCGAAACACCGTTCGATGATTTGTTTTTCTGCTCTGTGCTGTGCAGCGCTGGTTCGATAGTTGTTTACTTGGTTGGGGTCCACCGGCACAAAAAAAACCAGCCCCGCGCCCTTTTGTCTCCTTCCCCTTTCACCGCCATCTTTCTGCTCGCGAACACACGATCAAACCACCGGTGCAGCTTGCAAGCTGCAGCTCGGCCACGGTGAAAGTGCACTATCAACTGCCCGCCCAGCCTATCTTCACCCTTCTCCCCGGCAAAGGCGGCCAACTTCCTGCCCGCGAGCGCGCGTGCCCAACGGGCCCAGCGACCTTATTGTTTTTTTTTTGTTTTAGTTTGCTGCTAAATCGTTTGCCGTTTTGCCTTTTTTGTTGTTGCTGTTGTTTGTTTCATGCTTTACTTTGCGAGCAACGCAACGCATTCGCGCACTTCCAAGAAGGATCCGGCGGGCCGATGCGGGACCAAAGGAGGAGCGGCTTTGCACATTCAACATTAGAGGCATGGACGCATGCACCGTGTGCGCGTACGCGTTATACAATAGTGCACGCAACGCAGCAAAACCACGCCGAGGCTCTAATCGTATGTGGCATAATATAAACGATTAACCTTTTGTCATTTGACGAACGGCTTGTTTGTGTTTGCGCGCAGTGTGATTGATCGGGGACGGCGCTGCTCAAATTGGTTTCTTACGCGCTCACCGTGTCGCTGGCTCGACAGCCGAGCGGGCAAAGCGACTGGTTGTGATTTTGGGTGTAAGGTAATTGAACAGACGGCGGTGGTTCAAATCCCAGATGCTTTGTGTGGTGTGGTATAGAATATACAAAAGCTTTTTCTCTCTACATATTTACATGTTGAGTTGACAGAGCTATTGTGCTTCTTCTTCTTCTTATTCTTATTCTTGTTGATTAAAGCGATTCTGGTGCTCTTCAATATGTTAAATAAAGTGGGTATAATAAAAACAGAAAACAAATGGCTTGCTGCTTTGCAAAAATAAATAAACAATCAACCCGAATAATCATATCCAATGTGTTGTTGTACACCTTTCGCTCCTCCTCTCGCTCTCTCATACCGCTTCGTGACAAGTCCTTACGATTGCGTAACCAAAGGCACAACCACACACACCATCTGGACGACTGTGTTGGGGTTACGGTGTTGCGCTCGGGGGAGCCTTCTCAGTGCCTTATTTTGGAGCGCAAAAGAGATTGGCCTTGCAGTGGGTCTAAAGAAAACAAAAACCCACAAAATACAACAGTGCACCCGGCGTGTGTGTTGTACCGGCAAAAGCCACACGGCCCGCGAGGGATACGCGGAGAGCCGAGAAATAAGAAGAAAAGAAAAACAGCAGAAACAGAAAGAAAAAGGCATAGATACAAATTAGGGTCACAGCAGGATTGTGCGCGTGAACCAGATTGTGCAATATGCGACCGGGGGCAGTGACATTTTGTCGTTGCCGCACTTTCCGTTCCCATTTGCCTACTCCGGTACTTTCTGCGCACCGCTTTTTGAGGGCAGCTCTGTACGTTGCGATGCGGCTGTGGGACGCAGGGCGTTGATACGGTTGATAATATTGAGCCCGTAAAAATGCTACATTAACGAGACGAGCATTAAAATTCGATAAAGACTATCCAACTCACTGCACTCGGCGTTGCGCCAATGGTACAGTGAAGGTTTGCTCGTTTCGGTCTGAAAGGTTATCCCTGCTTTGCGAACGCGAATAATCACAGCGCTAGAAATTCATGCCTGAAGATTTTCATTATTTATTCCCACTCCCCCTGCAACATATGCACACGCGAACAGCATGTTTACATCGCTTTTCGTGCACAGTTACCGAACGGAATCGTCATTCGCTTGTCATCATCATCTCGCGCAGCCATTATTTTCTGATCAATCATCGGCAGGGCGCAAAACAGGGCGCAGAGGCGTACGCGTTAGGGCGATCGACGAATACTCGAGGTACGGGGACAGGCCCATGCCCCTTTTGTTTACCATGACCCTGCCGGGCGGTTTGGAAGGGACGGGATTAACACAACAAACAGTATTGACACGAAGGGAGTAGACCTGGGTTTTGTACCCATATTATGCCATACATTTGTGCAATAATATTTCAGTGGCAGAAAATCGTGTAAGCATACCCGCTTGGCAAAAACGATTTTTTCTATGGAATGTGGAAATTCCTTATTAAATGTATTATTTATTTATTTCCTTATTAATTATAATTAAAGACAATATTGTCTAACGATTAAAATACGCTTATGTAACTTTTGCGTTTGTCTCTGCTCTCCAAAATTTTCTATAAATACACTCCCAATAGGGGTCTCGACGGCAAATCCTGGTCCTGGTGGTGATTAAAATGCAGCTCGGAATCGGACCTACCCGATTCCGATGTCGTGTGCGGAATGAATTCCTGAGCCGATTCCGATGCTGGAATCGATTCCGATTCCAAAGTCGATTCCGTAGCCGATTCTGGGTTTGGTTCCGGAGCCGATTCCGGAGTTGAATCCGGAGCCGATTCCGGAGTTGGTTCCGGAGCCGATTTCAGAGTTGAATCCGGAGCCGATTCCGGAGTCGCTCCGGAATCAGAATCGTTTCCGAAATCGGCATCAACGTGGGAATCGCAATTTTCTCCGGTAACGGAACCAGGCTTGACTCCAGAAATGGAGTTAGTTCCGGAATGAGAATTAGTTTTTGAATTGAAATAAGAAGTGTGGGAAGCGAAATAAGTCCGGGAATCTCCATATGATTAGATAATTAATAAGTAAATTTTTATTCTTGTCCGCTATCAACACGTAGCATAATTGGACCCAAACTCCTATTCCTATGAAGATGCCAAAACCGACTCCGTTTCGAAGCCAATTCTGATTTCGGAGTCAATTCCGTTGTCGGAGCCGATTTTGTTTCCGGAGCCAATTCCGGAACCGATTCCTATTCTGGAGCTGATTCTGATTCTGGAACCAATTCCGGAACCGATTCCAGAACCAATTCCGGAGCCGATTCCGGAACCAATTCCGGAGCCGATTCCGGGACCAATTCCGGAATCCGATTCCGGAACCTATTCTGGAGCCGATTCTGGAACCAATTCCGAAGCCGATTCCGGAACCAATTCCGGAGCCGATACCGGAATCGATTCCGGAAACTGATTCCGGACCTACTATCCGGAATCGGTTCCAGAAAACTTCGGAGCTAGCCGTAAACGATTCTGACGAAATCTTCATTTTTCCCATCACTATTGGGAACCATTTTATTCAGTTTTTTCATTACCAAAAGACATCAAAAGCTTGGAGGCTTGTGAAAAAACTGCGAGTGTGCTCTTAAAATAATTGCCGCCACTGATCAACAGGTGTGAGACAAAGGCTAAATAGTAGATTTTCTTAAAATAACATTGATTTTGTTTTATTAATATCAATGTAACAGATAATAAGTTGTCTTTGGAACCTTTATTTAGCTGCTAACCAAACGCGTAACACACCTATAAGCGTTTTTTTTTTAAAGATCCTATAGCGTGAGCACAGGGGGTTTGAACTCACGATGACTGGAACGGTAGTGCACAGTGGATCCCGCTCGACCATCAAGTACGCTCGGTAAGCGATCGGTGACGCTTTTATTTGTTGCCACACTACAATCTGTAACAAAAACGGATTGCAACATATTAAGTTGTTCAATTAAAACGGTACCGAGCTTGTATATAAATTCCAACCGAGCCGCTGCTTATCTGCAATTCCAGCAGAATTTCGCTCCCGATCGGCAGCATGCATTTTAAAACGCCACGCTACTGTTACACCATCGCCGCTGCAACCTGGGACGGAATGGAGAGGGGGGCAAAATAAACCCCAATAAACCTCGGACGAAAGGAAGCTGTGGCTCTAACCTCCCCCTCCCCCCCACTCATCTGAGAGCTTCGGGTGCTGCAACCGAGGTGTCAACTGCTGCACCCTTACGCTAGTGCCCAATTGCATCGACCGGATCGGAACTGCACCAATTCAGCGGCTCCGTGTGCGATGTGATCGTACAGCAAAAAAAAAAATACTATAAATAAAAACCTCCAATTCGCTCCCTTCTGCCCCTTTCCCAACCCTCCTGCGATCTGCCTCCTAACCTCATCCTTGTTTATGACGACTGCCAGCGAGGACCACACACAACAACAGCGGCAGCAACGCTAAAAAACATTATTCCACCGAAGCTTATTGCGTAGGGGACGAGAAATAATAATGTTACATGACATGGTATGGCTGACAAAATAGCAACAACAACAACAACAACAAAACGCACACTACAAATGCGTGCAAATAAGGCACAGAAGAAGAAAAAAAAAACATACAAGCAGGCCAGCTACAAAATTGCATCTCGTGCGCGAGTCGGCAACCTACATTTCGTAATTGAAGCAATCGTTTCCAATAAACGAACGATATGACGTGACCAGGGGACGAGGAGGGTGGTGCTCCTTTTTGCTTTTTTCGGCCTTCTCCCCCTTCCGGCCTTCCTGCTCCATGCGGCTCGGCCAGCCTTTGACACGGCAGCGCGGGCAGCCGTGGCGCGACGAACCTAGAAGGAAGGATTTCAATGCCCGACCAAGGCGGGAGCGAGCGAGAGCGAGCGCGCTGCGCGACAACGGGGTGTCGTGCCGGTACCGAACCACGGTCGGGCAGTGAAGGTGGCCGCAAATCCTGTCGATCAACTTTCTACACGCACGATCGGCTGTGCTGTGGCCCGGGCTCCTTTTTGCCCCGCTCACAGCATCCCCGCGCTCCTCATCCCGGAGTGCATTAATTGGGGTTGCGGCGGATGCAACGCGCTGAAATGTCCGGCGGCTTGGACTGGCTGTGGTGGTGCTGGTGATTTCGGTCCGGCGGGTCAACAAGTCGCGAATTCTTCCACACACCGCAACCAACCACGCAACACCCACAGCACTCGCCACAGCTCTCCCATCCGGGGTTCCCAGGAAAAGGGGTGAAAAGGGGTAGGGCGGGCAATGGCCAAAGGGCAACAAGATTGCGAAGCGAGGCCAAATACGACATGATCTGTCGCACGCAGCGTACACCTTCCCGTCCTCGCTCGAGAAAACGTAACAACAGAGAGCCCCCCAAAAACAAAAGTTAAAGCAAAAAAAAATTACGTCGACAACGTCAACAAGCCACGCCGTTGTTGTGTGTGACGCAGGGGGAGGGCGAATGCAACAACGCACCGACCCCGTGACCCGCTTTGTTCGCTTCCAAAAACGTGCGCTACCGCCCTCGAAACGGTCGCACCGGAGTCCTGCCGTCGGCCACGAATGAGCGATGACAAACACACACACACACACACACACACACACCGGGCAAACAAACAAATAGGGAGCGACCTCCGGCACCCTGGGGGCACGGTGCTGCCCACACCACCGTCCAGTGTGGAGCGGCGCTTTCGGTGCCGCTCCAAGGGTGTACCAAGGTCACCGATCATAACGCTAAACCGCCCGCAGGCGGATCCTGCCGCGATGGGAATCTTGCCAGCTTAAAAACACAACAGCGAAGAACGAAAACTGGAACAAGGTTTCATTCGGTGCGGTACGGCAGGAACGCTACTGGACCGCGTGGAAGCAGTCGAGGACAGTATGAAGGTACAAGGTAAAGGTAAAGGTGTGGCGTACACCCTGTACGCGAGCATACCGGGTGTGCGCGCGCAGTGCAATTATAAATACACACACACATACACACATACACGCGCTAGCGAGAATGTCTGAAAAGGGTCCTTTCGTGCTGACCGCGAGCTTCGAAGGTGAAATCAATCTGAGCGTGATCGCGATCTCCCCCAAAGCCAAAGTGCCACCGTCTAATGGTTGTCCGAGTCGGGGCGCTGGGAGGTGAGTGGCCAGACAATTTAGGTTACCACCGCATGGTTTCGCTGGCTGGCTGGCACGTATCCTTCGCGGGTGGGCATACGCAGGTGGGTGGATTTATGCCGGCGAGCGCAAGAGAGAGAGCGATCGTTAATCGCTTGCGTCTTGCTTTTAGCGTGCTCGCGGTAGAAGTGCGCGAGGTTAGAGGTAGAGTAACGGGCCTGGACGGGCAATATATCTGTCCAAATTTGCAGTTTCCATCAAGGTTTATCGTTCATCGTTCAGGCTGGGTAGCGAGCGGGCCAGACCAGACCAGGGTGATAGGAAAATGAGCTCCAAATTGATCCACACGGTGGTGCGCAGTGTCGCAATATTTACACAGGTAGCGGTTAGATGTTGCCCGTTGGTGTTATCTTTATGGTAGGAGCGGCGTCTAGCGTGGTTCTGATGTGATGCAATCGTACCGTAACATGTCACGATATATATACCAATTTTAAATGGAGATTATTATCTGTACCGCGCAGCATCCATCGGACAATCCTCCAGGCAATGTAATATGTTAGTAGGCATATTTAGACAGATCTTTTTTTTCATATCGATTTTAGTACTCTGTTATCTGGAGTGGAGTTGTCTCGGAAAAATAACAAAATCCAACTTCAAGTCAAACCCAGATTCCGGACAAATTGAGATAAATCCAGTTCAGACGAACTCGAAAGTGTCCAGATGAGTCTGGAGGAATCCGAATGAGGATTTTGAATGAGTCTGGGTGAATCCAGAGGGGGTTTAATGAGTCTGTCTATTTCTGGATGAGCCTGGACATCTCTGAAGGAGAAAGACCCGGATATCTCGACGATTCCTGATGAGCCTGGACATCTCTGAAGGAGAAAGTCCCAGATATCTCGACAATTCCAGATGAGTCTGGACATCCCTGAAGGAGAAAGTCCCGGATATCTCGACGATTCCGGATGAGCCTGGACATATCTGAAGAGTAAGTCCCAGCTATTCCGGATGAGCCTGGGCATTTCTAAAGGGTAGGTCCCGGATATCCCGAAGATTCTAGATGGGTCTGAATAAGTCTGGATAAGCCTAGACACTTAAACCGAAGACTGGACTATTTGATTACGTTCAGATTTGACTCTTGACGACTTTCTCCAGAATTCAATCGATCATACTGTGTAGAAGTTGAACTCATCATTAATCTGTTAAAGGTTTTAAGGAGAGTTCTAATTTAAAGTCAGTATCATGATTGGATAGAGCGATTTGATTCTGACAAATAAAGCCTCTGGAGATAGGTAACTTTCAATCAGATACTCAAACCTTAATAAATCTTGAAAGCCCATCAATCAATATTTATATCGTTGAAGGTTCATGTCAAAGATTCTTTACGACTCATTTACAATGTAACACACTTATTGAGAGACAACGAAATCCCAAAAGGCTGAGTCACAGGTCGGGTCACAGCTATCAAACATTCCCAATTCGTCATCCATGTGCGGCTCGGGCCACGATCTCAATTACATCAGACATTGCTCAAAACACCATCTCATCAACCCTAAACCGGGTCTTAGCTACCTAACAGTGCCCGGGGTGCCACTCGCCAGATCTTCGATTGCGGTGCGATCTCGATATATTGTTTGACCGTCATCTGCTACTAAAAACAACCAAAAAAACCGAACCCAATGCATATCAACTACACCGTCAACCATTAACGAGCGCTGTCAAACGCGGGATAGCAAACGGGAGCGCAAGGGGAGGTGAAATGCAGACGAAAAGAGCGTGCAGCAGTTTGTTCGGCCAAGGCAATGCGTAACATTCCAAGACCATGAGAACCTGTGTGAGCCAAACCAAGGTGATGCTGGTGATGCTTTCCCTCCATTCAGGCGATGGAACATTCCTTCGGCGTTTTTGTTTCTTGCGAACAGTGGGAAGTCCCCAAATTTTGCCGTCCCAACCGCTCACCTGCTGTTCGAGGTGGACGACAGGTTCACTCGGTACAAGAGCACTCTCCTTCGCACCGGAGCGTCAACGGCATAAACGGCTGTGTTCGGTCGGGTGCTAATTTTGTTTGGGAAATTACAAACTCCCCTTAGGTCCAATCGATCGAACCGATCGCGGCACGGCAACACCGCCACGCCACAGAAAAGGTCGCCACCTCCGGGCGATCCAATCGGCTCTAATTGCGGATCAATCGCGGGCGAGCGAGCGCGCGCGCGCACACGCCGGGGCGAAAGGCAGGTGAGAATTTTAATGAAATAAATTCATGAATGACTTTGATTCGACCGAATAAAAACACACCGGCTAGAGCGTCCTAACTGTTCGCCTTGTTTGGGCGTTGAAGTCACCCTCCCTTCCCTTGGCGGTGTGCGGCATTTGTACGGGGTTGATCAGTCGCGATAGGTCCGATGACGTTGTTTGTGCGATGCAGAATAGGTGCGAGAGCTGTGAGGGTGCGATGGACAGGGTGGACGCCTAATCTTCTCCGCCGCCACCAAACCCCCACCAGCTCTAGGGGTCGGGTCAAAAGAGAGCTCAACAGTACGTAGACGGGCCAGCAGTGGAGGAGCTAATAAGATCACGAAATAGAACCGAGACCAAAACCGAGCCGGTGACTAACGACCCGAACTCCAATGGTGAATGGGCCAGCCGCCGAAGCCCCGTGGTATCTCTGTCGTCGTCTCGGTTACTCCATCTTTATGCACGCTCTCGCCTTCTTACTCTCTCGCGCTCTGCTTCTCTCCGGTCCGGTCTTTCGTCCACTGCTGGACCAATGACCTCTAGCTGTACTTTTGAAGCTTGAACCCTTCGCCCGCGGCACGTCAAGAAGTCACCACCACCGCCACACTGCTGACACGTCTCGCGTCACGCGTTCCGTATTCTAGTTTTCTGCATACACACGAACGGCAGCGAGACTGCAAGGGGGGGCGCAAAAGCAGCCCGGGAGGCGAGGGGGGCCCCGAATTACGGTGTATTATGTAATACACGCCCCGCGGGAGCCGTTCCGTCGATGCGTGTGTTCCGTCCAACCCTGGGACAGACGCCACGGCAGAATCGAAGCAGCAGCAATCGGAGGGTTTGCTCGCGGCCAGCGAATAAATAATGGCAGTAAAACTATTTTGGATGCGATCGCTATCGGTGCACATACACGCAGAGCCCACGATGCAGGCCCAGACCGGGGTCCAAATAAATATTGGTCGCTGACGTCTGTCGCGTCACAATGTCGTTGAAAAAAAATACATATAAATAACAAAATATAAAAAAAAAACACACACACAATACTCTGGATTTTGGGGCGTGATGTGAAGGGGAATTTTGCAGGTACGACCTTTCGACCAACCACATTGCTGCCCGACCCACCCCGAAGACACCTGGGTCGGGCACCCGCCCGGGTGTTTGCCATCTATAAATGGGCTCGACTTACTTTCTCACCCTGCCGCGTGCGGTAGGGCGTTTGGAGCGGCCCGTAATGCAGCTCGGTGGCAGAATTTGGCCGGCTCGTTTCGGGATGTAAGGAATGGGGCTCTTGCTACTGCTGCTGCTGCTGGGTGGTATTCGCGTTGGCTATCGGATACATGCTAACCTCGTAACAAATGTTTGAGAAGGCCGGATTTGGCACATAGAAGCGCGGTGGCTCGATATTTGCCATTCTGTGAACTGCCCTTTCAATTTCTAGCTACATGTGAGGAGTTTTTTTTTTTTTGTTCAATATTTGCCTAAAAAAACTGTTCAGGCACCGTCTGCTAGCTTGCAGCTTTGGTTATAACTTACGACGAGTCGAAAAGAAGAGTCTTTGCAGTTTACTACAATGCGTACGGGATTTTTGGTCTAATGATCTCAATGTAAGGTGAGGGTTCGTCGCTTGGTGTGTCATTATAAGCGATAATTAATGTATTGCTCACACGTATTGCTTTCAAACCATACACAATTGATTTTGACCGTTAAAAACAAACCCTATCAGTTTGGTTTAGTACGGATTTTTTGGCTATCTAATGATCTCAATGTAAGGCAAGGGTTCGTCGCTTGGTGTGTTATAATAATCAATTATTAATATGAGAGCAAATTGCCATATCCATTGCTTTAATACCATACACAATTGATTTTTAACGTTAAAAACAAACCCTTTCAGTTTGGTTGAGTTTGTTTCTGAGTTAAGACAAACAGTTATTTACACATGTTTTATGCTACTACCTGGAGACTCCTATAGTGGAGTCTACCTGGAGTTATAACTTACAACGAGTCGAAAAGAAGAGTCTATGTAGTTTTTTGCAATGCGTACGGGATTTTTAGTCTAATAATCTCAATAAAAACTGAGGGTTCGTCGCTTGGTGTGTCATTATAAGCGATAATTAATATGTGAACAATACGTATAGCTTTCAAACCATACACAATTGATTTTGACCGTTAAAAACAAATCCTATTAGTTTGGTTTAGTACGGATTTTTTTGCGTAATGATCTCAATGTAAGGTGAGGGTTCGTCGCTTGGTGTGTTATTATAATCGATTATTAATTTGAGAGCAAATTGCCATGCTCATTGCTTTCAAACCATACACAATTGATTTTTAACGTTAAAAACAAACCCTATCCCCTACCCTATAAACCCTACCCCACAAACCTTAAACAAACCTTGAAACCACGATCATGGTAAATCTGTTCGTTTGATCGTTCGTTTGATAAAAATCACATTTTTTTAATTATTCAAAAGCATAAAGCATACCTAAAAGTAAAATATTATTTTTCAAAAGGTTACAACAAACGAAAAAACTGTCAACCAAATCTCGGAATTCTTGGGACAAAAAAGTGTCGCAATCACTTGCTATCTACAACAACTTGCTATCTATCTACAATCGCCATCACATTTTGCGCACTAAAAAAAATCAAGTTTACATCGACAATCTTTCTCAGCCGGAAGCTCACAACCGTTGCCTCGTTGTGCGAAAGCTAACTTTCGGAAAGCAAAAGTCTGACCCACCAATGCCCTCTAGAATAGTTTGTGCCAGTGTAGTAAAAGAGACTGTCAATGGTCGCGGCCAATCAACCCGTGCCGTATCTTAAATTTGTGAATCACCGCCAGCATTTCCATGGAATGAAAAAGATAGACTGAGAGAGAGAGAGAGAGTGAGCGAGAGAAGCACACTATTTACCTAACTGGCGCAGGACACTTGCCACTTGGCGAAGCAAAGCGAAAGTGAATTTTATCAAACCACCAATCGAGGTACGGCAAAAAACACCACAGCCTCCGCTTCCTATCAGCGCCGACCGGCACGCTTCGCGACCTGTAACGAACGAAAACCATTTAAAAAAAAAAGCCAGCCGCAATCGCAACGAGAGCGCGCGCAGTACGGGCGAAAGTGGTTCTGGTTACATCAGTTCCCTTACCAGTCCCTCAATGCCTGCAAGTACCGAGGCCATATCATAACCATAAACTGACCCCGGCACCGGTCGAAGAAGATGAGTGATTTGTATGCATTTGCGCGTAACAAACTCGCTTCTGTGCCCAGGCTCCGACCGGGCTGGGAAATGGTGTCCTTTTTTTGTTTTTAAAGCTTCCAATTTTTAGCTGCAAACGTTAACAGCAAGAGGAAAGCCAAGTTCAAGCCGGTTCGTTGTCGTGTCTACCAAAACCATCCGGAAGTGAGAAGAGCAGAACGCTTCAAGGTAAAACGAAGTTCGCAAGAAGGAAAAAAAACCGCTAAAACAAACCATCGCGTGCGCATAGCACGCCGTCTAGACGCTGTTCCAGCCATTCCGCCTTGTTTTTTTTTTTTTGTTTCGTTAGTGTCAAAAGGAAAACCCAAACATTTCACCCAGCCTACCCAGGCGTTATCGGTGTGACAAGGTTCGCTTTCAGGGTTCAGAACCGCTTCCAGTGCCGACGCCACATTGCCACGCCACCATCGCACGAAAAGCGCGATCGATAACGAACGACTGGCAAGCAAGCGACGAACCCCACCTGCGCCACACCGGGATCCGGGTGTTCCGATTGTGCAGATTGTGCCTGCCCGGGAGCTGTGCACCCGTCGGGGTGGTAACCTTCTTATATCACCACGGGCAACCTCATTTCTTCGCCCCTTCACCCCCCCCCCCCTCCTTGCCCTGCCCCTCTCGTGGCTCTTTAGCAACACAGCCGCAGTGCATCGTGTAGCGCAAGCGAGCAAAGAGAAAGAATCAAATGGTTCGGAATCGGAACGGAAAGTGCCAGTTTCCTCGAGACTTTACCTACCTCCCCTCTTCCTTCGCACCTGCCTGCCTTCCTTCAGTGAGCTGTGTGCAGCATAAAAACGTGCGTGCGTGTGTGTGTGTGCAAAAGAGAAAGGGAGAGGCCAGTTTTTCTTTTTATCTCTTCGGGTCCTCCTCTTTTCGGGTTCGCGTGCGACACGGGACAAAAGACATCCGAATGGACAGGTTTGTGTGTGTGTGTGTGTGTGTGTGTGTGTGTGTGTGTGTGTGTGTGAGTTTATGTACAGTTTGGGGCTCCTTTTGAGCCATGGCTATATCCCCCAGCCGCCCTAAAAAAGCACCCCCCCCCCCCCTCCCGGCAGCTACAATTTGCGCACCATCGTGCCCCTTCCAGCCAGCGCGTGCGACGCAAGCCACGATCGCGGAGCCACGACCGACGACCGCGGAGCCTTACGTGCCGTGTCGAATTCATGCGGTGCGCTCAGTTCTAGTTGAACCGTTCGCGGCAACGGGTGTGCCTTTTTCGCAGTGCAGACCTTTCCCAGTTTGTGGTGTGTTGTTGTACACGGGGTCAGTTAGTGTTTGCACGAGGTGCGAGAGCTCGTACAGCGAGATTTCTCCTCGCCTTAGGTTAGTTTGTTCTGTTCTGTTTTGAAACAATTTGTACATTATTTTTCCTCTCCTCCGGGCTCATCTCCGGGTTGTTGCTCTTTTACCGTTACGTTTTTCCGCAGTGTGTCTGATATCTTCTTTTTTTTTGTTTCTTCATTTCTATCATTAAAAAAAACACAAACTCCAGGCGAAAACAAAAAAAAAAACACGTTAAAAACAGTTCAGAGCGCGATCGTGTGGTGCACGTGTGGTGAATTTACTCTTCCCAGAAGTGTCCCGCCCGCAGTGTGGTGCGTTTAGACAGATTAGACCAAGCGCGGGTGCGTTTAGAGCGGGAGTGGAGCCTTCCCCCGTGAGGGCCCGAACGTTGCTCACCCATACCCATACTCAACCCAAGTCCACGTCCGTGCGCAATCAACTCCTGCTGCAGTCCGCAGTTCGCCAGCCAGCATGATCAGGTAAGTCACCGGGGCGGGCCAGCCAGCCCCGACATCCCTTTCACCTTCGCAGGGGTAACCTTCGCGGTAGGAAGGAAGGCCAAAGGGGGGAGGGGAGGGGGGGATGGTATGGGGAACGATAAATATGATGGCAGCGAAATCCAGAACGATTGCCCCCGATTGCTGATTAAGCAGCGGCGGATTTCGCGAGAAGATTGCGAGTTTTTCGATCACGACTGCCGTTCCGACTGCGGGAGGAGGGCGGGTGGGTGATGTGGACCAGTGCAAAACCGGAGCGCCTGCAACAAAGATCAGGCTTCCCTTCTCCAGTGCTTGGCTGCGATAAAGCAGCAGCAGCAGCAACAACAACCAAACGAGTCGGGAAACGCTCGAAAGAACCGCGGTGCACAGTCAAGCGACGAACCTCGCACCGTAACGCCGTAAGTCGGCGCTGGAGGAGCGGCTTTGGGAAGGATGCGGTGAAGGTTTTTCGAAAGTGACAGTGAAGCTACCGACTGCTACATTGGTACATACACACACACACACACACACGCAGTGCCAGTGGTTTGAGCACGCCGAAAGAAGAACTTATTCCCCGCACGAGGTCACCGTCAACCTTCCGCCAGCTGGAGCGGTGGATGCCTCTTGCGCGGGGCCATACAAGTAGGCCATGCTCTCGCGCCCGGGTGATCCACACACACACACACACACACACACACACACACACACACACACACACACACACACAGCCACACACGGATCAGTTTGCGCCATTTTCGCGCAATGTTCACGATCTAGAAAAAAACAACAGCCGCGGCACACAAGAAAGGAGTGAAGGGAACCCGACACAGCACAGCGCGCTGGCGGCGCTTCTGGCTGGTCCTGTAGCTGTAGCCCCGCTCCGCGCCGGAGCTGTTGATGAGTTGTTGATGCGCGCTGGTAGAAATGGAACGTGTCATCGCAACGCGATCTTTATAGCGCTCTGCGTGCTCGTGCCCTCGCGTGAAGACGCTCGCTCCAAGTGGGTGCTTTAGATGCAGAGCACCGCGATCAGGGGTCGGGTGAAGTGGGCTCTGCTTCTTCTTCTTCTGCTTCGTTTTCCCATCGTGTTGTTTTTTTTGCCACGATCTGTCACAGGTGATGGCCTTCCATTCAGCACTACAAATCACCATCTCATCTCAGCTCGGCTAGGAATTGTTTCGACGCGGCCTGGCGGGTTGCCAACTAACAGCGCGCAGGGTTGCGCAATCGCGTCGGGTCTGCGAGATGACCCTATTGGTGAGGATGATGAGGCTGGAAAGGAGACTGGGCTCGATTGTAGGCAAATCGGGCTGTGTTTCTGTTTTTAATTGGGTGAAATGTGGCCCAATAGCTCGATCGTTGCAGCACACCGAGTGAATGGCACGGACAGGTGTTCCTGATGCGGCACAGTGCACTCCTGGCAGATCTAAAATTCTGAAGGAGGAGATGGTGCGAAGAGACGCTCCGGATTGCTTTGCAGGGGCATATAGTTCTATCGAATGGGATGAGATAAATAGGTATCTTGTGCGTTTTGGAATCTCGAACATAATATTCAACGAATCTTGCGTGTAATATTTGACATCTGATGTCTTCGGCGCAGCAGTTGTTCCCGATGAGTCATGCTGTACTCCCGCGGGCCATTCTAAAGGAGGAGATGGTACATCTAAATATGTCTAAAGGCGATGTCTTGAACTGTATTGGAGCCTAAACTACATCGTCATCTAGATTTTCCCGGTGGATTTGAACCATCATTCACTGACATATTTGGAATAGCTCCAAAGATATGACTCTCTGAACATTTGAATGCTTTAACGAATTTTGAATGTAATCTTTGTCATCCAAGGTCTATAATTTTGAGATATACTTTACTCTGACCTATTCCCAAAGACATTGTTGTTGTTTGAATACTTTAACACATTTTGAATGCAATCTTTATCATCCAATGTCTATAATTTTGAGATATTCTTTACTCTGAACTATTCCCCAAGACATTGCTGTTTCTCCGAGCTATAACTCGTTTTCGTCCTAGCCTACGATACCTAGGATATCGCAGCAACTCCAATTATTGGTATTGGATCGTATCATCATCCCACAAGACATGAAACAGTTGAGTCAAAGATGTTCGTAAAAAATGTACATAATGAAATATGTCTCTGTTATGTGTTCAATCACATTCTTCGTATGTACTTCATTCAAAACGGTAATCTCGACGGCATACCGTTCCGCAGCAAGTGCTAACAAATGTCCTAATATGTCGCATATGTCATTCAGAAGCTAGCCGTGCTGTGCTAAAAGCAAGCACACACACACTCGAGATGGCTTAACCACTTTTGTAGGACTAGAAACTTATCAAACCGTGTCGTGCCGTTGAATTCTAAAAGCACCCCGCTATTGATGAATGCTAATCTTCCGGCTGGTGGAAAGAAGGTCATAGCTCTCTGCCACTAGCGGCGGCTGCTGCTGCTGTGTTGCGTTGCGGTAGATATTCCGAGCCGCTATCGACCAAAAGCTTGCTGCCGCATCTCCTATTTCATCGTCGCAGCAGCAGGGAAAGTCAGAAGGCGCGCTAACGGTTGTTAGAGATGGTGATAGCGAGCAAACTAGGGGGGGGGTCTGGGAGGCAGACTACCATTCTTCGACAGGTGGCGGTATATCATCGCGCCCTCTCGCTCGCACGCATTCCCAACCACTCACCGGCAGACCGCGTTTTTCTTCTGCTTCGCTTTATTTATTTACGTATCTTCTCCCAGGCTTTCACCCTTTCGCTTCTTCATCCCGCCAGCCGCCTGTACTTCTGCTGTAAAAGCTTGCCTACCCACTTCACGCATGTGTCACCTGAAGCGCACCGTGTATGTGTGTGTGTGTGTGTGGCGTACGTGTTCGTCGGTATTCACCTCACTTGACACTGGCTACGAGGAAGTGGAAGCAGCAAAGAACAGCCACCCCACGATCGGCATACATAAACACACAGGTGCTTGACACCGGGGCGTCACCATCTTCGTGCGCTAGCATTCCACGCCGAAGACGACTTCGGGCTGGAGCGCAACCATTTTCGCCCATTTTCATGTCATTAACCCCGATTTGTGGGGAGGATGAGCGGGGGGGGGAAGGGATTAGTTCTTGTCGTCTGTCTCGGCCGGTGGTCTGTTATCGGGGCCCCAGGAGGTTCTCTCGCTGTGGTTCGATACCGTTCCGCCGTCTTATAACGATCTTTTGGAGCTCATATTGGGATTTTGTTTTTTTATCCCCAAAGCCAGGAGAACACGAATGTTGCTGGAGTAGCTGTTAGGCAAAAAAGTAGGTCTTCCAAGCGTGATGGAGAAAACGACACGGGAGAGGCTAATGGTGCCCTACGATGCTCATGATAGCACCAGTGGGTCGTCAGGCTTTTCGGATTCATAGTGATTCCTTCAGTGATTCCCAATTGTCTGGAATGTGTAGCGAACCAAATTTACAAACGAGTGTCAACATATTCTTGCCACCCCGAAGGACTGGTCCACCAAAACCTCATGGAGACACTGGTGGCGAAACTGTTTGCAAAACTGAGTGGAAGATGTGCCGTCTTGGCCGTTCAAAAAACACACAAAAGAATTGATGGGGCTAGATTTTTGTCGGAAGATTTCTAGAGCAAGGCCACAACCGCACAGCAGAAGTGGCAGCGAAAGAAACCGCTGCGGAATGTTGTACGAACAATCGCAGCAACCAAAAAAAATGTAACTACCCACCCGCAACCACTGAAATTCAAAAACTGATGTACCGAAACGACAAGATACACTTGTGCGCACCTCTCCACAAATGTACATCAACCCGCTTTAGGTCAGCCGGCGCGGCAATTAAGAAGCGGCGGCACGTCTTTCTTCGGCCTGGCGGCAGCGCCAAGGTTGACATGCCGCACGTTTGCCGTTTGCTCCACAAAATTAGCATTTAATGCTGCCCAAGCGCGCGAAAGCATGTCGTAAAACACAGGCCTGAAAATCGGCAAATTTGCCACATTAGTCTGCACAGTCGCTTCCCAGAGGATGGGTAGGCCCCCCCCCACGCTTTCCGAAGATGGCCGGGAGGCTTTTGAATGCTGGCATACCAGTTTCTTTGCCCTGGGAATGTAGCTTTATTTATTGCACCCGGTGTGGTTGGGCAGGGAATGAAAATGGGGGGGAGGGTAGCATTAACATTTAGTGCGAGGAGTGAACGGCACCCCGAAATTGAAGAGGCGCAAAGAGATCCACACTTGGATCGTGGTGGAGGGTTGAGGTTGTTTTTTATTCCATTTACAGCACGATCAACATTGTAGCGCACAAAACAACAACAACACCCCGACCAACCACAATTAGGCTGGACAGCGGTACCACTTCGACAGATAGCGCACCGAACTATCTAGCGATTGAGTCCGAAGCCTCCGCTACCCTTTATTGGCCACTCTCGGACACCAATATAAAATAAAATAAAAAAACAAATGCCAAACGGTGTGCCAAAATGTGCAGTTCACAAAGCACATCCATCGGATCCGACCCGTGGCTCGAGAGCGCACTTGAAAGTTTGCGCACTTTGAAGTGAAACGAATCACGTCTTCCATAGCACGGCTCGTCGTTAGGCTTGGTATCGCAGCGGAGGGCAGATGATGATGCAACCCAGGCCGTCTAATACACTCGAGACTCACATTAGGGACGGGCGGACGTGTGGCTACGAAAATTACGAATCGAATCAACAATGTGATCAAACCCCCCCCCCCCCCTTCTCCCCCCTTAGTGCCATGCTGCAGTACCTTTTGTATTGCTTGATTATTCATTTTATTGCTGCCTCCCCCCTGAAGTGATTGGCTCTCGGATGCTTTGGAGTGTTAATGGGGGGGGGGGCGGTACATTAAAACAAAAACAAGCATCTAGTGAAGTTTGTGTGTGTTCCGCATACGATGTGCACTGGAAACTTTTCGCCATTTTTGGAAGTGAATCTTTGAGACTGAAATGTATCATAATGTAGGTCTGTTACAGGATGGATGCAGCCTTGGATTGACGAAAGCACGAAAGCAGATGTTACGGGCATTTCTTGAGATTTCCAGAAGATATAATGGATCTATTTTTAATAGCTAGGAGTTCTTAAGTATTCAAGATCTCAGACATCCGAAATCATTCAATTTCCTGAGTCCATTCAAGTCGTCTTTCGTAGCAAACTGATAAGAATCATACTTCATATATTTTGAGTAAATGTCTAATGCTGAGCTTTTAGTGTGATGATCAATATATACTTTCGACAATTCCCAATTTCATATCATTACATATTATACATCCATGTTGAAGTATCAATTTGTTTACAAACTATCTTTCTCAGATGAATCTTTACATACGGATCCAATCTTAAAGATGTCAACTTAATGTAATGTAATAAACTTCTTTATTCTTTACATTTTACATTTCAGAATTAAGGGTCTAAATATTCATTAAGCTTATACCAGTCTATTTCAATGTATATCTTCTCAGTTCTGAAAAAATCTCTATCCCTGGATCCAACTTCAAAGTACTCATCTTAATGCAATGAGTTCATTTTTGAAATTTAAGGACCTCTAACACTTCAGAACTACGATCTAAACGTTGTAAGCTCCTTTGGGACCCCATCCAGCGTAGAATACATCAAATTCTCACATTTCTGGAATAAATTTTCATATCTCGATTAAACTACAAAGTTGTGAAACTAATGTTATGACTTCATTTTTGACATTCCAAGATGTCTGTGATTACAGAACTGCAATTTAAACAACATAAACTCACTTTAACTCGGTCCCTTCAGTCCCTTCAGTTCTGAAGCAAATCTTCACATCTCGGTCCAACTCCAAAGATGTCAACTGAATGCTATGACTCCATTTTGGCATTCCAGGAAGTCTGACGTTCCAGAATTTCCCTCTAAACACTGGAAGACCAGCTCAGTCCCCCTCTGGCTAATCCTTCTGGGCGACTTCACCCCGTAAGCAACGCCCAAGATCAATAGCAAAGAAACAAAATATGTCACGGACGCCACACGGTTGGCGTTGCCTGCCCGGTAGACCAATTCTGGCACGCCGAGGCGTCCCGGCGAACTGGTTTCGAGCGATCAGGGCCCTAGCACCAAACCGGCCCGGGGCTCAACCTGATCGGCCACGGCTGTCCCCAATTTCACGGTCGATGTCGTTGCCCTTTTGCGGATCCCAATGCGGACTCCCCCCGCCTGGGGAGGGTGAGCAGAACCGCCGTCGGTTTGGCTTTCAAACTGCTCTTCTCCCCCCCCCTTTTCCATGCACCTGCGACCCCCAGTCCGTCCCAGACCGGATTCCCCTTTTTCGGATTTCGACCGGATTTCGTGCGGATCGGGTCGCGCTTTTTCCCTTTCACCCGAAGCGCGCGCGCTGCTCGGGGCGATTCTTGGGCGGCCGACCCGACAAGGCGCAGCCAAAACGGTTCACCGAAGACACACACACACACACACACACACAAACACCGGTAAAGGGAGATGCGAGAGCAATGCAATGCTTTTACTTTCCTTCCCCGGGCTATCAGGTTTTCGGATCGAGTTTCCCTTAAGCGGGGACGGTCCAAACGCTTCTTCCTTTTTCCCCCGCGCATTCCCGGTTTCCTGTTTCCTCTCTTCGGTGCCTGGTGAAATGGAAAACTAAACGCTTCGCTTTGAAAAGCGATCCGCCACAGAAAAAGCAGCTCTCTTCTTCTTCCCGCAGTGGAGTGTGCGAAAGCATTTGGTTGGAAAAAAGCATTTAAAAAACAAATAGGATAAGTACACGCTCTTTACAGATGGGGGAGGGGGGGGGCGAAAAAAACATTGAATCGATGGAAGTGGGAAGTACTCCCCACCAGCTCATCCTCACGTAGCGTCAGTCGCGTGTCACATGCACGAAACCCGCCTCGTTATCTTTCCCAACTTTCCGTTTTGTTCGCGCATTTCCGGACCGCTCTGCGCACCAAGAGGCATGCCGCCCGAATGCAGTGAACCACCGTTTCGGACCCCCCCCCCCTACTTCCCACGTGCGTTTTCCCCATTGCGGTAGAAAGCGGTATCCGTCCGAAGATAGGGCGAGCTGCCGTACCGCCGCCGAGGGTGAATGCACCGCCGCCGCGACAAGAACGTCCCGCTAGGCGAGCAGCGAAAAGGGCGTGGGTCACCAGTCCCCCTCCCCTCCCCTCCTCCCATCCAGCTGGTGAAAGGGTTCAGGGATCACGGTTGGTGTTCGATTTCGGTGGGAGGCGGGGGTTTTTTTTTTGGTTTTATTTTGCAAAATGCAAATGATTGGCAATCCGAACACGCTTGCGTAATGCGTTTCGGGGTGTTTCACGCCAGCCAGCGCCATACCCACCTACGGATCACATTTCACGCCGCAGATGGTGTACTCTCGGGCTGATGGCGGCTTTATGGCTTATGCTAAACGGGGGCAAGAAAATGAGAGACTGGCTGGTTTGTGAGGCATATCTTTCAAACGCGTTGGACATGCACTTTTGCTGGCAAACTCTTTTTAAAAACACCTCATACAAACATACACATGTACCTGTAGGTGGTCCACCCCTCGTGCAGTGATCGAGGGATCTAGCACGGGCACTGACGCAATCCGCCAGCCCAGTCCGAACGATCTGGGTTAACGCGATGCGAATCGAATCCCTTTCGGATTGCCAATGGGCCCACTGCAGCCGGAATGCTTTCGTGGCCTAACAATCATTGGCATGGGCCGGATCAGATGGTGGTGGTGACACACAGTGGTGGTGGTGGTGGTGGGCTTTTGTTACGAGAGCAACCCATCCATCCATCAATGCGCGCGCTCGATCGATCCGGGCTGTTGTCACCGCGAACCGCCGTCACCGCCAAGACATTGCATAGAAAAGAGCACATTGCGACACACACACACACATACACACCGTTCATTATGTGTGCATGTTCTGTATGTTTCAACCCTCCCCCCCCCCCCCTGGTTTCACTACACAGCCTCCGATCGCTTGCACAATCGAAAAGGGGTTTTAATGTATTGATACAGCAATGGCTCACCTTTCACAGCATCGCGTCCTGGTGAACGCAAAGAATGCGCCGCTACGTACGCATTTGTGGTACGCAGAAATCTGCCGCAAGCAGGCGGGCGCAGCACCGGTGCCGTGCTGTGGAACGGGAAAACAAAGAAGAAGAAGAAAAATTGAACAAGCACCAGCAGCAGCAGCAGCAGCAGCAGCAAACACCTCTGCGGCAGGACCAAGGCGAGCGCTTTAGCGATCCCTTTATGATCGTTGCTTTTATGACTTCCCCCTTCTCTCACACACTCCTAGGCAGTCCACCCCCCCCCCCCGCCCTCTTGTTGGCCGGAAGGTGCCCTACGGTCAGCATCAGATGGTGGTGGCGGGGGGGGAGGGGGGGTTGCTCCAGATACGCAATGCGTTGGCCAGCTCGCGCAACCGCATTTAAACGTGCGTCGAGTCCGAGCATTAACGAAAGTGAAAGTACACTTTACTACATGTGGCTCCACTGTGGGGTCGCCTGTGTGTGTGTGTGTGTTCCTTCCCTGTCCAATGCTGCAGATCACTGCGAGAGCCAGCCTTGATTGGAGGGGGTGGGAGGCTAGTTGCTTCGGCACCTTTTTGCATGCCCGGCTTCCCTTGACACGTGCGTCTGTCCCGGGCACTGTTGCGCGAACGCAAATACTGGTTCGCGTATTGCGTGTTCGATTCTACAATGATACACACACACACACACACCTATACGCCCTTCGTGCGTGGTTGTCCTGCAAATGGAAGGGTTACGCCCCAACGGCTCCAACTCATCGTTGAAATGGAAACAAAGGTTCGAAACAAAACTAAAATCCGTCCTATCCGACTGGGCTGGGCTGGCAAAGTAGGGCAAATGCAAACGCTGCTGCATTGGGAACAATGTCTCACACGTCCTTGAGAAGGTGGGATTAACGTCTTTATGGAGTTCGATTTAGGCTTAATGAAGTTGAACACACAGCAGCGAAGCGAGAAGAAAAGGGCTCAAAACTCCACCCCGTTTTTGATTGTCAAAAATTATGAGGCGTATGAAAAAAAAGCCAGCCTTTTCTTCCTCTTCTTGATTTGAACAAAAAGTCCCACAAATGTGCGGGGGGTGGTCATTATTGCTGGACTAAACCCCTCTCATAATTAAAGTGTATAGTCCCACAACACAATCGGGTGCAGGTTGTTGTCAAAGTCAATCAATAATTCAAAGTCCGAGCACAGTCCAGCATGGGAAGTTCGTCCCTAACCGACCTTGTAGGAGCGAGCGCACTTATCGAACGCACCACCGAGCCACTGCCAAAAACAGTAGCTTAATTTCGATACGTTTTACAATGAGGTATCGAAATTGGGCGCAGCCAGCACTCGCGTTGATAAGACCACTACAATGCTAAACCGGTTTTTTTTGTTTGTTTGTTTGCCTCTCGTCTGCCAACAGGTTACTGGCAATAGCTGCGGCTATTGCGATCGGCGGTATCGATGGTCAGTTTCTGGCCTTCGATCAGCACGCAACCGAGTGCGCGCTGTACGTGAACGGTCCCGGCAAGTCGTCCGCCTTCGACTACAACCTCAACCTGTTCCGCGGAACGATGTAAGTATGGATGAATGGCGCGGGTGAATGTACAGAGCAACGATTGAGTGAGGGTTTCTTTTTTATTATTTGGCTACATTCCAGTGCACCGCTGCACGCTGAAGCGACCACCTGTATCACGTACGATGCCATCAACCAGGCGTACCTGGATGCCCGGAAGCGGATCCGCGTATCGCAACCCAAAGGTGACTGGAAGACGGAGGACATCGCAACGGTCGGCGAGCTGCTGCTGGACATCTCGATCCAGCTAGCAAGAACGTAAGTGTAGCCCCTGGCCAGCTGCTTAGGTGCATCGGTTCCTGTCAACCTTAACCTTTTCTCTATTTGCTCTCGCAGTTACGGCCTATCGTACGAGGAGATCGAAAAGGGTCTTCCCTCGATCGACACCTCGAAGACGCTGATCCGCGAGGTGTGTCCCGCGTTCCTGTCCGGCGTCGAGTGCCGCCCGGGCAAGTACCGCCGGGTGGACGGGCTGTGCAACAACCTGAAGCATCCGACCTGGGGCGCAGCGATGACACCGTTCCAGCGCCTGATCGGTCCACTGTACGCGGACGGCATCAATGCGCCGCGCATCTCGATCACCGGGCACGATCTGCCGCTGTCGCGCGTCGTCTCGCGCACGATCCATCCGGACGAGGGCTACCATGACCATGCCGGCACGGTGTTTGTGATCGCGTGGGGCCAATTCATGGATCACGATTTTACGCTGACCGCGACCCCGCTCGACCCGATCAACCGCAACGATCCGGAGGAGTGCTGCAAGCGCCCGCCCCACCTGAAGCACCCGTACTGCAATGAGATCCGCGTGCCGGACGACGACTACTTCTATCGGCTGTTCAACGTCAAGTGTATCGACTTTGTGCGTGGCTTCCCGTCGCCGCGTGCCGGCTGCCGGCTCGGTTCCCGCCAACAGTTCAACACGCTCACGTCCGTCATCGACGGCAACACGATCTACGGTGTGAATGAGAAGTTTACGCGCAAACTGCGAACCGGCTACAACGGGCTGTTGCGCATGAACCCGGTGTTTGCGGAGTACGGGCTGAAGGATCTGCTGCCACTGAAGCTGGACATTCCGGACGAGGGGTGCACGCGCCCGAACAAGAGCATGTTCTGCTTCGAGGCGGGCGAGATCCGCGTGAACGAGCAGCTCGTGCTGACCTGCATGCACACGCTGTTGGCCCGCGAGCACAACCGCATCGCGACCGAGCTCGGCAAGATCAACCCGCACTGGGACGACGAGACGCTGTTCCAGGAGTCGCGGCGCATCAACATCGCCATCATCCAGCACATCACGTACAACGAGTTCCTGCCGATCCTGCTCGGCAAGGAGGTGATGGAGAAGTTCGGACTGCTCACGCCGAAGGAGGGCTACTGGGATGGGTACGACGAGAACATCAACCCGGCCATCATCGATTCGTTCGCGTCCGCTGCGTTCCGGTTCGGCCATTCGCTGCTGCCGACGGCTGTCGAGCGCTGGTCCAAGGCACACAAATTTATCGCCTCCAAGCGTCTGTCGGATCTGATTCGCCGACCATACGATCTGTACCGCGCGGGCGTGTACGACGAGTATCTGATGGGGCTGATGAACCAGGTGGCCCAGGCGATGGACGACTCGATCACGCAGGAGGTGACGAACCATCTGTTCAAGAAGGAGGGCGCCCGGTTCGGCATGGATCTGGTGTCGTTCAACATGCAGCGTGGCCGCGAGTTCGGCGTGCCCGGATACATGGAGTTCCGCAAGTTCTGCGGCCTGCCGACGTCCGACAGCTTCGAGGAGCTGTTCGGCTCGATGCCGAACGAGACGGTGCGTCGCTACGAGAGCATCTTCGAGTGAGTAGACTCTTTCGGTTCTGGGTTCAGGGGTGCTCTGATTGTTTTTTCTTTAACAATGATCATCGGATTCTTTGCAGACACCCGGCTGATGTGGATCTGTGGTCGGGCGGTGTCTCCGAGCGCTCGCTGCCAGGATCGATGCTGGGACCGACCTTCGCCTGCATCATCGCGACCCAGTTCAGCTACGTGCGCCGCGGTGACCGGTTCTGGTACGAGCTGCCCAACCAGCCGTCCTCCTTCACGCCGGAGCAGCTGCAGGAGATCCGGAAGGCGAAGCTGGCCCGACTGATCTGCGACAACACTGACCTGATCGATACCGTGCAAATCTACCCGATGGTGTTGCCGGATCACGAAATGTAAGTGATGAGATGATGCGGGGGGGATGTACGTACGTTTCTTGCAACGCTTTTCTGTTCTTCTTACTCGACAGCAACCCCCGAGTGCCATGCAAGAGCGGTATCCTTCCATCGATCGATCTGACAAAGTGGGCCGATTACGGTCACGAAACTCACTCGCCGCATCAGTATGTAAGTGGAGACAATGATTTCTACACTAGTGTTGGGTCAATCTGATTCAAATTCATGAATCGGAATGAATCTTTGGAATGATTCAATTAATCTGAATCTCGATTGGAAAGATTCATGAATCTCAAAAGATTCGTAAATCTCCAAAAGTTCATGAATCTCAAAAGATTCGTGAATCTCAAAAGTTTCATGAACCTCAAAAAATTCGTGAATCTCCAAAGGTTCAAGAATCTTAAAAGATTCGTGAATCTTAAAAGGTTCATGAATCTCGAAAGATTCATGTATCTACAAAGGTTCATGAATTTCCAAAGGTTCATGAATCTTCAAAGGTTCATGAATATCAAAAGATACTTATATCTGCAAAGCTTAATGAATCTCAAGGATCAAGAATACATAAAGATGCATAAATCCCAGGAAATATATGAATTTAAATGGATTTATGAATCTTTTAGATTCAAGAATCTTTAAAGAGTCATGAATCTTTCGAGATTCATAAATCCTCGGAGATTCATGAATAGTTAGAGATGAATCACTCATCACTGATTCGAATCACTCATCACTGAAGATTCATATGAATGAATCTCAACGAAAGAATCATGAAACCCAACACAATTCAACACCTTCAGCTCATGTCAGATTGATGTCTTTTACTAATCGGTTTGGTTTTTTTTGCAGCAATTCCTGAACGAGCTGCCGGAGACGATCGGATTCAAGTAGAGTGTGGCAACCATCACCCAACAGCCACCCGCAAGAAACCGTTGTACGCTGAGATTCTAGATTTATTATTAATCCTCCCGTCTTCCGGAACTGTTCCTTCCCTTCGAGCCTGGGAGCGTTGATGGCGTCGAAGTGCGCGACGACCCGGGGATAACCGAAGTGTCGCCCCTTCGTGCTGAGGACTAGTATCCTCTTAAAATAGTAGCCTTCGTATCCCAGGCACACCTCTCACCTCCAACCTTTCCATCTCTGCTTCATCCCGCTGTCTCATTGTATTATACACATTTCAAGTTTGTTTCGAATCGCCCCCACTCCCTCCCTCTCACATACCTTCTTCCCCTCGTACATTGTTACACCTTTGCGAGCAATCTTACGAATGCTCCAGGAACGCATTTAGCCGAGGCGCCGCCTCGACACAGCTAGACAATAGTGGCCATTAGCACAGCGGTTGCCGCTCCACAACTCCCTGAGAGCTCCCGGAGCTCCGTTGCAAGTGCGCTGCGCGTCGAATATCCGGCGGACTATGATCCTCTCCGGCGCTCGCTGTCTTTCGTCCATTCCTACCGCTCATACTCACACCACAACGTAGTAGTAGTAGCAGTAGTCGTAGTAGTAATACCATATCCTCTTCGGAACAGTCATCCACATCAAGATACAGTAGTAAGAGTAGTCCCACACACGGGAAGAGTGCACGTACAAAATACATCGCCACGGGATGGGGAGCGACGGAGTGATGTACCTCCCGGACATTAAGAGCGCAGCCTAATGCGACGCGAGAGTCCGGTTCGGAGCTTTCGGGGACGGGGAGGGAGCAAATGAAAAACAACCACGCAACCACAACGGCACCTACCGCTCCCTCTCTGCTATGCCACGGACGTTCATTTCACCTTAAGAGAATTTATATATATAAATACGTTTATTCAGTTTCCCCAATGTTTTTTTTTTATTATTTTATTGTTTAGAACGGCCCTTGTTTTTGTGTAATATTTATGTAAATAATAAATTGTTCGATCAAATGCTGTGGAGTGTGTTTTTGTTTTCCTTCTGTGTCGTACGCTGGAGGTTGGACATGAGCTCCAGCGTAGATCTTACAACACTGCCGCCACTCAGTTGCACCCATCTTATCGAAAATATTGAATTCATCTTATCGAAACACGCTCTAATGGTTTCGATTCATAAGAAGGGCAGCCCTCTTGAAGCCAGCAATTATCGTGGTATAGTCTCTCTCTCTGCTTAGGTGTTTGAACTACAAACTGCTACTCACTGCGGTACACAACTATTTGAGCCCGAGTCTGCACGGTTTTTTTTACCAAAGAGGTCTTCCACAACTAATCTTGTCGAATTTATTGGTTACTGTTTCGACAACATAGACCGTGGCGTCCAGGTTGATGCTGCCTATATCGACTTTAAGGCCGCGTTCGATAGCATTTCGCATGTTATTCTGCTTTCAAAGCTTAAAAACTGGGGTTCGCTGATAACCATACTGCCTGGCTTCGCTCCTACTTAACCGGTCGCTCATATCACATAAGTATCGGACCTCATCGCTCTCACACCTTCACCAGTTCGTTCGGAGTCCCTCAAGGAAGTAATCTGGGCCCATTACTTTTTCTCATCTTTATCAACGATCTATCGTTTGTGCTACCAACGGGCTTACACCTCATGTACGCCGACGATGTAAAAATATTTCTTCCAGTGAAAATTGCCAGTGCCTGTCAACGCCTCCAGATAGTCCTTGATGATCTCAATAGTTGGTGCATCAGAAACGGACTAGAAGTATGTGTGGATAAATGCCAGTGCATTTCATTCAGCAGAGCCTGAAGCCCTATAATATTTAATTACTAGATAAGAGACTCTCATCTTGTTCGAACGTCATGTATTCGCGACCTGGGAGTGTTACTAGAATGAGACGTCTAGTATCATTTCGTCCTCATATTGACAGCGTTATTACGAAGTGAAACCAACTGCTTAATCTTATAACGCGCACCTGCAGTGAATTCATCGATCCTGTGTGTATCAAATCGATTTAATGTTCCGTTGTACGATCTTGACTTGAGTACTGCTCTCCGGTTTGGTGCCCGCTTAGGGCGGTGGCAACGCTCATCCGATGCGATTTTATCGGACGCTTCTGTCAAACACTGTTTCGGCTCATATTGCGAAAATTTGAATGATTTGAATGGTTTAACCATTATAAAAAAATAATTTTATATTGTTCCTACATAGCCTGCATGATTACTTCTTCTTCTTCTTATTTGGCTCAACAACCTATGTCGGTCAAGGCCTGCCTGTACTTGCCACTTGTGGGCTTGGCTTTCAGTGACTAATTGATTAGTCGCGGCGCGGTCTATTTGGGGATTGAACCCATGACGGGCATGTTGTTAAGTCGTACGAGTTGACGACTGTACTACGAGACCGGCTAATTACATTGCATGATTACATTGACAGATAAAATCGGATGCGACGATCCGACAGAATCAATTTTTTTTTATTCCGTCGTACGACGAAATCGCACGTCCGACGTTATCTGTCAAATCCCATATAAATCTCGTCCGATAAAATCGCATCGGATGAGCGCTGCCACGGGCCTTACTGTTGGTGATATAAATCGACTCGAAGCCTTGCAAAGGAAAATCACTAGGTACACGATCCGGCTCCTTCCTTGGCAATCTCACCATACTAGGCCTTCCTACCATCAGCGATGTCTGCTTCTCGGACTTGAAACACTTAGCAAACGGCGTCGAAATGCGCAGTGCGTTTTTATCTTCCGGCTTCTTAACGGTGAGATCGACTCCCCTGCACTCTTAGATAGAGTCTACCTATTCGCTCCTTCCCGAACTCGATTTCTTCGATTATTCGATTTCTGTTTATCCACGTCAGCGTTTAAGTAAAAATTGCGGTTGCGTGATGTGTAACGTATATGTCTGACGTATGTGTGATATTATTAATGATATAAGCGATTAGACCAATATGTCCGTCTGTTTAATATACAAATATAAATATATGTACATATAAATATAAATCAGCTTGATAGAAATATAAGAGATGGAGTTGGGGCGTGTCACATATTATGCAATATTGAGCCGAGATAATCCAGAGAGTTTCCCAGAATGTAGAAGACCACCGAATGGGAAGAATATGATGGATACAGGAATACGAGTAGATTTATGAGTTGTAGAAGTGCCAGACACGGTATCTGTTCGAGAAGATCTAAGAGCTAGAAGAACTACAAGCAATTTTCTATGGCGCTTACAGGATCTGTTCTGCAAACTTCATTCTGGTCTTCAACTCTGCGCTCCTAGCTACAAAGAATTTCATGGGTAGCTATACTAAGATGAGTTTTTCGATCCAAATCATCCACCAAACCATTTCTTCACGGTGGGACACGATTTTCTATCAGACTTCTTGGTACCTGACGATGTGAGAAGTACACCAGGCAGCGAAATGTGCATCAGCAAGAATTGGACTGATGATCATTGCGCCGTAGTTGAAGGTAACGCTCCTAGTATACAATTACACCAAATAAAAAAAGGAGAAGAAGAAAATCAGCTCCAATTAAAGCCGATATATCCCGTCTATTTCTAGTGGAAACAATAATAGCATAAGCATGATAATCTGTATTAGAGAGGCTCAAATTCTTTATATAACTTTTATTAAAGACATTTCACAACAATTGAGGCTCGTTGCAACTTAATATTCTATACAACGAAACGACTTTTATTGCACTTTTTTAGGGCGTTTCAAAAACGAAAGGTATACATTCAAAAACTCTACAATAAATAACAAATCCATTCACTACAGCCTTTTGCACGGCTCCTCGAAGCCAATCACATCATTCGAAATCATTGCGCATGGCCTGGAACGCTAGGAATGGCTCACCGGCCCCGTCCACCCTGAGCAGAAACTCCTTGCCCGCACTGCTCGGCAGAAAGACGATCGTTCCCATGCTCAGCCGAATCTCCCGGCCCTGCCCTACCAACGTTCCACCGCCCCCAACGGTAAGCAGAATCGAGCCGTTGGCCGGATTAGTGACGCTGTACTCGAGACCGCCAGCCGACGCCGCCGGCAGCCGTATCTCCGCGACGGCAAAGTCCGGCACGGGCGGTACGAAGGTGCGCGTGTGCGGTTGCCGCTCGGGCTGCAGCAGCCTCGGCTGGAACAGCATGCTTGCGCCGGGCAGACAGTCGTACCGCACGAGCCGCAGCAGCGTGTCGACATCCTTGAACTTTGGCGTCAGCCCGGCCCGCACCACGTTGTCCGAGCAGGCCATACACTCGACGCAGTCGCCGTCGAGGTAGGCGTGCGGCACGTTCGCCGCCAGATAGATCGCCTGGCCGGGCTGCAGGCGCAGGTAGTTGAGGAAGTAGATCGACAGCACGCCCACATCACAGCCAAAGTCGGCGTGCAGGCGCAGAAAGAGGTCGCGCAGCTCGGACGCGCTGTCGGCGGATTGCAGCCGACGGGCCATTGCCGCGATGCAACCTTCGATGGCTTCGGGTGCACTGTGCATTAGCCGTTCGTAACCTACGCGCACGGCGGACGGGTCGCGTGCTTCGAGCTTGGCAAGCACTTCCGCCCCGAGCAGCTGCTGCAGCTCGACCGTTTCCTGCAGCGAGCGGGCAATGTCCTCGTGCGGTCGAAAGCCGCACAGCGCCTGGAAGTCGGTCAGCGCAATCGCCAGCTCCGGCTTGTGGTTCGGGTCCTTGTAGATGTCCGGGAATTGGCGGTGCAGCTTCTCCGCCTCCGTCTGTAACGGGAACAGGATGTTAATAAAGAGAGGGGCAGCGAAAGAAACAAACCATCTCCCAGCACCTTATCGGGATGAACTTGAACGCTCAGCGCCTTCCGAATGCTCAGCACCTTCAGCAGAAAGGGCAGCTGCTGGCCGGTGGACGACCCGATCATCCCGGCCGGATCGGCCCGGATCGCTTCGTCCAGCCCTTTGCCGTCGGTTTTCAGCGTGGCCGGTCCGCTGACGTGATCGCCCATCCACAGCTCCGCGTACGGGCAGTCGGGTTTCACCTCCAGCCCGTCGCTGTTGGCCTGGGCCAGCTTGGCCACGAACGAGTCGAGCCCCAGCTTGCCCCACTCGTAACACTTTACGTTGCCGACGATCTCCATTGCTACGTGTTGAGTTGGGAAACGGTTGGGAGCAGCTGCGAGCAGGTCAAACAGGTCGTCCAGCGGCAGTGACTTTGACGTACTCTGCTGGTGCTTGTGTTTTGCCCCACCGTCAGCCGAACCAGCGCGACAATAACAACGTTTGACCGTTTGACAGGCCGCGGTATAATGTGTCCCGAAACTAGGCGAACTGTGAAAGTGATGTAAAAATTTAAAAAACTCATTGAAATGTACAAAAAAACCTGTTTAATTGTGAATAAGCGTAGTATGCATGACCTTAAAGCAAACCAGAAATTTATACAATTTTTTAAAGAGTTTGGGTGCCGTTCGCTACCTTTTTGTTCACACAGTTGTAGTGATGGACGAGTCAATCCGAACCTGTTCGATCGGAGCTCTCGGGGTTCGTGATTTGACTATCGGTACTTCAAGCAGGTTCAACGAGGTTTTGCAGAGTGTAAGCATTTTCGAGCCATAGTTGCAATGAGTTCTAATAGATTCTAATTGGAGCTCGAGTTGGAGATTCTTTTTGAGACTTGCTGTGTCTTCTTTGCTCTAAAAACTTTGCTACATAAATTAGATTGCATTTGTAACTCTTACAGGGTTTTCCAAGTCAGTTTCGAATTTAAACATTGTTATTCACCGCATCCTAGATGTTTTTCAACGGCTGTCAAATGGTGTATTTGCTTCAAAATGAAATTTCAGTTTCAACACATGATTTTCAACACAGAACAAAGAACTGTCTAACTCAATCCAGCTTGAGTCGTGTTGAAAATCATGCAGTGGGAATTAAAAATTATTTTGATGGAAACGAAATCTCAGATCGATGTGGAACAACATTTTGCATGCGGCAAATAACAATGTTTACATTCGAAAGTGACTTGGGAAACCCTGTATACGCTACCGTAATAACGCAACTTTGGAATCACATAATAAAAGGTTTGATTTGTTTGCAGCCAGTTTTTTCTCAATAATTTTCTTTTTTGTTAGAATAGATAGAACGGGCTTCACCCTAGCAAGGAATGATTATCCGGCTGCGTGATAATGAATAAATCTCGAAAACCTGTATAGCCTAGCATGACCGTGTAGGACGTGAGGCCAAATAGAAGTGGAGTCATTTTGTTTGTGCACTGTTGAAGATAAACGATAAGAAAAAAAGTACTTACAGTCCGTTCCCGAATTACGCGGTTCTCGACAAACGAGGAATAAGCGATATGCGGTTTTAAAATTTAGACATTCCACGTGACAAATCAGTACAATTTTGGCTTGATGAATCGTCAAATGGAAAACAAATTGCTTTTTTGCTAAAAATGTTATAGCTCTTAAAAGCCAGAAATATCAAAAATGTCTGGACGAATCATGTTCAATAATGCATTTTGTCTATAACACATGTGATTTTTTGGCCCAAAATCGCTCCGACGTTTCTGCCCGCTCCAGCAAAAGCACCAAAGTGAACCATGGGAACGCCTTGACCTGAAATCGTCTCCAGCCCGGGAAAGGGTGCAGCGATTCCGACACCCATCCCTACAGTTTCGCGGCAGCAGTTCCGCAAAAACACCCCAGCGCTCAAACAGGCCCGTATAAGCGGGCACGCCGCAGGCCAAAACACGGATTTCACGAGCTCACCAACGCTCCCAATCAGTACAATTTTCCCTCACTGGCGAGCGTTTTTGTAAGTCGCGGTGAGGGTTTTTGACGTTTCGAGCGGAGAGTTTTGAAGGTTTAAGATGGCCGCCAAACGGCTCACACTGGTGAGGGAATGTGTTGGAGGACAAAATTAAATGGTCAAAAAAATAAATACACTCCATACTTTTTAGTATGGTTTTTAGAAGATGAAACGAACATGTCTGTATATCGGCGCATGAGGACGCGCGCACATGCTTTCTTGTATAGTGTCGCAGTCCCGTTTTCTGTTGCCACACCGCCATACCGGTGGATCACTAAAAAAGAAAATCACTCATCAAGATTAACTCAATCTGTAGCATTACCGAACGATAACATCATACCTGCCTCTTCTAAATTATCCACTGCAACTTCACGCACTTGTGACACGCTTTGGTCATGTAATGCTTAACCTTTATTTCTATAACCACCTACCCGGGTATGTTTTGCTCATTCTTTTTATGATAACTTTTTATTGGATTATCGAATCGATAAAAAATATAGAATGCCTAGAGAAACATGTTTTAAAATAGTTGTAAAAAATTCGGTTTTTTTATTTTTAAATGTGCTTTCAAAATAAAATCAACTTTTACCCTTTACTTTTATTACCACCTACCCGTGTGGGTGATATATATAGTATATGAATACAATAAAAGATTTTGATTTCGGTTAGTCGTTAATTTTGTAATGATATGTACAGGCGGTCCCCGAGATACACGGTTAATGGGGACCGAAAACGGCTGCAAAATACCGCGTATCTCGAATTTCCGTGTAAGTCGAATCTCGTGATTTCCAGCTAAAATATCACAAATTTTCGTGTAATTTTGCAAGTAGGGGGCGGTTTTAGTCACTTTATGAATTATTTGATACGATTCTGACTGAATATAACTGTTTTAAACCTTTTGAAATAGTTTTGAACATTCGATCAAAACGGAAATTATTTGGCAATTTGCAATTGATGTGTCAAATCAGTACAATTTGCTCAAAGAATTGTCAAATTTAGAAAACCCCGTATCTCCGAATCCGCGTATAAGAGGTACCGTGTATCTCGTGGACCGCCTGTATAGCAATGCATGTAGTTATATTTATAGAATCTATTCCAAAAGTTTTCTAGCTCCTAATATTCTTCTAAAGTCACATAGATTGAAATAATTGCCTAAACAGTCAGGAAGACATGGCGGTGTATTAGTGTCAGTTGAACTGATTGCTCTGCATTCAATTTACGTAACTAAAAGCCATACATCATAAATTTATAACATAAAAAGAAGTATTGTTATTATAGCTGCATAGAATAAGTTTAATAAGACATTTTTGACCAATAAAAATACAAATTCTTTTATAAAATGTATTAACCACCCGGGTAGGTGATCATAAAGATAAGGGTGTATTTTTGGTCATAGAAACGAAGGTTATAAGCAAGCATTTTTTGGCAAACTTACCTGTCGCCGGATGTTTTGCCTGATCACATCTCACTCAGCTGCGGGCGCACGAGCACTTTGAACGGCGATCCTTTGCGTTGTATAGTAATTTAAAACCTTTCAGCTACAGTCTGTTCTCGAGCTACACGGTTCTCGACTTACGCGGATTCGGAGATACGAGGTTTTCTAAATTTGACAGATTAAATGTCAAATCAGTACAATTTCAAGTTAGGTATAAATGGCATTTTGGCTAATAAATTGAAACCGCTTAAAAGCCAGAAATATTAGAATTTTCTGCACGGATTATCTCAAATAAATGATAAAGTGTATAAAAGAACTAAATTAAATCAAAAACTCCGAGTAATCAATAGTATTTTAGTGAAAAAACGTGAAATTCGACATACGCGGATATTCGAGTTACGCGGATTCGTCGGGAACGCAGAAACCGCGTAACTCGGGAACAGACTGTATTGATAGAATAACACGTGTACCACTTTTCTGTTGATTTTCATTCAACATAATCAACAACATTGAGTACCTCTATTTCGCATCATCCACCAAGTTGTGTACATTTTCACGCGTCCAAATGAGCACTGTAAGCGAGTACAGGACGGCTAGAGAAAACGAGCGAGATGCAGTTATTTGTGAACGTCAAAAACCCTCGCCTCGCCCAACGGGGAACCAGCACGGGAATGGCTTACGTCAACGCGTGCTTGTTTACCAAATGCGAACCCGTACGGGCCGAGCGGACAGGAGTTTTAGTACGATAGCCGATAAGGGCCGCAACGGTGGTCTCGAAAACGAAGCTGTACGTGTGTATTTGTGCGCGCCAGTGTGTAAAAGCTGTGAGTGAGTAGCGTTTTCTTTCGTGAATGCGTTCCGTGCCGTTCTTCCGAAAAAACACACAATTGGATGGAGACGTTTCCATGGCTGCTACTGCTTGGGAACGGTACCCCGCCGGCCGCAAATGCCGCTTTTTGAGCTAGCAGGAGGGCAGGAGCAATGGGCCACTTGCCGGACAAAACAAAGCCGCTGTTGCATTTGTTTTCATGGTTTCGCGAGCGAAATGGCATGAGCTTGGGTGCCGTTTTGGCACGCCGAACCATGTCTAGCGAGACTCTTAATTAGCAAATCACTGCCCCTTCCTGCCGGATAATGCCCGCCATCGGGTGAAGCGGTGTAAAAAGGGACCGGGAAGGGAAGCAAAGGACACGCGAATGCATTGGGCTGGGTCAGGGTGGAAAAGTGTGTGTGCGCGTGTATGTGCGTTAGTGCACGGGTAGAAAACACAGAGAGAGTATGGGCCGGCGCGAAAGAGACAGTAACAGTGTGTGTGTGTGCGCTCCCGTGTAGGACAGAGAGCAGCAGAGAGTGCATCCATCGCAAGCACACACTCACACGCGCCGACACACGTAAGCAATCGGTGAGTGGTACGCGGTTTGCTCACTGCGCTCACTTCTCACCGTTCGTTTGCCATCCAGCTCACGCTCACGCTCACCGCAGTCGTGAGCTGGCGACACCGCTTACATGGGGTGTGTGCTTGTGCCCGCTCGTCTGCCTGTGTGCGTGTGTCTGGCGCATCCGTTATACGCCCCCGTGGCTGTGTGCATGACGCGTCAGAAGTGAGCAGGCGAGCGATCACCGGATCGCAACTGTGGCCCGCAAAGCACCAGAGAGAGAGAGAGAGAAAGAAGAAAGCGATCGAAAGAAAGAGATAAAGCAACGGGTGTGTTCTCCCTGTTTGATGATGTGCAGTCTTCTTCATGTCACCGCTGCTGCTGCTGCTCTTCTCTCCATCTCTCTCTCTCTCTCTCTCTCTCTCTCTCTTTGTCCGGCAGAAACGGGGCGAAAAGCGCACTGCTGGAATTGTCGCGCGCGCTCGGCGTTGTTTTAGTCTCTCCCTCACCGCCGTACCGTGTGTATGTGTGTGCGGACGCGCTCGTGCTCGCGCTTGTGTGTTTTCGGACCCTGTTTATTCGTGCGTGCGTGCTAGTTTGTTGTTTGCGAATCTTTTTGGATGGTTTAGTGTCGGTGTTTAGCTAGTAAAAGGTTTTTTGTTTCGTTTTCATTGTTTTGTTGCGTGGTGTGTTTGTGAACTGACTTTCATTCCAGCCAGCGGTGTGTGTGTGTGTGTGTGTGTTGGGCAGCGGGAAGGCAAAGAGAGTGCAACCTCCTTTGGGTGCGTGTGTGTGTGTGTGTGTGGTGTAGGAGGGTGAGGCACGGTGAGCAACAGTCGCGACCCGCGTGATCGCAGCGACCTCTCCTTCTCTCGCTCTCTTTCTCTGTCTCTCTGTCTCTGCCGGCTCAGGAATGTTGAAGCTTTGACAGTAGCGATTTTCTTCTGCTTCTTCCCCCACTTCCCCCTGTTGCAACCGCAGAGCGTCAACCGTGCATTAACCGTTTTTCCATTGTGCGTTCCGCGGCTGTGTCTGTGTGTGTGTGATGCAGAGGGTGAAAAAATGGTGGGCGTTTTGTGGGACTGGAAACGATGCGAAACAAGCGATTAGTTTTTCCAGCCCCAGAACAGGGTCAGCTACGAGAGGGAAAGAGAGAGAGCGAGAAATTTAACAAAATGTGACGCTTTTTTGGGAAGCAATTGTCGGTGCGTGTGCGTATACCTATGTGTGTGTGTGTGCGGTGAGGTGTGTCATCCGTTCGGTTCTTTCTCTTCCTCTTCTTCCTCCCTACTCTCTCTCTTTCTCACTGTGCCTATTTAGCAGAATTGTGCTTCATCCCTTTCGTTCACGTGCTCTCTCTCTCTCGCTCTCTTCTTTTTGGAGCGCAATTGTAAGGCGAAAGTTGCTGTAAAAGTGCGTTTTTTTTGTTTATTTTATTGTTTCAACCTTTCAACCCAACCAACAATCAAACACACTGCACACACAATCAAACGAAAAGTTCCACCAGCTCTACCTTCCCCGCCCTCTTCCCGGGCTCTACCACACTTCAATCAACTGCTTTTGTGACCGATGTGATCCAGCTTATAGCGCGCTTCGTGCCGTGGGAAAGAGGTCAGATTGTGGAAAGAGAGTGAGAGAGAGAGAGAGAGAGCAACAGCAGCATAAAAGTTGAAGTAACCAAAAAAAAAAAGGAATGATACAGGGTTTTCCAGGGGTTCTCATAGTTGTGGGATACTTCTCTTACTCTTTCCAATTGGAAGTGAACTTCATGTGTTGGAAATTGTACTCTATGGTACGCTGTTTGGACAGGCGCCTTGGAAATTCTTGTTGGATTTTGTCCAACAAGGGTGCTATAGAGTGCGATTCCCATTACAATAAGTTCATTTCATGTAGGAAAGAGTTTATAAAGTGCTCCCACAGCTATGAGAACTCCCGGGAAAACCCTGTATGAAGTTTGTGAATTATAAACGACCACTTGGTTACCGCTTTGGCAAAGGGTGCTGGAAAGAGAAAAGGGAGAGAAGAAAGAGAAAGAGAGAGTAGTGAAATGCACATCCATCCACACACTCACACACATCCATACACGCGCGCGCGCTGGCTCTGGAGCATACTTACGCACTTTTGGATGTACCGACACACACACACACACAGGGCCGCGCACACGCGGCAGGGGACGGAGCAGTTGATGTCTTGCTGGAGCATCAGCCCGTTGCTACTATTGCTGTGTGTGTCGGCCAGACAAGAGGCGATCCATTGTTTTGTGTCATCCTTGTGGAGTGGAACACACGCACACACACACACACGTGCTGGTTAGCAGTGCAGTAGTTGACGGAATTTCCCAAGCCCGTTTTTGGGAGTGGAGCAGTTTGCTGTAGGTTCGTTTAGGTCCTCCCGTTTAGGATGTAAAGGAAGATTTTAGGTGAACAGACACACACACACACACACACACACACATACGGAGATTGCTAAAAACGTGGGAAAATTGGCTGTTGTTGTTGCTGCTGCCTTTCAGTGCGAGTGAGAATTGTTTTGTTTGTTTGCTGGCCCACCCCAAAAACTTGGCCCTACTATCAACCCATTACAACCAACGCTGTGTCTGTGTGTATGCGAGAGACAGTGAAACAATTCGTCCCGGTATATAGGTGTGTCTGTGTGTGTGTTTTTGTCGCTAAAGGATACGTTCTTCCATTTTTCGTGAGTCACACCAACGAAACGCGGGAGTTCTAGGCGAATGAATAATTTATGCCCCATCCGGGTGGCCCTTCCTTTGTGTGTGTGTGTGCGCGTATTTTTTTGTTTAATTTTTCCCCGGGAAAACACAATTTTCTTATTTTCCCCCCTATTTTCCCCCCTTCTTTAGGCTGCATTTTTGTTTTGTCCAGTCGCCCTGCGTTTCCTTCTCCCCACCCAACACACAGAAGGAAGGGAAAGGAACGTTTGCTCTGCACCCCGGTGGTGGTGTTGTGCAGTTAGGGCAGGTCGGTTCTGGGTGGTGTTGCATTGTCGACATAATTGTGTGTATGTGTGTGTGTGTATGATAAGAACGATCGTCTTAAGCCCAAGTCCCATAACCATCGCTGAACAAACAACACACAAATCTCCCTCTAGTAATACGGCTTGAGCCCAGCAGGTTCGCCGATCCACGCGCCAAGACGACGACGACGGCGACGGGAAGGAGAAGAAAAAGAAAGAAGAAAAGTTAGCACCAGCAAACGGAAGGGGGTGGATGCGGGTGCGGACGCGAAGAGAGCGAAGGTGGCGACGGTGTTGATGTTGATTGCCACAACGCGCCCGACGTGCTGCGGAGGCAGTGGTGGAGGTGGTGGTGGCAGCGGTGGTGGTAGTGATAGTGATCGACGATCGCGCACCGGAAGCAGCCCGGCAGGACGACGCGTGCGACCGCAGGCGACAGCGACGGACAGTGGTTAAAGGCCCCCCCATCCCCGCATCCTCCTCTCCTCACTCCTAGCGGCAAACGCTAGAAGCGGACGAGCGGCGACGCGCGGAAGAAGCAAGTGAGCGAAAGTGGAAGAAGAAAAAAAGAAAAGAATAAAAAAGAATAAGAAGTACAGCAGCAGGAACGTGTGAAATAGTTGTGTGGATCGAGTCCTCCGTTTTATCGCCCCCTCCCCCCCCCCTACCGCGGGACCACAGGACCACAGGCCGCCGACAGGATGTTCAAGTACATACCGATATTCAAGGGATGCAACCGGCAGATCGAGTACGTCGACAACCGGCACTCGTCGCTGCCGAACGTGCCGGAGGAGATCTTCCGCTACTCGAACAGTCTGGAGGAGCTGCTGCTCGACGCGAACCACATTCGCGATCTGCCGAAGGTAGGTCTACTCTCTACACCGCTGAGCGATGAGTCATGCTTCGGAACATTCCACGCGGGTTCCATCTTTGCCCCTAACGCTCTATGCTTTTGATGTTCCTTATCGCGCGCTATTGGCATGTAACCATTAAAACGAAACAAAAAAAAAGTGTAACAACTAATCTCGGGGCGTGCTCCGCTGCTGCTGTCGGGCTGTTGGGTCCTCCTTATCAGATCAGATCAGCAACATCGCGGACATCACGTCATTGTGTTTGCTGTTATTCAGGTTATTCAAAACAGGGGAAGAACTCACAGAACTCTTCGACGTTTGGTAGCGTCTGAGCTGAGCGTTTCAATGTCAACCATTTCGCCAACCTGTGTTACATGCATTCCCCCAAGCGTGGGGTTTTGCCAACCGGGGTTTCATCAAGAAGCCACATCTGGTTGCAGTAAAACCGGGCGCTGCACGCCACTTACAGAAGTCATCTATTTTTGGGGTTTTGATATGCGCGCTCTGAGCTTCCAACAGGAAGGAAGTGGGAATAAATTCTTAACCACGTAGCACACTTCATTTGCCTCCGCTAGCAACTTGAGGGCGGCGGGGTATGAGTCGTCATTTCCAAATGGTTCTCGGCGAAACCATCGACACGAGCATTCTTGTTGTGTTTCCACCGGGGTGGGGGTTCATTTCATTTGCAAAACTAACAAACCAAACAACTTCTGGCACACGCGGTCTCGATTGTAGTACCACGTGTGTTTGCTAGGTTGTAAAACGGGTGCACTTTGCTCTCCGGACTAGCGATGGGAAAAATGAAGTTGTCGGTTCAAATCGATTACGGCTAGCTCCGCAGTTATCTGGAATCGATTCCGGATAGTAGGTCCGGGTTCAGTTTTCGGAATCGATTCTGGAATCGGTTCCAGAATTGGTTCCAGAATCGGAATCGGCTCCATAATTGATTTCGGAATCGGCTCCGGAATCGGAATCAGTTTCGGAATCGAATCCGGAATCGAATCCGGAGTCGGAATCAGTTCCGGAATCGAATTTGGAATCGGAATTGGCTCCTAAATTAAGAATCGGCTTCCAAACGGTGTCAGTTTCGGCATCGCCATAAAAATAGGCGTTTAGGTCCAATCATGCTACGTAATGATAACCGCAAAGAATCAAAATTTACTTGTAAAAGATCCATTCTCATGTAGATTCCTGGACTGATTTCGCTTCTAAAGCTAATTCTATTCTGGAGTCAATTATGATTCCATTATCGGGGCAAATTTCGATTCCCAGGTCAATTCCGATTCCGGAGCCGATTCTGATCGCGGAATCGATTCCGGAGCCGACTCGGGAATCGGCTCCGGAGACAACTCTGAAATCGACTCCAGAGTCAACTTCGGAATGGGCTCTCCAGAATCGACGGAATCTTCTCCAGAATCGACCCCGGAATCGGAATCGATTCCAGCATCGGAATCGGCTCCGGAATTGATTCCGAATACGGAATCGGAATCGGGTAGGTTCGATTCTGAGCTCCCACCACTACTCCGGACTTATGGCGTGGCAAGGTTTTGCCCGTAACCTTTGCTGTTAAGCTCCAACAGTGGTACACTCCAAGATTCAACTCATTGATTGAGCTACAATTTAATCGAGTGATGATCACTCTGCAATGAGAAGTGGCAATATTTAAATCCAAATCATGGAAATATCTCAAGAGTTCCAATCCGTCTATAGACACTACTGAATGAAATCTGTAAAATGCTTAAATAAATCTATATAAACAACACTACAACTACCGGACCTTTGACCGGATTTTGACTGGTAACGTTTCAATTCAACTAGCTCTGTTGCTCACAAGTGGTAGTATGACATGAGATTACAATATTTTAATTAAGCTCCTTTTTGTTGTACACCATATACATATTAAACCAATGATGCTACTCATTGCAATGTTTTACTAAACGATTACATAAGCAATTAAGACGTTCTTGGCGATGTAGCTGGGTAATGAGTTGTTGCAAACTATTGATTAAACATCCCATCAACAGGTGGTTATCCTGGCTGTCCGATGGTGCCCCTGGCTCATAATCATGCAAACGAATGGCATAATAAAATCCTTTTTTTACGACGTGGACCTAAGCCTGTATGAACCTATTCTGAACCTGCGAACGAATCAGTGATACTGCTATTGGTTTTAGTAGCATTTGAAAGGTTATGCCCGTACAAACTTTGTTGGAAAATTCTGCCAAAGGTTCTGTACCTGTGGCCTAAGACAGTGGTCTCCAACCTGTGGTCCGTGACGTGAACAGACAAGGTCCGCGAAAGATTTGATGTTTAAAAAATAAAAGCTTATTACAATGCATATCGTTAATTTATTTCTCACAATCAAGATTTTTTTGTCAAAAGACATGTCTAGAATAATATTAAGCATTATTTTGATCAAAAAGCTTAGTCTACTAAACACATGCACTTAATATATGTGGACCGCGGCAGATGTATTTTCAAACACAAGTGGTCCGTGGTCCTAAAAAGGTGGGAGAGGTTTGCATCCAAAGGAACTCATTTCGAAATAACACAGAAACAGTTCTGCTTGAGATTGAATTACCTAAATTTCTGAACACCTCTGAATGTCTGAACATTGAAATACTAAGATGCATTAGATTCTGTAGCTTTTGCAAAAAAAGAACTGCTTTATTTGCGGAAGTTCCTTGATGCCCGAGATTTGAAGAATTCATGGTATTGTATTCTCCTTGTCAGACCTATTCCTAATGATTCTTTGCAAAGTGAATCTAAGATCCGAACTTTTTGTGTCTAATACACATTTAAGAGCACTTAATGTTCTTTTGAACCCTTTTTGTTGTTACTACCATTAGATCATTACTGCCTCATCTGCGCGCTCGTCTCAACTGCTGTGAACCAGAGAGCTTCTACTATATCTGCAAGACAATACTCGATTTACACCCACTCAGCGGGAAAAAGCAGCAACGTAAAACAATCAGCCAGTGTTGTACCACCGCAAAATTCCCAGCCCGCGCTGGTGTTGTGTTCCCCATTTTTATTTCGTGTCTTAATTTGGCCACACTGGAGACGACGACCGGGAAAGCGTTCCACCAAGCGCTCACGAAGCGGTTTCAGTGGGGGGGGGGGGTTCTCGTACACTTGGAGTTTTGGGATGTCGTCATACCCGGTTTCGCTGTTCTATCCGGAATGTTCCGGTAAAGCGAAAAGAGCCAACTCCCGCTCAGAGCCGAGAGAGAGCGAGCAATCAACAGAAGAGAGCGCGAGGAAGAGCTGAATCTCTTACCGATCTCTCGCCATGATCGGTGGAAAGGGAAGAGGTTCTCGCGGCGCTTGATGAAAGCAAGAAGCGATCATCTACCCCGTTTTCCGTTCTTCTTTCCCCATTTTTCGCCGCACTGCGCGCATGGAACTAACCAGCGAAATGGGTCTGTTCGGGGGGTTTAGAATGGGGCGGACCAGTTTTCCAGATCGTTGTGGTTGTTGTTGCTGCTGTGTTTCAGTGTTTGTGTGTGTGTGACTCAGGCATAACTATACATGCGACGACGAACAACAACAGCGTCATTTGCTTGCTTTTCATTCTAACGCAACTGCTGCCACTTATGTGACATCGGCCTTTTGAACCGCGCGCTACCTTGTCCGGCACACTGTGTATGTGTGTGTGTGTGTGTGTGCGCGCTTATGTTCTTCAAGTGAAAGACCAGTGGAGCATATCTGGTCTGGGGAGGGTTTTTACTGCTGCACACATCGACATTGTAACTGTACCAGTTACGGCTTGACAAATTCGTCTCTCTTCCATCCGGGATAGCTCTCACCTTTTGCCCAGACACGGCGAGTCAGTCTGGTCATGCTGTGCCAACAATTGATCTTACTTTGCTTGTGTATGTATGTGTATATTGACGCATAAACAATGTAGCGTGGAGTGTATTCGATCGATTTGAAAAACAGATTGCCAACATGTAAACGTTAACCAGAGCCATGTGATATTAGCATTGATTAGCGTCTTTTTCATGAATTCAGAATGCTACAAATAGCAGCTCTAGCAATGTGTTGAGCATTTCAGATGTTTGTCGATTGCTCCAGTCGTCACAACAACGTTGAATACATCTTGCAATGCATCAACCTCGTCATCTCAATTATCTCATGTAGATCTGAAAATATGATCTCTTTGCAATGCTAATTCGCGAAAGACATCTGTGTTCCATACGGTAATGCACTAGAGTAGGGCCTAATCCCCAGACAATCGTTGTCAGGTCTAATCCATAAATAATATCAGAGATACTTAAGACTACTTCAAGGCTTGCAGTACGTAACTCAGAAGACTTTTTTTTTCAATCAGGTCTGTTTGTGTCTTTTGAATCGTTACAAATCTCTCAACTCATAGGACCCGTGCTAGCTCCAAAGATTGGAGTGATATCATAGACTTCTAGCCGACTGAACAATGCTTGTTAGAAAAGATTTGAGACATGTTTGAAGTGAGAGATATCAAGATGCTGACGAAAACTTAGATCCTAATGTGACTAAAAGTTGTTTGCTCAGCTTACGACTCAGATTTTAAGACATAGCTGGGAGTCCAAATGGTAAAAGGTACTTGGATAAGAAGTTGGACATTGTGACCTAGACAAAATGTCCGATGCCCGACCAAGAAGACTTCTGTGAAGCAGTCCTACAAGGACATTGTTTGAATCTTCTTAGAAGGATTGTTGTGTAAGGAAATAGTGTGGAGTTCAATAATTAGGCATTGTTCCTCAAGTTTATACGCAATTATCACTGATTGGAGCAAAAGAACAAACTTAGATCCTAATGTGACTAAAAGTTATTTGCACAGCTCACGACTCAGATTTCACGACATAGACAGACAGATTTCACGACACAGCTCGGAGGAACAGTCCAAATGGTAAAAGGTACTTGGATAAGAAGTTGGACATTGTGACCTAGACAAAATGTCCAATGCCCAACCAAGAAGACTTCGGTCTTCCTAGCAGTCCTACTAGGACATTGTTTGAATCTTCTTAGAAGGATTATTGTCTAAGGAAATAGTGTTCAATAATTAGGCATTGCTCCTCAAGTGTATACACAATTATCACTGATTGGAGCAAAAGAACTAACCTAAAAGCTAGAACCTTCCATCTGATCTTAGGATCTGATGTTACTGCCCGCACTCTCTGTGATCGGAATCAATTTTAGAAATCACACTGATGGGACAACTGAGATTGAATCATTCCAGAACCTAGCCGAGCGTTGGTTCGCATCCGCCTCAAGTGCATACTTGCGTGTGTACATCCGCTCCTTCTCCGCAACGCTTCCGGACCATCAAATCCTTATGCGATGCGTTCCAAAGAAGCCCTACCTAAGCAGCACAGCAAGGGAAAAGGGATGGGTACACAAAGGCGCACTGTTTTCCCACATTTCCTTGCAGAGCCTGAACTGTGCGCTGATTTATCTGAACGTGGTAGAAACGTGGAGAGGAAACATGAAAACGACTCCCCATCCCCTTCCTCCGTGCGTTAGTCTGACAGGCTAATTGACAGCTCGATCGATTCTGGATCGACCTGGAACGATCTTACTGTTTGCTGCTGTGGTGGTGATGGTGCAGCACTGTGGACTGGTTTGTGCGGCCTTTGCACTGCTACTGCTTCCCCCCCTTGCGCCTGTGCGTGCGCCACAAACCGCTTGTGCCTGTGAATCGTTGTCTTTATATCGAGTGGAGCAAAACAGACGCGAACGCGCGGCTCCGGTTACGAGCCCGCTGGCTGTTTTTTTGTTTTGCATATCATTCCAGTCATAAGCATATTCGGCCGTCGTCATCGTCGTCGGTTGGCGCATTTGTATCTCCCGCGTCGATCGGGTCGACGCGAGAAACGGCGACGAACAAAGACCGCACGTGCACGGTCCACTCCGTTAATCTTTATGCAAGGAGGTCTTAAACACTCGCGCAAATGGGGAGAGGCTTGCCATCGACGGGCGCATGAATTATTGCGTAGTTCTGTTGCCGCTTCGTCTTCCAGCACGGGATGTCACCAAAGGTGCTCTTGAAGATGCGCGAGGTCAATGAGAAACCCTTAGGTATCTTCTTGGACTGTCGTCGCTGTATATTTAGGCTCTAGCAATCAACCAAGGTTTTGAAAACAAAGATTCAACACACACAAGCACAAAAACAATGATTTTCATCAAGACAACCTGAAAAATATTTATAGCTCATGCCTGCACTCTGCGGCACGTAGTCTTCCTACCCGAACAAAAAAAAAAAACTGGAGCTGCTCCTACTGTTACCTTGCAGAAACAAAAACAAACCCTCAGAGGTGTGAAATCGGGCGCGCGCGCGCGTGAAATAGTACCTCCTTTTTAGCAAATTAACACTAACCTATCACCACGAACCCCTCACCCTTGCCTGATTGAGTGGCCAACGTATCAGCAGGTTAGTGGCTCGCGTCTGTTAGATTACTGGCGCTCCTGCAGCGGGAGCAAAAGTGAGGTTAAAGCACGGCCCCTAATTGCATCCACAACAGGTGGATGTTTGCGTTTATCCTTGCGTTTATCCTATCCAGGAGCAGCCAGCGGCAGCAAGCATTATATGAAAATAAACTTTAACTCCCACCCTTTCTCCTCCTCCTCCTCCTGCCACTACCGCCGCCCACCAGCACCACTCAGCATCAGGGAAAAGCCGTCACGGGTGAAGCTTTTAGCACACAAGGTCCAAGGTTTTCCACGCGATGCTTGTTATTTTATATTATTATTTCCCCCTCCTGCGCGCCACGGAAGAGTGGTTGGGGGTGGGTGGAGGGCAGAGAGGACCACTGCCTACCCCCCGCACTTCCCCGCACACACGCTTTTGCGATTTGCGAGCACTTTCTCGTCCATTATGCCATAACCTCATCATCAGCGCCGGTTTTGTTGTTTGGGGATGCCCCCCCCACCCCATACTTCTCCTTCTCCGCGGCTCATTACTTTACTTCCGGCAACTGGGCGTCTGTGTGTATGTGTGTGTATGTGTGTGTGTGTGTGGGTGCAGAATAAACTAGTGGCAGGAAAAATGGATATATAATCCACATTTATAATGCCCGCGGGGAAAAGCTCTTCCCTATATGCAATGGGAAGAAGAGGCAAGCGGTGACAGAGAGGGGCGGTAGAAGAGAATCTCACAAACCATCCCACGAAGCTGTGCTGCACACAGAAATAGAAGGATGTGGCTCGGTTCAGTTGTATTTTTTTCTCCCCCCCCCCCCCCCCCAGTGCCAGGTGAAAGCGTAGGTTCATTTATGTTGCATTCGAGGAAGCTTACCTTGAAGGCGCGGGAAAAATGGGCGAGGGGACAGATGCTGGGGATCCAATCCAATTCGAAATGTGTCTAGTTTCGCGAAACCCCTCACTCAGCGGCCAGGGAATCCGGGACAAATCACAGCGCAGGATTCGCTTCCGCTTTCCGCCCACTCGGCCCTTATTGTGGCGGCAACTGCAATGGTTTTGCGCCGGCCCCGGATGCTCTGCCCCATTCGCCGGATGGTTCGCGCGGGGGCACACGAGCTAATAATACCAATCCCCTCCCAGCGCCTCTTTCGCCTGCCTCTCCGCATTCCACGCGCGATAGCATTGTTCAAATTGACAGGTAACCTATTAAAAAGATAATTCTGTCATGCGGATTGCCTACTGTTAGGCGTCTGCCTTACTGCTGACAAATTAAGCCGTATGCATTCCCCGGTTTTGTGGAGCATTGTTGTGCCTTCTTCCTTTTGGTTTTAGGGCAGTTTGTTTTTCCAACGAGATTTCCTGAAATTTGCAGAGTGTTTTCCCTGCTGCTGTTGCTCCGTTTGTTGCACATCAATAACGATGAGGATGGTAGGGGTGTGCTGTGTGTCCCGTGCTCGTTAGGCGAAGCTTTACTGTGCAGGAGAATACGGGGAAAAAAGCAGAGGATGGCTGCAGCGAAGGTCCTGTCCTACATAATCACGTTGTAACGTTGCTGCTCCTGCTGCTACTGCTGCTACCCTAACAAGCAAACCAAGGCTGCTTGGATATCGGTGTACACCCACTCCTGGATGCACATCCTGTGGACACTCACACTCACTCCCCTTGCCCGGGCCACTTCCGCGGGGTTGGTTCCCCCCCCCCTCGAACAGCAGGCTCCTGTGCACACACACACACACCCGAGATCGATTGGTTTCCGTCCGCTTTTGCACCCAGCTCCAAAACTCTTTCTCCCAGTTTTCCAAGGGGTTTTCGACGACCACCACCAGTTTGGCTTGGTCGCGTTGGCCCGGAGCGAAAGAACACAACGGGCACATACACGCAGACACATGGTGCAACCTAGAAACCATTAACTCGTACATCGGAGTTTCGTTCCTGAAGGACGAGCGTTGGTTGGTAAAAACAGAAACAAAAGGGGGATAGGGGGGAGGTGAAGGAGATTGGCCACCAATCCTCGCGACAGTTGTATGCATTTGTGTGTGAATATGTGCCACTCCGCTACGAGTTCCTGTTGCACACACTCTTTCTCTCTCTCTCTCTCGCTCTGTAACCACGGAGACCGATTTTCCGATTCCGATTTATCCTCGTCCCCACCATGCTCTCTGTGCCTTTGTGTGGCAAGGGGGAAAAAAAAGAATTAATTGAATTGGAAATGTGTTTTTGTGGGGAGGTATGTGTGTGGGTGTATTTTTTGTTTTGTTTTTGCTGAGCGAAATAAGCGGAATCGAAGGCTCTCTAATTGTTGCTGGCAGTTGCTTTTAGTTGTTGTTGTTGTTGTTGTTGGTTTGCTACGAGAGGATACACACTCAGCACACACAGACACCAGTTGCGCTATCGCTGCCTATTAGAGATGTGTGCACTGAGGAAGAGTTGTGGTGTGAGTTGAATCCTGAATGTGAATGTATGGATTCTTCTCTCAACAGGAAGAGTTTGTATGAATCCTAGCAGTATTCATTCGATTTGTATGTTTATTTTTTTTGGATTTTTATTCACATAGATTTGAGGGAACTGAATCCCAAAAAATAACTGAATAACTGAGCTGGATGAGAAATTGCATCTCTATTCTCCTCAGAATTGACCTCCTATCTGATCCTGAACGTCTCAGTTCGATCCTGAACGTCCCAGTTGTCTCATCAGGAAGAGTTTGTATGAATCCTAGCACTATTCATTCTTTTGGGATATTTATTCACATAGATTTGAGGGAACTGAATCCCAATAGTGAACTGAGTAACTGAGCTGGAGGAGAAAATGCATCCCTATTCTTCTCAGAATTGACCTCCTATTCGATCCTGAACGTCACAGTTCCATCCTGAACGTCCCAGTTCTCTCATCAGGAAGAGTTTGTATAAATCCTAGCAGTATTCATTCGATTTGTATGTTTCATTCTTTTGGGATGTTTATTCACATAGATTTGAGGGAACTGAATCCCAAAAAATAACTGAATAACTGAGCTGGATGAAAAATTGCATCCCTATTCTCCTCAGAATTGACCTCCTATCCGATCCTGAATGTCTCAGTACGATCCTGAACGTCCCAGTTCTCTCATCAGGAAGAGTTTGTATGAATCATAGCACTATTCATTCTTTTGGGATATTTGTTCACATAGATTTGAGGGAACTGAATCCCAATAAAAGAACTGAGTAACTGAGCTGGAGGAGAAATTGCATCCCTATTCTTCTCAGAATTGACCTCCTATCTGATCCTGAACGTCACAGTTCGATCCTGAACGTCACAGTTCGCTCATTATGAAGAACTGAACGTGGAATGTAGTTCGTGTGGTCATCCAATCGGTTGGCATGTCGCAAATAGCTGCTGTTTTTGCCGCAGTTTATTGATCGTTCATGCGTTCATTTACTTCATGAGTTCATGAGTTCATACGCAGTTTGTCCTATCGCTCAAAAGAACTGAACGAACGGAGCATTTCTCGTTCCGTTTTCCCATCTCTTACTGCTGATGCTGGTTAGCAGCGCGCGAAGCACACTTCTTGCGATGGACCAAAGAGGGGCTGAGAGGGGGGGGGGGGGGAGGGAGGGAATCGCTCTTTGCCTCAAACATTGCACACGTGCACGTGCATTTAAATGCTCCATTTTATTTGTGGTGTGTGGTGTATGCATGCTTGTGTATCTCCTCGCTCTGTGTGTACCTTTTCTAATGCCTGTTGTCGCTCGGTGTGCTGTGCCACTAAACGGAAAACCTCGGAGGCTGGCAATGTGGTTCCAGGCGGTAGGGAGCGTGCGAGAAGGGAATGGCGGGAAATCGCATCGCCACGACATCCGGCCACAGACCGAAGGAATGTTGTTTGCGGTTAATTGCGGACGCGCAGAGCTCAATCGAGCAACGAGAAGAGAACGCTGCCGTCGGTTAGCGTGTTGTTTGCTGATGAATTTGCACCTACCTCCCCATCTATCTCCCCTGGTGAGGGGGGTTTTGTTGTATTGTCTCCTCCCCGCGGGAGCCTGCACTTAGCATTAGTTGGCGCTTTTTGTTCTACCGTCGACTTCCTCTTTTTTCATCGCAGTACGAGTGTTCGATCGATTATGGAAGTATTTCCCCAAGCCACACAAACGTGAGTTTTCCAATTCAACACGCGGTCGGTGGTGTTTTGTTGCTCGACATTTAATTACGTTCGTGTGCGCCAAGCCCTCTTTTCTGTCCCCTCCCTTGGGGCGCCCACCCTCGGTTTGCCGGCAAAAGCTGGGCAACGACTGGGGGTGACACGGAAGCGTTCTGATACATCGCGCGACCCAGATCAGGAAATGGTTTGTTGGGAAAAGCGAAATGCAATTAAAAATTGGTTGCGATTGTCCCGTTCTCGGTGGTTCTTCTCTCGGTACCGTGCGCGCGGAAAAGCAGTTGCGGCGAGGCAAGGGGAAGGATCCTCCTTGTTCCTTGTGCGACAGGATGCGAGAGTAGTGCAGGAAATTGTTAGGATACACTCGTCGAACTGGCGAACTAAACAATCGTGTTGCGCAAGTCGCGATTGTTTATGGTTTTCTTGGTTATGGCTGCGTCCAGGGTGACAATTTGAGGTTGAACAACAAGGAACAATGAATCTCGATTCTTGAGGACTTTAAAATCTAGTTTTTGTCGTTTTTTCAACTCTCATCGAAACGTTAACTATAGAATCTCACATCTGAATTATTCGTACTGTCTGTTGTCTGTCCAACTTCTGAAATTAACGAAAGGAACATAAGCAACCAATCGTTGAAATGTCTCCAACTTATTGGAGCTAGAACTATGCAAAGGTGACAGAATTAAAAGTCTAACATCTTCACATATACATATACATATCTCCCATAGAAGACATTCATTCAGCGGCCCTTAATGATGCAGGGTGACAATATAAGAATCTTGTTTTTTTGTTGTTTAGCGTCCCTTATTCAAATGGTACATGGAGAGACTTGCATATGCGAGAATCATCGTTATCTGTTCCGAGAACCTGCACACTCGAGTGATGAACGTTCACGCATGATGAGCTAGAGATACAATTCGAGTTGCGTCATAAAGACTAGACTCCATGTTATTTCCAACTAAATGCTTTGTTATCAAACCAAGAATTGTTCTCAGTCATTACCTAATGATAACTTCAATACGGTCTTCAATAACTGTTTTGTCTGGAAGCCTCATGAAGATTTCTGCTTTCTAGAGCAGATACATAAAGGAAGATCTAATGTATAGCTCCCTCTCTTCTTGGCTTGCTCGCAATAAAGTTCGTCGTCTAGAAGATCTCATGTATCTCCCTATCGTTTTAGTATGCTCACAATAGAGCTCGTCGTCTAGAAGATCTAGCGTATCTCCCTATCGTCTTAGTATGCTCACAATAGAGCTCGTCAATAGAGATCAAGATCTAATAGGTTCTTGATAATTGAAAGTTTTTGGAAATTTTAGATTGGAACCAATAACCAGGATATTGACGTAACCTCTACGTAGTGATGTGATGATCAGATCTGAAGGGCTTCGGAATAGAATTCCTATATTCGATTTGAAGATTTTATAGATTGATAGGAGTTGAAGCATGAGTTGAAGCGAATGATCGGTAACTATACCTGCTCCGAAACACTTGCTCAGCATCTTATCAACGTCCAAGAACCGCTCGAGTTTGCTGCTCTGTTGTGAACATATGTCGGGCAATAACGCCCGAAACGAAGTCTGCAACGAACTCCCTCGCTCTCTCCCTCCATCAAGGACAACGTCTATCCGGGGGACCTGCTGTACGCACCTACAGCACCCAGCAACAAGAAGAGTGGTAAACCAATGCCCCCGCTCTCCAGCTTGTTTACACTATACGCGGCCGCGGTGGGGTGCGTTGGTTGTTTATAATACTTTAAATTCCTTCAAGAAATATGACGACCCATTCGGGGTACGCGCACGCATTACCACCCCACACATTGTGTTTTTGCTACGCTCCAGAATGAGGCCTGTAAAACTGGGGCCAAAATAAAATAAAATGAAGATCTCGTTCGCTCCAAGCTCTCCCAGTTGTTGTTGTTCCAGCAGTAGCGACCGGCTCAAATCACTGCTTGCCCGCCCGAATGTTATTATAAAGTGTGCGTCAGTCAGGCAGAGAGAGAGAGAGAGAGAGCGGCAAAGCACGTTCCGGAATCCCGGTGGCACGCACGCCCGGCAACTTCCCCGGACAGCGGGAATCAATTCATGTTAATTTAATTTTAGACGCGCCCAGACTCTTTTTATATTTGCACAGCTGGCTGCAGGCGCGATGTGGCGTATTTTTTTTTTTTCATTTTTTTTTGCCATCTATAGTTGCGTGTTTATTGCAGTGCTCCGTGCAGCGTGTCTACATATCTTGGAACCAATCCTTCCCCCACAGAGGGGAATGGGATGGTGATTTTTGGTTTTATGTTTATGGCAGAAACGAGCAGAAAGAGAGTGGCGTGGAATTGGAGAGCCGGACAGTGTTGTCGGCCGGACGAGTTAATGCGTTACCAAGCGCGCTGCCCATTTTAATCCAATTTGTGCTGGACTGGACGTGCTGAAAACCGAGCATCACCACTGGCGGGGGGGGGGGTGGAGAAGTCCCCCTCTGTGTGACTGTGATTCCATTTGGAACGCAAATTTCGGATTTTTGGGGGTGAGAGAGATGCACTGCGGGAATTGCGGAGGACGACGACGACACCGCCGAAAAACCCTGGGCAAACTGTCCAATTACTTCCCATTTATCCCCGTCAACTTTGGTTTGGTTGGCTGTCAGGGGGGCATAATTTAATTATTTCGTTGCACCGTAACACACAGCCACACGCTGCTGTCATTTCCCAATCACTGACCGTACTTTTCTCATCTGTTCCGTACCTTTCCAGGGCTTTTTTCGCCTCTACCGGCTGCGGAAGCTCGGGCTGAGCGACAATGACATTATCAAAATTCCATCCGACATCCAGAACTTCGTCAATCTGGTCGAGCTGGACGTGTCCCGAAATGGTGAGTCCTTATACCCAACCCCATCCAACATCCCACGTGTTGCACTTGAAGCGTGGTCTCAGGCCACGTGGTGAGCGCTCAGAAAACAAAATGCCACATTTACAACCCCCCCTCCGTACAATCGTTTGCAGAAATCGGCGACATACCGGAGGACATCAAGCATCTGCGCAGCCTGCAGATAGCCGACTTCAGCTCGAATCCCATCTCGCGGCTGCCGGCCGGCTTCACCCAGCTGCGGAATTTGACCGTGCTCGGCCTGAACGACATGTCGCTCATCTCGCTACCGCAGGACTTTGGCTGGTAAGTAGTGCGTTGAACTGAGAGCAAAGAACCGGAAAAAGAGGATCGGGGTGGGAGGTAAAGCATTCTATAAACCACCGCCAAACAGCTCGCTTTTTTCTGTTTCGGCTCTCTCTCTCTCTACCATGCGCCGCACAGCACCATAAGTGTTAGTGTAACGGAAGTACCCCACGGAAATGTGGGTAGATTGGGAGCAGAAGGAGGAGGAGAAGAATGGGGGAAGAGGAAGGAGGGGCGGTTAGATGAAATAACGGAACCCTAGCGCAATGGTTTGCTTCACATCAAACGCGCCCGTAAGGTCCGTCCCTTGCTTTTTCCTGTGTTTATACGCTCCCAACGCCGCCTTACCCTTCCCCGTGTTTGATACTGCCCGGAACGTCTAAACTCAGCGAACCAGAACGCCTTCCCCCCCCCTCCCCCCTCTTCCGCCGTTTGATGGGCGAATTCTTTGTGCTTTGAACATCATCTCTCCATCCCAAAACGCTTTTGAGGGCGCTTTTGAGCGGAGGGCAGCGGAACAATGAAAGTACAAAGGGTGTAGTAGCACGACGGTGTGTACCTGGGAGGGTGGGTCTCCTCCAACGACCTGGGCAGACCGGCAGAGAGAATGTATGCAATTTTGGGGTTGAAATATGTTCTCCACTGTGAGATCTTTTGTGTTGCTATATCGTTGTTTTTGTTCTACAAAACACACAAAGAAAAAGGTTCAATAAGCGCTGCCCGAGTGGTGTGTCACTCTGTACAGGAGCGCTTGAGATGCATTGAGGCCGTACATTGCATTTTCGAAGCCGGCTTTCGGTACAATTTTAAGATATTCGTTGGCACTTACACATTGGCTCTCCAAAAAAAGAGTCTCAACTTCCTTCCACCACATTCACGAATTTTGTTTTCCCTCGTCCGGATTATTCCCTGCACTCTCGACAGCCTGTCCAAGCTGGTGTCGCTCGAGCTGCGCGAGAACCTGCTGAAGAACCTACCGGAGTCAATTAGCCAGCTGACGAAGCTGGAGCGCCTCGACCTGGGCGACAACGAGATCGACGAGCTGCCGTCGCACGTCGGCTACCTGCCGTCGCTGCAGGAGCTCTGGCTCGACCACAACCAGCTGCTGCGGTTGCCGCCCGAGATCGGGCTGCTGAAGAAGCTCGTCTGCCTGGACGTGTCGGAGAACAGGCTGGAGGAGCTGCCGGAGGAGATCGGCGGCCTGGAGTGTCTCACCGATCTGCACCTCTCGCAGAACCTGCTCGAGACGCTGCCGAACGGCATCTCGAAGCTGACCAACCTGTCGATCCTGAAGCTCGACCAGAACCGGCTGCACACGCTGAACGACAGCATCGGGTGCTGCGTCCACATGCAGGAGCTCATCCTGACGGAGAACTTCCTGAGCGAGCTGCCGGCCACCGTCGGCAACATGCTGGTGCTGAACAACCTGAACGTCGACCGGAACTCGCTGGTCGCGGTGCCGAGCGAGCTCGGCAACTGCCGCCAGCTCGGCGTGCTGAGCCTGCGCGAGAACAAGCTGACCCGGCTGCCGGCCGAGCTGGGCAACTGTGGCGAGCTGCACGTGCTGGACGTGTCGGGCAATCTGCTGCAGCATCTGCCCTACTCGCTCGTCAATCTGCAGCTGAAGGCGGTCTGGCTGTCGGAGAACCAGTCGCAACCGGTGCCAACGTTCCAGCCGGACGTGGACGAGGCGACGAACGAGCAGGTGCTGACCTGCTTTCTGCTGCCCCAGCAGCGCTACGTCCCGTCCAACCCGAGCCAGCGCGAGGACACCGACTCGGAGAACTGGGAGGAGCGGGAGGCGTCCCGCACGCACTCGGTCAAGTTTACCGAGGACTTTGGCGCGGACCGGGACACGCCGTTCGTGCGCCAGAACACGCCCCACCCGAAGGAGCTGAAGATGAAGGCGCACAAGCTGTTCGCGAAGGAGCGCAAGTCGGACGATCTGTCCGGCAATCTGGACACGCTGTCGGAGGAGAGCGCCTCCCGGCCGTCGCTGCTGAACCGGTCCGGCTACGGGACCGCGACGATGGAGGACATCCAGGGCCACGCGATACCGCACGATGAGGAGCAGGGCGAGGCAGCAGCGGGATCGGCGGAGGTCGTCGAAGGGGCACAGGACGACGAGGACGGGTACGAGAAGCGGGTAGGGTTCGAGGTGAACGAGGACGAGGACGACGACCCGGAACGGCAGCAGTACGGCGAGGACGGCGATGAGCACGGTGGCAAGAAGCCGATATCGAAGCTGCATCGCAGGTACACTGTCTTTTTTTTTAATTTGGTTATGCGACGCAAAACAGCTACTGATTGTTTCTCTTTTTAACCCTCTCCCCCCCCCCCCTCCTTCCAGAGATACGCCCCACCACTTGAAGAACAAGCGGGTGCATCACACCATCACCGATAAGAACACGAACCTGATGTTTAACTCGCTGAAGCTGAAGGAGATGACCCCGCCGAAGCTGGACGAGCATCCCGCGATGGAACCGCCGGTGCCACCGTCCGCTACTGCCAGCATCGCCGAAGGTAGGTGACCGTCCAAAAGTAGTGTCAAAATTACTACCCACTACTACTGCTACTACTTCTCCCAGAGCAAGGCTGAGGCTGTGCCAGTGGGGGTACCATGATGTCACTGCGCAGCGGTGACCTTTTCCCGCTTCCCCCAGGGGTTTGTTACATCATTTTCCAATGCGCATTACATCATCTTAGCCGCATCTCGGCTGGCATCTGGACTGCTTCCGAGTCCACTTGGCCTTCTCCGGCACATGTGTGTTCGCTGCACGAGGGGGCCGCGCACAACGTTCACCACATTCCGATCGTCGTCATCGGCACATTGCTCGGGCGGCGATAAGATAAGCAGCCCTGACTCCCTCAAGCATGTGTGTGGTATGTGTTTGCGGGCGCGTTTTTCCACTTGTGGTGCGGCCCGGAAGTGGGCAAGGGCCGATGTTTGACGAAGCGGTGCGCAGAGTAAACAGATCAGGTGCTAAGGTTGCTGCTGATGGGCCGAAACCGACCGACTAGCAAATGGCAAGATTGTTTGTTCAGCCAGGGTAGTTGCGGGCCTACCTTGACGACGAGTACTTCGGCCCGCGAGCTCCGAAGAGCTCCCGGTAATTAGCATCTGAAGGGGCACCGAAAAGGGCGGCCGGTCCCCTCTTCGATGTTTAGCCCTGAGCCGGACATGCTCGGCTGTGAGAGAAGAGACAGTGTGGTGTGTGGCGTCGCCGTCTCGTTCCCGACAGGCAGGAACAATGCGGCAGGCGAAGACGACATTCGCCATTTAGCGCGCGCTACATGTACAACAATATGCGGCCACCACCACGCCAGTCGATCACGGAGCTGTGCTAACAGCCCGTGTCCATATCGATGTGCTTTTCAATAACGTTAGTTTTGCTCGTCGCGCAACAGAGAGAAAAAAAAGAGCGTAACACACCAAGCGACGAAACCTACCACCATTTAGATAAGGCACCCAAGAGCACACCCAGGGCCCCCGGTACTTTCGATAAACATGAAATTAAACATACCGAACCCTTCCCTCCACCCTTCCGGTGCCATAAGCAACGCGTCTGTATCAACGCGTACGTGCAGTCAGAGCGTATTCTGCCATGCTCGTTTGTGTGTTTGTATGTGTGTGGGTTTTGGTGGAAAACAAACAATCGCTAAAGAGTGTGTGTGTGTGTGTGTGTGTGTGTGTGTGTGTGTGTGTGTGTGTGTGTGTGTGTGTGTGTGTGTGTGTGTGTGTGTGGAAGCACCCTTTTGGGGTGCGGTACTACCCCGCTACTGTTCTTGTAGGGGCGATGACAACAACAACCTGCCTTGTTGTTTGGTTGCTGCTCCGAGTGCGAGAGCCATTTTGTGTCAAGGTTTTTTAGCGGGTTTCATTTCTGTGTGTCATGTGTGTGTGTGTGATGGTGTGTTCATTTCTCGTATATCACTGCATGCGTGCGGTGTGACTGGTGTGGGTCCCAGGGTGGTGTTTGCCTACCTGGTGCTCTACTCACTGGCACCGTTATCAGCGCTGCGCTGGGCGATAACGGGGCAGAGGTAGCCAACTTATCTGCAGCTTTTAAAAGAAATTAATTTCTTCCCATGAACGGAAAAACTAAAATGCGAAACCTATACAAACACAAGTGTATTCGGACATTTATTTTGTCGGCATAGAAACGGTGAGACAACCCTGTAGCAACCTGGAATGAAATTTAAGACTCATGCATTAAATCAATAGACACACACACACACACACACACACACACACACACACACACACACACACAACGATTTCCAATTATTGGGGGCCTGCTTCACAATACTAGCCAGTCTTTCTAGATGTAGTTTGACAGTCGACGGCTGAAATCGTGTCAACACTACACCACAAATCCACACGCGAAACCAACGGCTCCGATTTCTAGCCTAGATTATTTCAGCATTTGAAAAAATGCAATCAAACGCCGATGAATGCTGAATATTGGGAGCTTTCACGATACTAGACGCCTTTTTTATAGGGAGTTTGACAGTTGGTGGCTAAAATCATGTCAACATTCCATAAAAAAAAACTACACACAAACATAACTAGTCAGCGATTTTCAGCCTAGATTATGTTTAGGCCGCAAAGCTAGAATTAGATTCGAGTACCTGCTCAAAAGGATGTCAAAACAAGGTCGTGTTTTCATGTATCCCAAGATGCATTAAAGAGATCAGGGTGACATTCAAATTTGGTCATAAAAACAGGCTATGTGACTACCTGCTCGGCATACACTTTGGAAATTTGTATGGCGGGATTGACAGATGTATCCCGCAATGTCGCCCAGTAGAAGCGATAAATATCAACCTTCTAAATACGCACACCTTGGTATAAGCCCACCTGTACATTATCCCAGTCAGACAAATCGGACTTCATTTACCCCTATGTTACCGCTAAATTACCGGTAATTTAAGAGTTATTTAATGGGAAATTAGCAGTCGTTAATTTACCCATTCGAGCAGTTTTGACAGCTCCTATTCCTTCCTTTTTTTTCGGCCAAATTGTTAATAAATAACACGAAATGTATTATATTACAGTTTAACGGATATATTCAATTGTTTTCCTTTAACTTTATAGAAACGATTACAATGTATTTTTTTTTAGCAAACTCGACTTGAACAGCCGCTTCACCCGGAGAAGGTGATGCACAAATAGCACTGATAAACGCAATTTGTCGGCTGTTTTTTACATTTTACAACAGTTTTGAACACACCATAGACGTCTTCTTCCACTAAAAGATCATTAAAACAATATTCATTTTGTTCTTATTTATATCTTTTCACTGACAACAAACGACAACTCTTCGTACCGCTAAATTGCTCTTAAATGACTGTTATGACAGACACGAAACTGCTCGAAAGGGGAAAATTAACAGAAGGCTGTCTGACTGGGATACTCACTGTGATAGCTGCTCGAAAACTGCTGTATACATTGTTGGGAACTCAGTTGGAGGCAGCATTTTATTAACTGCTTAATGTATTTCCGACGTAGGCTCCAATTCCAAGTGTATTTTGCACGTTATTTGATGTTAAATCCATAGCTACAGTGGCTAACATTCAAAGTCGGACAACAATTTGTTTGCTAGATTAACGCATTCTACGAAGTTATGTACGTGCACACGTGTGCTTCTTCTTCTTGGGACATTTGATTAAAATACCCTCTTCACAAGTTCATCAAAATAGCCCAAATTAATTGAATATTTAAAAAAAAAATTAAATTTTGGGAACCTCTTAAAGTGGCTTTGACATAATCATTCTTTCGTTACGTATCCAACCAAGCAGAAATTATCCATTGCAAATAACTTTGATTGAACCGTTCAAGTGGGTCAAGTACGCTCGGCCAATCAATTAGTTCCAATCGTTTTTAGTTTTGGCATATAAAGTCAGCAAAAACTTATTGCATTTGACACGAATATAAAAGATATGCGATGCTTCGGTTGGAGATTATCGATCAAATGGTGTGTTCGCAAATAGTGCACAAAGCAACAATTGGTCAACACAACTTAGTTCCGATGCCGCTCTGTATCATCAGTTCCTTCAGACACTGTATTTACCCTTGTTTTTTTCGTTACCGCTTGCAGTAGGCTACATGCTTTACGCAAGTGCACGCGGTCATAGCAATTGTACCACGTAGACGCGCACTGCGCATGGATGTTATACGTGCGGCGAATTAATTTGAATTTGACCCATATGGTCCAGCTGATGGAAAGTGGTATCATTGGCACCACTAGCACGCCAACACTTTTAATAAGCCCCCACCCCCCCCCTCCCCCCCCCCCATGAGTATCAACTTACACCAACAGTTGGCATCCCGAAGGGCGATTTGCCATGCCTGGCGCGCACTCTGCCGATTCGGAAGGAAAGTTCGCCGTATTTCGCTCGCCACGCGGGATCGAGTTCCCGCGGGGAGCGAAAGATAACGGGCGTGTGTGTGTGTGTGTGTTGTTTTTTTATCACATTCTTCGCGCACCGTACCAGCGCGTTATCAGCGTCCCAGGAGGGAGGGGGTGGAGGGAACTCGCGGGGCCAGCTCATCGGGTGCAGAAGGAATCCGCGGATGCGCTCGCCGCGACAGGTTGACAAATCACCGGGAACGTTGCTGCCCTGTGGTCGTGCGTGCGGACCACTCTTTCGCTTTATCGTGGGACGCAGTGTGTGAAGATTTTTGGAGCTTGTGTGTGGCAAAGCGAGCAAAGAAGAAAAGAAACAATAGCACCGTGGCTGTAAGGGCGTGGTGCGTGCTGCCGCAGACGCACCAACAACGATCAACCTTCGACGGCGCCGACGACGACGTCTCTGGTGGTGCTTTAAGTGACGCTTGGTAGAGGGGTGGTATCATCGACTCCCCCGACCCCACCACCCTTCGTGTGCGATGAGTCACGCTCTTCCGATGCGGGTTCGATCTCACTTGGTAGCGCTGTTGTGCCAGGCAGCAGCGTAAGGGTCGTAATTACAAATTGGTCCCGCCGGCTCGCCCTAATTGAAGGTGGCCTAACAGTGGTTGGCCTGTACCGCACGGTAGCGAGTAACCCTGCCCCAGTTGGGGCCGCTAGTGTTGTGTGCACGCTCAAATAAACCACACCACGCGTCGTTTCAGCCCCGAGATCGCGCAATAGTTGTTCGCCCCCCCAAAAAGAAGAACCAAACAAAAAGTGTGAAGCAAGTGTATCTGTGTGTGTGTGTTTTGGTCATAATAAACCCCAGAGGGAAGGATGTTTTCGGTCAAGTTTAAAGTGAAGGACGGTGGGAAGGGCGGCCCGGGCCGGAAGGGACCGGGCCGGCCACTGTCCCGCCGGTCGTCCGGTGCGTCCTCGTTCCGGTCGAGCGGCACCAGCGGGTCGCTCCCGCCCGCCAGCATCCTGTCGAGCGGGAAGAAGAAGGGCGGCCGGAAGGACGACAAGCGGCGCATCCGCATCATCACCGCCGTCAAGGATGGGCGGACGGGGCCGGCGGGTAAGGGCGGCGGTGGCGGCGGCGGCGGGGCCACTTTCGCCCTGTCGTCGTCATCGTCGCCGATGTTTGGGAAGCGGAAAGTCTACAACGGTAAGCGAAGATAACACTGTGTGAAGCGCCCGTCGTCACCGCACGATAAGGTGACGAAACCAGCACAACACACGCGACGGTCGCACACTACCGCTCCATTGGCGAGCAGGTGCCAACCGCGAGTGTCGTCTGTATGTGTTTGTGTTGAGTCTTATTTTGGAATCGATGCTAAAATGAATCATGTGGGCAAGGCTTGGTAAAGGTCTCTGCTACCTCTGCAACAAACTTCAACCGACCAGGCGTCCAGCTCTGCAGGGTTGAGTTTTGGGAGGAATTTAGTTTTAATTGATAATTCAAAGCAACGATCAGAAGCGTTGAAAAAACATAAGAAATGCTTGCTACTATTGGCTTCTAATTCCACATTGAAATGAATCGGCAAGCAACCACTGCCGTCGGCATTAACATGCTTCCCACGTGCCTGTGCGGAGATTTTACGATCTTCGTTACCTCTGGGTACCTCGGTAGGTGTTCGCTAATTGGGTATTGTTTATCTGGTTGTTCGCTGGTCACTGGAATGGATCCCAGTGAACGTAAAACATCCGGGAACGAACGCAGGGGGATACACATTTGGTCGATGAAATATTGAAATACAAAGAAACTATCATTCAGATATCCAACTATTACCTTGAAACAAACTTGCATGAAAACAGTGCACCCAGTGCATCCCACGTTGCGTATGACAGTTGAAATTGTCATCTCAGTTAGCGTACAATGTCCACTAACTGGGGTTGCTTTTCTGTTAGCACGACAAATCCAGTAGACAACATGTGGAAAGCATAATTGTTTTAGCTCTTTCTTTTATTCAAACGAAAATGGGCGTTTGCTTACGTTTGGTTGAGCACTCAGCCAGATACATTCTGCTCGGTACAGAAGTTTGCGGGCTCATACGGCACTCCGAATTCATTGATAGTTGAGATTGTCAACAGTTCCTTTTTTTAAAGTCCAACATTCGGAAGTATTTTCAGCTTATGTATGCATCCACGATTCAGGTAGAAAATAAAACGCATTTCCTTCCTAGAATTACCCCTGCCCCAAAATACTAGTGATGGGAAAAAATGAAGATTTCGTCGGAACCGATTCCGGCTAGCTCCGAAGTTTTCTGGAATCGGCTCCGGATTAGGTTTCGGAATCGGCTCCGGTTTTGGTTCAGGAATCGGCTCCAGATTTGGTTCCGAAATCGGCTCCGGAATCAGAATCAGCTCCGGAATTGGAATCGGCTCCGGAATCGGATTTGGCTCTGGAATCAGAATCAGCTCCGGAATCGCAATCGGTTCTGGAATTGGCTCCGGAATCAAAATCAGCTCCGACATTGGAATTAACTCCGAAATCAGAATTCTCTCCAAAACGGAGTTGGTCTTCATCTTCATAGGCATCGTTTTGGTCCAATGATGCTACGTGTTGATAGCGGTAAAGAATCAAAATTTACTTGTAGATGATCTATTCACATGGATATTCCCAGACTTATTTCGCTTCCCACTCTTCTTCATTCAATTAAAAAAAATCTCATTCCGGAGCTTACTCCATTTCTCCATTTCTCCGGAACCAACTCCGGGATCGGCTCCGGAACCAACTCCGGAATTTGCTCCGGAATCGGAATCGACTCCAGAATCGGAATCGACTCCAGAATCGGAATCGACTCCGGAATCGGAATCGACTCCGGAATCGGAATCGACTCCAGAATTGATTCCGAACACTGGTTCGAAATCGGGTAGGTTCGATTCCGAACTCCCACCACTACAAAATACACTCGATTAGCAGTCTATTAAATTCACACAAAAAAAAGAAACGAAAGCCACGTGGGGCCGATTCGGAAGAATTGAGCCCTTCTTAAAACACAGCTTGGAAAACTATCTAAAAATAGGGTCGACTGGCGCATTACGGGCAGCCCAGTTGCTCGAAGTGACCATTCGAAGGAAGAAAAAACGCGTTCAGATCAGTTTGCTGCAGGTGGATGCCTTATTTTTGCGAATGTTGCACTAATTGGATCGATCTGTCGAACTTCAGGAATCTAACTGGAATCGTACTTGAACGATTCAGCGGATGCTAATAATGTAACGGTTAGGGCAAATTAAAGCTTGACGAGCGTTTCTTAGCGCACAACAATGTTTCAATCGATCAAATTTTGAACGGACCACCCTTGTTAGCGTATCGACCGGCCTCAAAAACAAACCCACAAATAGTACGTACCCCTGGCGGGTACGTTCCTTTCCGAGTTGTGGTCGCTTACAACATACTAATCAATTTGTTCCCACCCTCTCTTAAACTAACACAACGTACAGCTTACAGTAAAATAATAAGGTAAAAGTAACCATTTACCATTTAGCAACGTTTCCACGGTATTGCAAGCAAAACTGGGAAGCAAAACATCAGCACTGAATCCCTCTCCCCTCTCCAAAAGCAAATACAAACTAGCAATGCTGGGGTGGGAAATATGGGGTGGTAACAATTTACAAACAGAGTGTCGCAAAGAAAGCATGAGCCGGAGGTTAGCGGGCGGCGTGCGAGAGACGGCCGTTGCATCGGAATAATAAACACACGGCATTCGGCACGGACGCCCCGCCGCAACTACAGCTCAAGGTTGACATCCCGCTGGCCGTCCGGCATCGAGCTGCTGCTTATTGTAGTTACAATTTCATTGCCCCGGTCCACAGTGTAACATTGTAGCAAAACAATTTCTTCCAAACATCGGCTCCGGTGAGACAGTCGGGAAGCCAACCCAACCCAGATCACCCACCCGGTCTCTTTCACACAGCTCAGGCACTCTGGTCTTGGCATAGGAAAGCATTCGGTAGGGAACTGTTTAATCAGCTGGTTTGCTCTTTTTCTGCTGCCATTTTAGACACGCTCGACACGTACACCGCGCTGAAGGAGGAACGGCTGGAGATACACATCGAGCGTACGTCCGCCGGGCTCGGGCTGAGCATTGCCGGTGGGCGCGGCTCCACCCCGTTCAAGGGTGACGACGAGGGCATCTTTATCTCACGCGTCACCGAGCGGGGCCCGGCGGACCTGGCCGGCTTGAAGGTCGGCGATAAGGTACGGTTGTGTAGAGGTGTAGTGATCACCGGTACGAGCAAAGCGAGAAGCACCCAGCTTGATCCCGATTTTCCTCTCTTCCTGAAGGTGCTGAAGGTGAACGGTATCTCCGTGGAGGACGCGGACCATTACGATGCGGTCGAGGTGTTGAAGGCGTGCGGCTCCGTGCTGATACTGTACATTGCCCGCGAGGTGACGCGCCTGATCGGCCATCCGGTGTTCGACGATACGGGCTCGGTCGCGCAGATCAGCGTGTCCGACCAGGACGCGCTGAAGCCGCCGCCCCTGGTGGGCGCACCGCTGGGACTGCCGACCGTGGACGGTGCGGGCGTACCACCGTACATGGGCGCCCTCTCCCCCAACACGGTCGGTTTGCCGAACGGTGCTGGTGGTGCTGGTGTTGGTGGTGGCGCCCTGGACATGCCGAACGGGAACGAAATCACGCAAAAGATCATCCTGCACACGACGCTGATCCGGGACCAGATCGGCCAGGGGCTAGGTTTCAGCATTGCGGGCGGCAAGGGCCACGCACCGTTCAAGGACGGCTCCGAGGGTATCTACATCTCCCGGCTGACCGAGAACGGCGTGGCGCACAAGGACGGCAAGATAATGGTGGGCGATCGGGTGCTGGCGGTAAGTGCGAACCTGGCGGACTTAGCAAGCGCCGAATGTCACTGTTGAATACATTGTTACATTTGTTTTTTTAGATCAATGGAGTCGACATCACGAACGCCCATCACGATTACGCGGTGCAGCTGCTGACCGATCATCAACGCTTCGTGCGCCTGGTGGTGCAGCGGGAAGTGAAGGGACCGCTGGAACCGCTGCACAGCCCCCGCAGTCCCGTCGTCGGTCCGAATAGGCCACCCGCTGTCGCTGCCGGCGCCTACCTGCCCAACCGGCTCGGTAGGTCACATAAAAAGACTCACAAAAACGAAAAACGGAAAAAAAACGGAAGAAATCAGTGCTGCAAAATGTCACTGTCAATGTCATAAAAAAATCTAACTGAAACAAAATCCATGTCAGCGTCACGTACTCAATTGTGATAATCAGAGGTGACACTCAGAACGATGGGTGTGATCAATACATGCCCATGCCATGTTTGCGACCATCGCTTGGTCAGGCATTATGTCATGACTTTTTTTGCTATGATCAGTTTTGCAAAATGTCACTGACATAGTCATCACAAATTCCGGCTGAAACAAAATCATGTCAGCGTCACGAGCTCTACTGTGATGATCAGAGGCGAGCCTCAACCAGTTGGTGCGACCATCACATGTTTGGTGACATTTTGTGCGACCAACTCTTGGTCAGTCACTTGGTCGCGACATTTTCAGTCGGTGATCATCGTGATGGTCAATGGGAGATATGCGGTGCGTGCGAGTGGTTCGAAGAAACAAAATGAGCATCTTTTCTCGCTCTGTTGGACCCGACAGATAATCAAAACAGATAGAGGGAGAAAGCATGCTTAAATTGTAGTTAGAACCCACGCGCCAAGTATATTCCAAGAATGTCGTGATTATCGCCGACAAAAATGTCGTGACGAAGTGAGTGACCAAGAGTTGGGTGCTAATCAAAATGTCACCAAACATGTGATTGATTCTTCAACTGTTTGAGTATCGTCACTGATCATCTCAGTTGTGTACGTGAGCTGATTTGAGCTTCGTTTCAGCCTTGAGTGTTGATGACTGAAACAGTGGCATTTGGCAGCATTGTTCACAGCCAGAAAAAAGTCATGATTATACTTGCGCCGGCATTAAGCTAAGCTTGTCAGTCAGAGTATAGCGTTGGACTCAAAAATTCACATGTCGTGTTCAGCATGTCATGACGCACTTTAATTGAGTATCAGCAATGAGCATCAGGCTACCACGAATATGTTCATTGTTTTCGTTGGTGAAAATCTAGTGACACTCATGACATTTTGCAGCACTGGAAGAAACGCAACGTTTTAACACCGCCCTTCTTCCTTTCTCTACCAGCCACTACCTACACCGGTTACCGGCGCACGGCCGAAGACGGTCCGGAGCAGGTTGCTGCCGCCCAGCAGGCCCACCATCACCAACACCACCAGCCGCCCGACAGCGAACCGGCGGCGAAGGTGGTCGAGGAGCAGCACCAGCAGCAAAAGGTAACTGGCGGGGCTAATGCACTTTCACCTAGCTCCTCATTTGCACCGCACACGTCATCCAACGCCCAGCAGCAGCAGCAGCAGCAGCAGCCTCCGCTGCCTGCACCGCGTACAGTATTAATGCAAAGCGTAAATAACAAACACGGCACCGCTAACAACAGTAGCTTGCCGGACGGCGGCACGAAAGGTAACAGCAATGGCGTAATAATGCACACACAGCAGCAGCAGCAGCACCAGGAGCATCCGATGGAAGCTAATGCGGCCACGAATAATGGGGTGGTAGCGCACACGGCTGCCACTAGCGACGACCCGCAGGTAAGACTCCCCGACGGAGGGCCGTCTCCCCAATGATCCCGATACTGCCGCGACTACCTACCTGGAGCACCACCGTCCGGCGGATGGAGCAAAACCGGCCAACCCCCTCTCCCCCTTCATCCTCTGCGCCCTGTCGTCGTCGTCGCCGGCACTTTTCTCTCTCCCCACTGTTTAGTTGCTTCCACTATCCACTATCTATACCCGTATTTCCGTAGTAGTACACGCGTGGTGCAATTGCTGCCCTTCTTCCACCCACCTCTACAAACAACACAACCACACGCACGCACAAACACACACACACACACGCACAACTTTCTTTATAGTGGGCACACAACACTGTCAGCGCTGTGAAACGGTCACAGTGCTCATTGCCATTTCCTCCCCAACGGGACAGCTCTAGCACGCGTGTGTTGTTGCTTTTGATATCTTCCCCCCCCCGCCTCCCCCTTTTTCTTCAATGCCCACGCGGCACACGCAGCACGAGAAATTTGCGCTTACCCTTATGCTTTCACCGTTTGCCATCACGATTAGCAGCATGTCATCATCTTCACCGTCACCATGACCGTCATCATCATCACCCTAACCATCATTTTCATGTTTTCATATGCTTCAAACCTTACCATCTGTAACCTCCCTTCGCCAATATCCACCAACTACTTACGCTCTCACTTTACTCCCCCCTCCCTCACTTTCCCTCTCGTTCACCTTCTCCTTTTGCTCCTTCTGGAGGAGCTCTCTTCCGCGCCTACCCATCGGCCGCATCGCCGTAAACATCGTATAACATCAACCTCACACACATACATATACCTTCCCCCTGGCTCCCCCCCCCCCGCACGACCGATAACAGCCACAGCATGGTCCTAATCGAAGGTTTTCCCCTTTTTTCTTTTTGTTTTCTCTTTTCCATATCTTCCCCATTCTCGTTGCTGTCTGTGCCTGTGCCTCCCACGCGTCACTCCCTGTGTGTGTGTGTGTGTGTATGATCCTTTTCAAACGCGCGCGCACCCAAAAAACCAACCCTGTACACATGTATACATGCATACATCACCATTTGCTCATACAATGCTCTAATCCCTGCTCTCTGTTGGGGTGCGCCTTCCCGTTAATTTCCTGCTCGCGCGTGCGTGCGTATGTGTGTGGACGCATAATGGCTTTCTTGGGGTCGGCTGCTGTTTATACCTCTCCCGTGTCCCGTGTGTTTGGTGGTGTTTGTATGTGTGTGTGTGTGCCACTATATGAACCTTTTTTATTTGTATATTCGCGATCAACAACGTTTCCTTTCGTTTGACGGTGGCTCTTCATTCCGCCATCTTGTCCACGATCAAATGCATTCTGCTCATCCCCATCCTCCATCCCCTTTCCAACACTCCCCACCACGAACGAAAACAAAAACAATGAATGTATGAACCACCCACACCAACACCCACACACACACACCCACGCGCATTCATATCACCAGGTTGCAGCGAGGCCCATGACCAGCGCAGACTTTCAGGCCATGATACCGTCTCACTTTATCAGCGGCGGCGGGCGGCAGGTAACCGTGGACAAGTCTGACCACGGCCCGTCGGTAACGGTGACGGTGCAGAAGGCCGTGCCGGACATGCCGATGTTGCCGCCGGCACCGACCGAGCTCGGCACCGTCACGGAAACGATTACCAAGTCAACGTTCACTGAGACGGTAATGACCCGGGTCACTGACAATCGCTTGTTGGAACCACTGATCAGCGAGGTAAACTACATGCTCCAATCCAGCAAAAACAAACATACACACACAACAACAAAATATCCCACAATCAATATCGAGATGAAGATCAGCATTCCTTTTCCAGTCTATGATAATTTCTCAGCCATCCATCAATCATCAATATCGCTCTACTATTATTACTGCACAACGGCTCCACCGTGTCACTCAACTCAACATTTCTTATCGGCCGCCTCTTGCCTCTCGAAATCACCACACCCACACCAACCCCGATCATCCATTGCTGTGCCTCATACTGCGTCACTAGCTCTCTTACGCTCTCTATAACTTACCGATTCTGCCAGGATATTTGGGAAATAACGTACTGCAGGGTCTTAACGATTGGAAGCTGACTCAGGGTATCTCTTGTCGTAAGGTTTAAACAAAACAGACCAAACTGGAATCGTTTTGAGCGTCAATGTACCAAACCGAACAATTTCTACCGTTGTTCTAGGGTTGACTGTGATTTTACGACAAGGAGAGCTACCTCGCAATTTCGATATTGAAAAATAAGCCTTTTAACTGGTCCATTCAAAATGGTCTAAAATCTTCTGAAATGCTTTTTTTTGGGTAAATGTTCTTAAAAGCTTTGTATGAAATTCCACTGACAAGCGCGGTGCCTTCTGCAGGGTAGTGTTGGGTTTCATGAATCTTTCTTTGAGATTCATTCATATGAATCTTTCAGCGATGAGTGATTCGAATCTCGAGTCGAATCTTCAAAGAGTTATGAATGTCTAAATATTCACAAATCTTCAGAGATTCCTGAATCTTCAAAGATTCATGAATTTTCATAGATGCATAAATCTCTAAATATTCATGAATCTCCAAGGATTTATACATCTCGAAAGATTCACGAAACTCCAAAAATTCTTGTATCTATAAGATTCATAAATCCATTAAAATTTTTATATCTCCAGAGATTCATGAATGTTTAAAGCTGTTTGATTTTCAAAAGTAATGAATTTTGTAAATTCCACCTAAAACATGCCCGTCGTGGGTTCAAGTCTTGCATGCACCGTCTCCCCGTAGCACAAACAAACTATGCGGCTGCTTGGTATTGCCAAGAAGCCTCGAACGCCTCTATAGGCTGGCATGGATTGTTACGCCAAGAGGAAGAATAATAAAAAGCTCAAACTCTATGAATGTTTAGAGATTTAAGAATCCCTTGAGATTTATTAAGATTTCGAGATATAAGAATCGGTTGAGATTGTTGAACCTTTTGAGATTCATGAATCTTTAGAAATTCATGAATCTTTCGAGATTCGTGAATCTTTCAAGATTCGTGAATCCTTCTAATCGAGATTCAGATTCATTGAATCATTCCAAAGATTCATTCAGAATCATGAATCTGAATCAGATTTACCCAACACAACTGCAGGGGTCTATCTCATGATTTGTACATCATAATATGAATCATGTTTGAAAGTAATCTTGAAAACTCAAAACGGAACCACAAAACATAAACATCTACCGTCATCTATTAACTGTCGATAAACCCAATAATAATAATCCCCTCAGTATATCCACATGCTCTAGTATCACACAACTCCCCCTGATTGGCGGACCATCCAACAGTCGAGCCCGTCAAGCTTGCAATGTTGACACCTTTCCCCGCGTTCATACCATACTTTTTTGTTTTTGTTTGTTGGCAAAAGGGGCAACTAAAAACCGGCAAAGCTCTCTCTCTCTCTAACATCAATGTTGTGGTGTGCGTGCGCCCTCCCCGGGGCCTACTAACACAAACCTCGTGGTGTGTGTTCGCGTAACACACGTGTACTGTAGCGCCACGAGCTTCCATATCTCACACGAGGAGTTAACGCTGGCCAATGTTAACGCCCGCTTACTGCTAATGTTGCACCGGCTCAACGTGGGCCGACAATTGTCGAGACACGGTCGAGAAAAGACCCCCCACCTACCACCCCTTTCCTACACCGGAACCTCTAACTAAACGTGGCTATTTCCGTTTGTTCTCTTTTCCTTCTTCCTCCCGTGCATGATTTTGCAATCATAAATGCACACTTCTCTCTCTCACACACACACACAAACATGTGCGCGCGCTCGGCTACGTATGCACACATGCCCCCCCCCCGCATATACAGGAGGTTATTCTGCCGAAAGATCAGGGTTCGCTGGGCTTCAGTATTATCGGTGGCACCGACCATTCCTGCACCCCGTTCGGGGCAAACGAGCCGGGAATATTTATATCGCACGTAAGTACAAGTAAGCAGCATGGAAGGGAGCTTGAACAGCTTTGATTAATGGTTTACGTTCCTTTTTTTTTGCAGATCGTTGCCGGCGGAATTGCGGCCCTCTCCGGTAAGCTGCGCATGGGCGACCGCATCCTGAAGGTGAACGGTACCGATGTGACGCAGGCCACCCACCAGGAGGCGGTCATGGAGCTGCTGCGACCGTGCGACGACATCAAGCTTACCGTGCAGCACGATCCGCTGCCGGCCGGCTTTCAGGTGCGTACGATGGGCGTTTGCGCCGTGGCGCGTGGTTACGAAAATCGAAGAATCGAGCGAGAGAGACACACATTGCGCAGACACGCGCGTGAAGACGAACATTTCCGACCGGCAAGGTGCACCTTGTACATGCTCGTGTAAACGCGTTTAGTACACTCTATCTATAGTGCCGCTTTCTCTCTTCTCTCTCTCTCTCTTTATCTTTGTTTTCCTTTTCTTTGGTCCTGTTCATTTATGACCCTTCTGCTGAGGTGTCGCTTGTTGCGTACATCCGTGCATAAATTTCAATTCGAAAACAAAACATTGTTCCCCATATCACTACTACTACTATTGCTACTACTACTATTACTACTACTACTGCTACTACACACTTTTCTGCTCTTTTCTGCCATTCCACACATACTCAGCATTTTGAAATAGTTGCATTAAACACTGAGGTACGTACAACAGAACAAGGGGTTCGTCGTTCAGTGTATCATAAATCGTTTTCTTTCTTTTTTTTTGCGTTACCCTTTATTCGTACTTGAGTTTTACAAACCAAAAAAAAAGGACACTCGTACGCTCCCTCTGTTTTCTTTCTAAGTGTGTGTAGCTTAGGCTGTTGTGGGCAAAGTGTTTGTCCCCCACAAACGGCATAGAAATGAAAACCCCCTCCCTCCCCTTTTCCTAAAGCTGGACGGTAGTGCATGTCTCTCGGTGTTTTTTTATAGTAGTAGTGGGAATGTTGTCTGTGTCTCTTTTATTTTATTTTTATTTTTGTTGTTGTTGAAGAAGGACAGCTTCATCCGTTCTCCACGGGTTGAGCTGAGGGCATCCGTCACGGTTGCGAATCGTACTAACTCTCACCCATTTCCTCTCGCTCGACCGGCACACAGGAGGTACACATCGTCAAGCAGGACGGCGAACGGCTCGGCATGCATATCAAGGGCGGGCTGAACGGGCAGCGCGGCAACCCGCTGGACAACGCGGACGAGGGCGTGTTCATCTCCAAGATCAACGCGAACGGGGCGGCCAAGCGCGACGGCCGGCTGCGTGTGGGCATGCGCATCCTGGAGGTGAACGGGCTGTCGCTGCTCGGCGCCTCCCACCAGGAGGCGGTCGATGCGCTCCGCGCTTCCGGCAGCAAGCTGCACCTGGTCGTGTGCAAGGGGTACGAGAAGTCGGACCTGCTGCATCTGGCCGGCAGTGCCGGTGGCATGAGCACCGGGCTCAGCAACAATGGTGACAGTGCGCGAATCGGTAGGATGTCCCCCAAACGCTGCCTCTTCACACAAACCGGGTGTGTTGTAACGCTTTTTTTTATTGTTTGTTTAGGGTCTCGCGCATCCGAAACGGGATCGGAGCTTAGCCAGAGCGTGTCCAGCCTCGATCGGGACGATTCGGTAATATTGGCCGAAACGCACCGGAAGCTAAGCGTGGACAAGATCGACGAGGAGACGCTGCCCCCGAAGCCCGCCACCCACGAGCAGCATCCGATCGACCAGCCCGAACCACCTACCTCCCAAGCCCTTATCAGTGTCAATCCGAGCGACCAGCAGGTGGCGATCGGTCCGAAGGAGAAAAGCACCCCCGAGAAGGTAAGGCGGAAACGAGAGAGCGGTTTCGCCCATTCGAACTAACGTTTCGCCCATTTCACCCTGTACTAGGTACTGGATATCGTTCGTGCCGCCGAATCGCTAGCGCTCGGCAGCCAGCTAGTCGAGAACGGGCCGCCCAAGTCGCCGACCGAGGTGGCGTCCGAGCCGCTGCAGAAAACGACCACTATCGTGATGTCCAAGCACACCCTCGATACCCAGGCACCTCAGGTAATTAGCGCCGCCCCCGTCCGACGCTCCCCTCCGTCGTGACCCCCCGTGTCGAATCTCTCGCCCTCTCGTTCTCTTGCCATATACGTGTTATTGTTTCTCCACCCGAGCAAATGTTGTTCGTGCTTTTCCCCTCAACCCCCCCCCCTCATTCTGCTTCATCCACACTCCCCCCTGGGGCCTATGTGTATGTGTCTGTTATTGACAACAACAAAAAACAACCAACAACAATTAATTATTGTGTATAAAAAGCAACAAAAAGGGTGTACAGAGCTTAACCTTACCCCGCTCTGTGTGTGTGTGTGCTAATCGCGATCGCTATTAATTGGAAGGATACGGCACATACACATATACACCACCAAAAACATAAAACCGTCACAACACATTCACTTATCAGTCACAACCACCAAACGCCCCAACACACTCGTGTGTCACAATTACACACGCACACAGCCGCATTTACACAACACAACACCATCACTCACCATTATTGTGCGTTATCACATTTTTTTCTTCTATCTGTTCGTATCTGCTTACCTGTTTTAGGTTTGATTCTGTTGTATTGGTGATTTTTTGTTCCGTTCCAACCTGGTTTAATTGCTGCTTTGCAAAAGCATTCCGTTTCGTGTCGCAGGTGGTTCGTACGTCAAGCTCGCAGGTGCGCTTCCTTCGTGGTAAATGCGGGTGCTTAAAGCCGGTCGGTAGCACAGAAGCAACGTAACTGTGAGCCTGTTAGCGCAGTGCGTCCGAACTGCGGACAGTGCAAAGCATCCTACGAATGAATCCGTCGGCAGCAGTTTGTGCCGATATCAAGTCCCGCTTGCGCTCTGTCCATCCCGATCGAATGCTGCTTGTCAATTGGCAAACGTTGATCTTAGTCCGCTTGATTTCTCTCATACTTTCTCGCGAGCCAGCGAGCAAATGCAAAGCTCGACTCTAATGAAACGAGCTCGTTTAGCATATTTTATGTGGAGAATGGTGCAAAATGCCTCATTTGCCATGAGCTCAACTGACGCACCGGTTGCCTCGCTACAGGACCGAACAAGTGAGGCTAGGATAAAGCAGACATTTTTTTGTTGTTGTGTACCTTTGTAAAATATGACTTGTTCAATAAGCTGTGGTCGCCTGTGTTTATAGACCGCTTGTTGAATGTTGAGTTTTGTAATTTGTTTATTATTACGTTTTGGTTTTTGAATATGTATACCATCAACCTATATACCGCCACCGCGTTCTCCCTCTCTCCCTTTTCCACCCCTTTTTTTTATTCCAAGACACACTGCCAAACAAATTACTGCCTAAATGCTTCTTTTATCTGCAAGAAAGTGCGCCCTTGCGCCGGAAATTGTCGCTACAAGATGGTAATGGAACGATCTAAATAAATTCTTTCTCTTCTCTCTCTCTTTTTCTCTCCTCTCTCTCTCTCTATCTCTCTCTTTTCTCTTTTTCCACGCAATTGTTTTCTCTTACTCTGATTGTTTGATTTTTTTGTATGCCCGGGATGGTTTTACTCTTTTTGTTTGGTTCCAATTTGGGGAATGTATTTTATTGTTTTTTGTGCCCCCCTCCAGTTACGTACATCGACAAACAATCTTCCATAATATTAGTTTTTTATACAACTAACGAAGACTGAGATATCATAATTTAGTGAAGAAAAAAACAAAAACAAAACAAATCCAATTGATAAGTGTGACATTTGGCGCCCCGAATGCTGGACTTGGGAAAACGGACAGATGGGATGGTGCTGCAGGTGGTTTGAACCCCGTCAGCAGCAGTGGGTTGTACAATTTCCGTTGCATTATTCGACGTGCTCTCACTGTCTTCTTCCCCTTCCCCGTCCCACACCACTTCCAACGGGTTGCTGGGAGGTCGGAAAAGCCAAAAACAAAACAAAAAAAATGGATGCCAAATTTGCCACCAAATACAGCTAGACTTGAAATGGGTGGCGTGGAGTAAGTGACTAGAGGAGGCTATCGTGTCCTGGTTTGGCGTGTGGATAATGTAGACGGAAGGTAGGCAACTCGGCAGGCGAACCGAAGCGGTGTTTGTGCATTGTGCTACGATTGGTGGATACGTGTTTTTTTGAAGTGTCATTAACAATTGTAACTGTCTCAAGAATACTGGCTATGTAACAACTCTCACACTCACTATTATACATACATACATGCATACATATATACATATATTGAAAAAAGATGAAGCAGAAGAATAAGAAGAAGAAGAAGAAGAATAAATATGCCAGCCAGCAGCACACTAAGGTCGCGCAGGCAAAAACAAAGCTGGCAAGGCAGGAGGCGCGTTTGTATTTATACCTTTTGATGTTTCCATATATATATATACATTATATATACGACCAGGTCAGGACGAGAAGCGAGCAAAGCGAAAGCGATAGCAAAGGGAAAGGAAAAACCCGAAAACAAAAAGAAGAAGAAAACATTAGCTAGACTTTTTGTACCGTTTTTTGAAAACCTACCGGAACACTACCGAAAACAGAACCAATGTTTTTGCTGACCACACCAACACACACACACACACACACACACAAATACTACTGAACACTTAATCGACACTCAACTGGTGAAATTGTAAACGTACAAAACTGAACAGACAAATCACCTGAAATCAGCGCACTGCCTGCACTGATGTACTACTCTCCGGTCTGTTGTAGGAAAAATTGGGCGCCACTCGAAGTAGCTTTAGATAGGCGCAAAAGTAATGACGGGGGGGGCTGGTCGGTGCGCCCCACACTAGTGTCACTAGGATGCGCCGGGCGCACCACTGCGACCTCAACTTCCGTCACACCGCTCTCGTTCCTACGTTTTCGCGTAAGTGTACGAGTAGTGTACTTACCCGGCTCCGGCGTCTCTCCGCCATTTTGTTCGCGCAGGATTGCATAGCAGCCTGTGCTGTGTCTGGTGCGGCGGGAGCAGGAACTGCCCCATTCGATTGTTATCCACTGTCTTGTTGCTGTTACGTTGTTTGTTTTGTTGCTCTGTTTAAGTGACCGTGACCGTCACACGCCAAATATTTCGGTGCAAATACTAAAGAGAGAGAGAGAGAAAGAGAGAGAGAGAGAAGGAGAGAGAGAGAGAGAGAGAGAGAGAGAGAGAGAGAGAAAGAAAAACCTTAGACCACACGCGAACTCAACTGTGTTAGTAGTTAAATGCTTCAGATTGTTTCCGTTATGAATAGGTAAACACACACACACACAGACACTCCCGCTGGCTAGCAGGTCGGGGGGTAAGCAAAACAAACAAAAACTCATTAGCATTTATATAAATCCACATCCTCCAATTAGCGGACGGGGATTATTCTTGTGTGGATCACAATGCTTTTCTGTGTCCCGTTTAGTGAGGATGAAGTTTCCTTCGAAAATGGTATTTTGGGCCAAAAACTCGTTAGTTGCTCGGCGGAGAGAGATAGCAAAAAAGAGAGAGACAGATAAAAAGATAGAGAGATAGAGAGAGATAGAGAGAGATAGAGAGAGATAGAGAGAGATAGAGAGAGATAGAGAGAGATAGAGAGAGATAGAGAGAGAGATAGAGAGATAGAGAGAGATAGAGAGAGATAGAGATAAATCGAGAGAGATAGAGATAAATCGAGAGAGATAGAGAGAGATAGAGATAAATCGAGAGAGAAAGAGAGAGAAAGAGAGAGAAAGAAAGAGAAATATAGATAAAGACAGTGAGAGACAGAGAAAGAGAAAGAGAAACAGAGTGAGAGAAACAGAGAGAGAGAGGAAGAGAGAGAAAGAGAGAGAGAGAAAGAGAGAGAGAGAAAGAGAGAGAGAGAAAGAGAGAGAGAAAGAGAGAGAGAAAGAGAGAGAGAAATAGAGAGAGAAAGAGAGAGACAGAGAGAGAGAAAGAGAGAGATAAAGAGAGAGGTAAAGAGAGAGATAGAGAGAGATAAAGTGAGAGATAGAGAGAGATAGAGAGCGATAGAGAGATAGAGAGAGAGATAGAGAGAGATAGAGAGATAGAGAGATAGAGAGATAGAGCGAGACAGACATAGAGAGAGAAAAAGAGAGAGAGAGACAGAGAGAGAGACCGAGCACGCCACTAGGTGAAGCTATTCATATACACCAGACAACTAGCCGAGAACACTTTTCGGACTTTGGTAGATTCGTAGCTAAATCGATTGTAGAAGGGGACGGGAGGGCGAAAGTGTAGTGGAGAGGAAAGATTAAACTATTATCTCGCTGCAGTCTCTGTTTCCTGTTTTCTGGATGTGGTGGAGAAGCCCCTTGTACCATCCCACCAACTCATCCTCGCCCTCTCTATACACCACATTACATTTATGCTGCCAACTGTTCTCCCCAAAAAACCTCCTCCCTTTGAAGGAGACGACCCCGTCAATATCACTCGTGTGTGTGTGTGTGTGTGTGTATGTGTCTTCGAGAGAGAGAGGGGAAGTGTGTATCAGTGTATTCGCCCCCTTTATCCTGTGGATGCACAGAACGACCTAAAAAACGATGCCAAGATGTTTCCTACCATGTAGCACTTAGGATGTAAGAGTTTTGCGTACACAGCGCACAGGAATTGTTCCACTCTCTCTCTCTCTCCCTCTGCGTAAGTGTGTATGTGTGTGCATCTGGGAGAGACGGGTGCAGTGAGGTTGTTAGGCCAATCGTACCGGCAAAATGGGTTTCATGTGCATATTTAAATACGGTGGTTGCTCTCGGGAATTCGCGTCGGGCCCCGCGAGCCTCCTATTAGCGTGTAAGTCGTGACCGTTTCGATCAGTGTTTTCGTGGAGAGAGAAATAAAACACACACACACAACACAAACCTGCCTGCTAAGTAGGTGTGTGTGTGACAGGTGTATAGAAATTCGCCTCCTTAATGCCTGGTGCCAAACCGATCAAGACGTTGTCGTTTAAGAGCTTACGTGCACTATATCTCGCTCGCTATCTTTGTTTCTTCTGCTAACTTCCGGGACACAAAGTAACACTCTAAAGCCAACATCCAGACAAGCATCCAGTCGCTTTACTCTCTTAATGGCATACTTGCTTGGCACTATTATCTTCGATGTGTTCAAACTACATGTGCTGTGTGTATCTATTGTCTAACTCTACGCTAAATGGTACACTTGGATGGTTCGAAGTTGAATGTAAGAGAGAGAGAGAGAGATGGTTTGTGTTGAGAAAGGTTGGAACAAACTAGCACAATTATGCCACCTTTACGCACTGCTCTACCTGTATTGCCAAAAAGTCCAATCATAGATGTCGCGGGAGTGCTCCAACCAATGGTTGGAAATGGCTGTTAAATGGGATTTCGATTATTTTTCCATCCTGTGCTGAACATACCCAAACGAGGTACCTTTTTTCACCTGCCTCCTGTGGCCAACTTTGAAGAGTCTTCAGTCCACACACAATAAAAGCGCATGCACAATATTACACCCTAAACTCATCCCCGACAGTTGTGTGGGGCTCTCGGCAGTGACTTGAATGCGACCGCACGCCCCAAACCCTGGAAAAGAGTTAGGATCCGTGGTGTTTGATAATCTTTTGCCTTTCACTTTATTGTTGAACACTTGTAAATGGCATCGGTGGAAAAATTACATACATATATATACAAACACACCATCAATATCTATAAAGAAGGGAACGCTCGTGTCTGCCCTTTTTCACTGTGGATACCGTTTTTGTGAGGCAGCGAGTTGATTTTTCCTTAGAAAGGCAGATACTGCACAAAATTCAAAATCAAATGTTTGCCACAAACAAAAAAACAAACGAAAAATGTAACAAAAAATCAATCCCAACTATATACATACATATATATGCACACGACGCCACACCTGACGTTAATGTTTCGGCGATTTAGGAACAGCAGGACCGTTGGGGTTAGGAAATACATAAGTGAAGCAAACGACGGGAAGGACAAAATAGGACACCGAGGGGGAGGGAGATGAAGAGATTCTTTACAATAACTGTTGAACTCAAAAAAAAAAAACAAACAGAGACGACCCTGTAGCCCAGCAGCATCAGCAGGTGGGACAAATGGAAAAAAAAACAAATACATATTTGACGAACCACGTGGCTGAGGGTTTCTCTTATTTTTTTGGAGGAAAAGAAATGACATCATTTTATGTTTGTTTGTTATTTTTTTTCCTTTCTGTTTTTGTAACATTTTTGTTGCTAGTCTTTTCATTTCATTGCGAAAAGAAGCAAGACGCTTTGATTTTGCTTGCCTTGTTTTGGGTATTTTAATCTGCCCCTTCCCACCCAGTTTCCTCAATTTTTGGATGAGTTTTTCTAGCCAAAGCCAAACCCCTCGGCGCAAATCGGCGAGAGAAGGAGAGAGAAATATGGGGGCCTTCCTGCTGCAAGGGTAGCGTAGCTCCGTATCAAACATACACATACAATTTGGTAATTATATGCGATCTAAACCCTTTTTTATCCCTTACCCACTCCCCCGTTGCCGTTACACGCCTTATTTTATGACCTTACCAACGTTGTAGTACGTCCGATGTTTTCTTTCTTATTGTGCATTTGTTTTTGTGCTGTTTCCGAGATATGTCCCCTTTTTACTGCTGAAAAAAGGGGGTTTGCTGTGCGAGCACTTTTTTTCATTTTCGGGACGTTTCTTTTCTGTGATTTGTGTCTTAAAAGTGTACGTGTGTATTGTCGCGTTGCGTATTCTCTTTTCACCTGGCTGTTGTTGGAATTATGTTTTGAAACGCCTTCGCACTGCGGAACGTGCCTAACGCGTGTGTATGCCCATCACCGCCTCTGCTCGATCGTAAATGGCTTCTGGATGGTTTCAATGTAGGTACAGAGCGGGTGTTTTGTGTATTGGTGATTTTTTGTTTGTTTTGTAAATGTTTTTAGTACTTACCCTCCTAAGTCGAAAGTGTGTAACACAGCGCATTGTGCCGGTTGTCAGCTGTCAAAAGTAATATGTACGTTTTATTTTGTGTTCCGTTTCTACTCACTCATTTAGCGCTAAGTCCATACCGTTTACATAATTTAGTTTGTAATTTAACACCATTAAAAAAACCCCATAAAAACCTCAAAATTGCATTGAAATTCTATGTTCTACAGCAGTAGTGTCAAAAAACAATCTGACGTATATTAATTAGAAAAATATAATCATCAAAAGATTTCAATGCAACCGTAAACCCCAAACCCTTTCCCATCGATTGCTTAGTATTTTCTTCTGTAACTAAAAAATGTATGTTGTGTTTTACCAATTGGTGCTTACCATCCCTGCCCAGAGCTGATCGTAATGCGTCTCCCCTCCCCCAATTCCCTCCTCAAACACATGCTTTCGGTTTTCCGCAGGTAAAATCATGCATCCCCCCCCCGTACCGCTACTCCTTCGTATCCTAATTCACCTCAACCGCCCCACACTCCCCCTTTACATCCTGTTCTCATATTCTTTCTCTTTCTCTTTTGCATATGCGCGCTCGTTTCGTCTTGAATTTTCATCCAAAAAAAAAACACTAAAATTTAAACCAAAAACAAAAAACTTTAACGACCCCTCCCCTCCCCCCCCCCTTCCTATCGTGTACGCGCGCATTGCAAAACCCTACTCCTTCCCACTCCCCCTACTGTAGGTCGAGCGCCGCTTTGGAAGCGTCCGGTCGTTGTCGCATGCGAACGAACCTCCCATTTCCTCAATTAACTCCTCCACCGCCACGGTAGCGACGAACCCCGCTACCACCGATACTAACTACCACCACCCCCCGAAGGGTGACCAGAAGATTGTGCGACCCCACCGACCACCGCCGCCGCCACCGCCACTGGCAGCAGCATCCACCCACACCGCCGCCACCACCACCACCACCAACACTACCACCATCCAATCACCGTCCGCTGGGGCGTATCTGGACCGCCCGCCGAGCATGAAACCACCGCCTCCACCGCCGAAGGTGGAACCGGGCAGCTCCTCGACCACCGCCACCTCGCACCGCAAATCGGTCAGCTTCGATCTGCACGAGGATACGCACGGGTTCGATACGGCGCTCCATCATGCGCGGGCCGCCTTCGCGGGGCCCTCGCCGACGCCCGACCTGAAGGGCATCTTGCGCGCGAGCAGCCCCTCCAGTCGCAGCAGCAGCTCGACGCCGGAAGGTGTCCAGCAGGTGCAGCCGACGGTGGCCAACTTGGATAGCGATCCGGACACCGATTCCGACACCGACACCGATTCCGATACCGATTCTGATGCGTCGGGCGTTTCGCACGAGCTGCTGCCGGCGGCATCTGGCGGCCAGCTAGCAGGGGAGCAGCCGCCCGCCAGCAATCCGATCCGCAGGGCGGAGGTGGTGCGCAATCAGGCCGCCCGCAAGCTGCAGGAAGAGTTCGGGCAGGGCGATCTGGTCGAGTACGAGCACGACACGGCGACGAACACGATCCGGGAGGTGTCGGCAGCCCGCGGTCGGCCCGACCGCGTCGAGATGCTGCCGGCGAAGTTCGAAACGCTGCCGGTCAAGCGGACGGCCCAGTTCGTGCACGAAAACACGCCGAACAATCTGCTGGTGCCGGACGAGGTCCATCGCCAGGTGCTGCTGGAGGAGAACGAGGTGCGCAACAAGCTGCTGGCACAGTACGCCCACGAACAGCAGCAGCAGCAGCAGCAGCAGCAGCAGCAGCAGCACCACCACCATCATCAGCAGCAGCACATGTACACCACCATGCACCATCACCACCACACGGGCGAGCTGTTGGGGCGGGTACCTTCGCCGTACCACCTGTACGATTCCGGATCCGCGTCCGTGTCGCCCCTGCCGTCCCACTACATCCCGGGCAGCAGCGTGTACGATCATCACCAGCATCTGGCCAAGCTCGGCGGTCCACTGTCACCACCGCCGCCGCTACCATCCACAGCTCCACCACCACCGGCCGACGTTGCCTACCATCTGCCGCAGATCTACCCGCCCGTCCAGATCCTGCCCGTGCACTACACCAAGCTGCCGACACCGCAGCACACCATCTACACGTACGCGTCCGGCTCGGTGCCGGTCAGCCACGCGCCGATCGTCTCGCTGGCGGCGAGCAGCAGCCAACCGGCCCCGTACTCCTCGCCCTACCACCTACCACCGTACGGCACCAGCGCCGGCCCGACCTACCTTTCCACTGCCCACCCGTCCAGCAGCATCGCCGCCGGCGCCACCCACCACCACCACCACCAACAGGTGCTGATGCCGGTGAGTGATCCGACGCTACGGCTCGTTAGTGCACCGCGAACGGCGCCTGCTCCCGAGCACACACACCAATCACCACGCACCACTCTGTTTTAAGCACCGCAGCGGCCACCTTCCGCACACCGAAACAGGCGTGAGCGAAAGACATACAATAACAAACGCACAAAAAAAAAAAAAAAAACAAAAAAAGATCAAAACCGCACGGCGCACAACATTTTGCACTGAGGGCGTGTGTGTGTTTGTGTGTGTCATGACAAAAAGGCAATAGAATAAAACAAGAGGAAAGAAAATGAATCATTCCATCACAATACAACCACCCACCCCACCTAGCCAGTAAGGTTCTCATCCTCATCCGGTATCAAACGATAATACACACAAACACATACATCCGTACACATCGGGATTGATAAGCGTGAGTGCGTGTTGCGGTGTTGCCTACCATTCGGGCGCACGACGGGATCCAATGATAACAGGTGGTGTGTGATGTGCACGGTGGTGCAGCGACGAACCCCCCCAAAACGGGCAAAGAAAAAAGAGAGAAAAAACAACGTACATCATCCTCATCTGATTGAGCATAATCCCTCCCCGTCTTGTTTCTAATTATGTATGTTTTCATCTGTAGCTAATGAGTTTAGTAGTAAAGTAGTAAAGCCAAAAAAAAAAAACTAAGGCTAAGTGTAAGCAAACCGTTACGTAATCATGTAGCGCCGGCATGCAAAACTTAGTGCTTAGAGTAGCTGTATCGTAACGAACCCCAACCAAATGGATTAATTACCTAAACAAAACAAAACAAAACAATCACTAGCAATTTTAGCTGTTTGTGTAGCATTTGTGTGCGTGTGTTACCTTTTTTTTACTAACTATATATTTAACAACTGTAGAGTAAATCGTTCGATTTCCCTTTTCTCTCCATTTCGAATAAATGTTCGCTGGCACCAGTCTAGAGGCAGCGATTGATTGGCAGAAACGACTTTTTTAATATTACTTTTTCCCTCTTGATTCGAATTGTTTTTCTGGCTCTTTCACTTGTGTTGTAATCAGTGCTGCAAAATGTCACTGTCAATGTCATAAAAAGATCTAACTGAAACCAAATCCATATCAGCGTCACGTTCTCAATTGTGATAATCAGAGGTGATACTCAGGATGGTTGGTGTGACCAATACGTGCTCATGACATGTTTGCGATCATCGTTGGGTCAGTCACTATGACATGACTTTTTTTTGCTGTGATCAGTTTTGCAAAGTGTCATTGACATAGTCATGACAAATTCCGGCTGAAACAAAATCATGTCAGCGTCACGAACTCTACTGTGGTGATCAGAGGTGAGACTCAAACAGTTGGTGCGCGACCATCACATGCTTGGTGACATTTTGTCAGTCACTTGGTCGCGACATTTTCAGTCGGTGATCATCGTGATGGTCAATGGGAGATATGCGGTGCGTGCGAGTGGTTCCAAGATACAAAATGAGCATGTTTTCTCGCTCTGTTGGACCCGACAGATAATCAAAACAGATAGAGGGAGAAAGCATGCTTAAATTGTAGTTAGAACCCACGCGCCAAGTATATTCCAAGAATGTCGTGATTATCGCCGACAAAAATGTCGTGACGAAGTGAGTGACCAAGAGTTAGGTGCTAAACAAAATGTCACCAAGCATGTGATTGATTCTTCAACTGTTTGAGTGTCGCAACTGATCATCTCAGTTGTGTACGTGATCTGATTTGAGCTTCGTTTCAGTCATGAGTGTTGGTGACTGAAACAGTGGCATTTGGCACCACTGTTCACAGCCAGAAAAAAGTCATGATTATACTTGTGCCGGCATTAAGCTAAGCTTGTCAGTCAGAGTATCGCGTTGGACTCAAGAATTCACATGTCGTGTTCAGCATGTCATGACGCACTTTTACTGACTATCAGCAATGAGCATCAAGCTACCACGGATATGTTGATTGCTTTCGGTGGTGAAAATCTCGTGATACTCATGACATTTTGCAGCACTGGTTGTAATGTAAATGAGTTCATCAATTTTTAATTGAAAAGAAAAGAAAAAAACGAATGCTCTTTTTAAATCTTTTTACAACTATATGGTTTGGGATTAAATACCGCACTAAAAGCGCCCAGTGGCACCATTCTGGCTTTACTTGTGTTGGGGCTTTGCTCTTCGTTTTATTACCGTTTATTATGTTTTAAGTGCTGGCTCTGCTTGCGCCTCTTCACTGCATGCGGTTGTGTATTGTTACTCGGTTCTGCCTTTTGTATGTGGTGCCCTAGTTGATCGTTTATTTGTTTTGCGCGTTCCATGTTTCTACGGATGCGCCAAGAGAAGCTTCGCTGCAGCCCCGCGATCCCCGAGCAGTGTAAACGCGCACCCTAGCGATTTAAGGTCGAGCGATCAACTGCTAACTTGCACCTGTGGGATATCGAAACACGGCTCCGCTCGATCGGAGGCTGCTGTTTGCGGGAACATTTGCAGGAACAATTGGTTTTACCACCACGCACTCACCAACTCTCACACATAGCTGCCGAAGAAGAACCGAGCTCCGAGTGTTTATCCTGTTTTTAATCAGTTCAACTCTCCCTCTTCCTCCCCTCCCCCACAGTCGCCGCCTCTAGGTCCGAAGACACCGAAGAGTGTGTCCGACAAGAAGCGATTCTTCGAGAACGCCATGGAAGATCAGCAGAAACCGACGCCCAAATCAGGTGAGGCTGGGTCACCCCGCCGACCTTGAGCGCTATTTTTTAATTTGATTTTCTCGTCTCGTCTGTTTTAGATAAAGTCTTCTCTTTCCTATCGCAAGACGAGGTAGAAAAGCTGAGACAGGAGGAGGAGCGCAAGATCGCGTCGCTCGGCAAGGACCGGGTGCACCAGCGGTTCGGCGACGAGGAGGACGAGGACGACGACAACCGTTCGGACGGTGGCGACCGGACGCCCGGCGACAAGTCCGACATCAACGACAATAACATGAGGTACGTACCGGAGGGATAGAGCATCGGGCCGAGGAACGGGCGTACTCCTGTAGCCCCTTCGCCCCCTTTGCGCTGCGCCTCCGTCCGGGATCACTAGTACTGTTTGCTCTAGCGATAGAAACACGCACAGAGAGAGAAAAGTTGCGCCGGGGGAGCCAACCGGCGACCGAAGAGCGGAAGAGTGGAGAGAGTGCCTTCTTAGTAGTGGCTAGTGTAGTAGTGCCGCGTATGACCTCATCTCACCCGCTGGGACACTTGGGGTTTCTTTTTCACGTTTTGTTTTGTGCACTTAGCGTAAATTAGTTTGGCAACAGAAAGGCAAAACAAAAAAACAAGCCAGGGAGTAGTTATCCTTCTCGGTTTATCTCTCTCTCTGTCTTCCAATACTTTACTTTGCTTCCGTTTAACTACTTACTCACTCTTACTCCTACTACTACTGCCACTACTACTTCGTTGGATGCTCGTCCAGCGAGTGGCGTGGGAGTGTAGAAAGCTAAATCTATTTACTTACGTTGCTCTACCTTTCAACCACTGTCCAGCTCGAAATAACACTTATTTTACTAATCACAAAACTCTGAACTAAACCATAAACCAGTGCTGCAAAATATGATGAGCATCACGAGATGTTCTCCAACGAAAATGAACATATCCGTGGTAGCTTGATACTCATTGCTGATACTCAATGAAAGTGCGTCATGACAAGTCGACCGCGCAACGTAAAAATTCTTGAGTCAAACCCGATACTCTGACTGACAAGCTAAGCCAGCTAAGTGAGACTCAACCAGTTGGTGGATCAACCACATGCTTGGTGACATTTTGTTTAGCACCCAACTCTTGGTCACTCACTTGGTCACGACATTTTGTGTCGGTGATAATCACGACATTCTTGGAATATACTTGGCGTATGGTCCCAAGCAACAAAATGAGCATGCTCTCTCGCTCTCCCTGCTTTGATTGTCTATCGGGTCAAACAGAGCGAGAAAACATGCTCATTTTGTTGCTTAGGACCACTCACACGCACCGCATATCTCACATGACTATCGCGATAATCACCGACACAAAATGTCGCGACCAAGTGACTGACCAAGAGTTGGTCGCACCAACTGTTTGAAGCTCTCCTTTGATCATCACAGTAGAGCTCATGACGCTGACATGATTTTGTTTCAGCCGGAATCTGTTATGACTATGTCAGTGACATTTGGGCAGTACTGATCACAGTAAAAAAAGTCATGACATAGTGCCTGACCAAGGGATGGTCGCAAAAATGTCATGAAGCATGTATTGGTTGCACCAACCGTTTTGAGTATCACCTCTGATTATCACAATTGAGTACGTGATGCTGATATGGATTTTGTTTCAGTCAGATTTTTTGTATGACATTGACAGTGACATTTTGCAGCACTGCCACAAACATTTACTCCCTTTTTTCCCACAAACAAAAGCAGTGACATTAGAATCGGCTACGGCGCTCCATCCTCCCTCTAACTTAATTAAGTTTTTTTTTTAGTTTTTCGTAATAGTTTGCTGATTTATCCTAACCTCTTCCCCCTTTTCACCCTTGTGTACTTCCTCCAGGAACCCGTTGGCAGAAATTGACGCTGTATTTAGATCATAGAAAATAAACCAATCACAACACACATACACCAACACATACATACACATATGTATCCCTCCATCCCTCCCTTTTCACATCCCTTTCCCCGCTCTTGACGTATTAACAGCAACAACAACAACAACAACCGTGCTGCAGCTAAGATCGATTTCCTCACCGCTTCATTTCCACCCCGTTACATTCCTGATGCTCTTTGTATGTGACAAATCCAAAGACACACGCTTGTGAAGTGTGTCAAGCTAAGCTTCAGATCAGCTGAAAAACAAAAAACAAAAAAAAAAACAAAACAGTAGGGGAAGCGAACAACCAAGTTTAGGTTAAGCATATGAATTGTCAAAAAATCCCCTTTTTAATGTTTTAAGTAGCTTTACTTTATGTTTTTTTTCTCTTTCTTTTTAATTACCGCACATTTCATTCTTGTTGGCATTTCAATTGTCTGTGTGTGTGTGTGCCTGTTGCGTTTTTGTCTATTCATAGACTGTAGGTAGGACCTAAGGACCATGTCTCTTAGTATATAGTAAGCGTTAGCGTTAGCTCCCGATATGACGAGGCGACGTAAAGAGGCAGTCAAAGAGTGCTTCCGTGCAGGGGTTTTTTTTGCGCCGCATTTCCACGCACTCTCTCGCTTTCACAGAGCGGAGGCATTACTAGTTTTGTAGCATACACATGGCGCACACTTAAACGGCACTTAAATGGCGCAGCGGAGCGTTTTATTCAATTGCGTGGAAAGCCAGTAAAGCGCGTATTTAGGTAGAAACGGTTCGAAGAAAACGAGCAGATCAAATGGGTTTTTTTTTTACAATAACATTATCTACAGATTGGGTTTTGAAAACAGGGTACTGCAACATTCGAAAGCATTTGTCATCTTTTAACATCGCCCCGCAGCCGCGCTCGGGCGATTTTGCACCGAGTTGGTGCTTGTTTCACACTGAAGTTTGCAAGGATGTAGTATACATAATATGTATGTATCATACACACACACAAACAAACGCACACACGCACACACTTATTATTACTATTCGCTCCCTTCCTCAATCCTTCCCACGCCTCCGTTTCCCCTCCCCCGTCCCTTATGTAAAGAGTATGTGCGGCAGCAGACGGAAACCGAAAAGCGTTGCAGTACAATTAGTGGCCTCGTTTTTAATCTTAATATGTACGCACACACACACACACATACACACGAACAAACACAAACACATCTATAGCTATATATATACATACATGTTCGTATACATTCTCTCTGTCGTATACATACTTTCTTGTTGTCTTTTTTATTTTTACCCTTTTGTCTGTAAATACATCATCAAAAGTGATAATAATAAAACTAATTACTGTACTGCTTGGAATGCGCTCTGTTTCTCTTTCATTACCCTATTTCGTGTGCCCCTTTCATTGTGTACATCTTCTCGACGTATCTTCTCTGCCTTGACGTCATCTATTAATTATAGAGATTAAGTTGGGGAGTGGTGATAATGGCAGCGGTGGGTCCTTTTTATCTTCGCTGTAGAGTATTTAGTCCAACTCTCTCTTTCTCTCTATCATACTCTTAATTATTATAATTTACTATTCCCCTTTTCTTGTGGGTTCGTACGGTTCCTTCTACCTCTTTGCGCGCTTCCTTCTGTCTTTCTGTTCCTTCACTCTTTAAATACCCTTTCGAGTGTTGTACAATTAAGCAGTAGCTTGTTTAGTAAGGCTCCTCCACCACACTTACCCACTACAGTATGCCAGTGATTGCGCAATCAGCGGAAACAAATAAAGCAAAATAATTAAAAAAAAAGCTCGTAAAGCGTGTTCCCGGTGGTTTGTGTGGCAAACCTCAATTCCGATCGCCCTTTCCAGTGAGGGGGATGGAGGGAGGGAGGGCTATTCAGAATTGAGTGCTCTTTGACACCATCACCACCACCACCACCACCCCCTCCTTAGCTAGCATGGGTGTATCGCCGCTGCTCGAACTCTCTGCTACAGTGGCTAGTGCGTATTTACGCTTGCTCAAAACATAACTGACCTTTGGATATGAAAAACCTCAATCTCACCCCTCTTTAACAATGCTACCACACACAATCGCCGCCGATCCGCGAACCTGAATCAATCGAAAAAAAAATCTATCAAAAAAAACCAAATCTCAACATATATTGCTGATGAAAACCGACCATACTCGAACTCGCGAATACTACATCAACGCCAACACGAAATGCAGGGAGGAGTCGGCGACGGGCCGGACCGAGGAAGACGAGCAGAGCAGGGTGGCCGGCGGGCTGCTGACGGCGGCATCACCGCTCGCGAAGACGCCGATGAGCCGCATCCCGATACGGACGGTGAACGCGGAGAAGCGGGCTCGTGCCAGCAACTGTCTGCCGCCGGAGTACGACGAGTCCAAGCTGAGCCCGTCCGAGATTCGTGCATTGAGGTAAGTGTCGGACGGTAAGACACGGCTCTAGCCTGATGATAAAATGATAGGGAATAGCTCTCAAATCTTAAAATCATGGCATGGAATTTGATTTGGAATTTGATTTCCGAGGGTTTAGTGTATAGATCCAGAGAAGTTGGTAGTCACTTTGAAGATTCACATCGACAAAAAATGTTCGTAATATGTACAGAATTGTTGAAATATCCATTCCAAAGAGACTATATCTTGAAGAGATGTCACTGTATATACTCTAGAATACTTGCAAAAAATGCTGGAATACGTAGAAAGCTGATCAATGCTCATCTGGATTTGGCTAGAGACATTGGATAAGCCGTGGAAGACATCTACTGCTGCATTCAATATCGTCCAATAATACGTGACGTAGTATCGATACTAGGACAATATGTCCAATCAGAAATAAGTAGACTTCAATCAGGGTTTACTGTAGCGATGTGTTCTTTGGAGCGCTCCCACGACTCCAACCAGACTTCGGCTATTGTTTGTCCGATTCCGACTCCGGCAAAATCCGAACCACTAGTTTCGCCAGGAGTCGTCCGGAGTCGTTCGGTGTCGTTCGGAGTCGTCCGGAGCCTTCGGGAGTCGTTCGCTGTCGTTCAGAGTCTTTGAAGTCGTCTGGAGTCTTGGAGTCGGAATCGCCCGGGTTCATCCGGAATCAGAGTCATTCGGAGACTCCAGACGACTCCGGGGGATTACGAATGATTCCGAACAACTCTGGACAATGCTGGACGGACCTACCTTCCGGAGTCGGTTCCGAAATTGTTGGAAGTAGACTCCGGATGTTTGGCAACTTTACTCATCACTAGGTTAGTGGCATCTCAATCAGTGCCAAATTGCTGGCACCTTATTTTGGAAAATCTCTGGTCCAGATGCAGATGTGGCTTTTGCTGCTCTGAGCTTTCCACTTTCACAGTTATTGGTTATGTTTTCGGTTATTGCCGAGATAGCTCATAAATTGAAGTACATTGCGAGACAACAGGAGGGCCTCATATATTCAACATAAACAACTAACTTGTTGAGTCGAGAAACCTAACGGAAGTCTCTAAAACACATTATTACAATCACTCCCATTAAATTCTTCTCAATTTTTCCCCTCTCCTTCGCCACACAGAGCCCAGAAGCGTGCCGCATGGCGACAGGCGCGCCTAAAGTCGCTCGAAAACGATGCGCTGCAGGCCCAGATCATGATCCAGACGATGGCGGCCGGACTCGGGCTGCACGAGGACTCGCTGCTGAACTCGAGCAGCGCCAGCGAAGGCGTCGACGGAAGCTTCTCGCAGAGCGCACTGGCGGCGAGCAATGTTTCGCCGCTGCCGGCCGCACAGTCACCGTTACCAACGCCGCCCGCACCATCGGCGGACAGCAACGATGGGCACGAGGTAAGCATGGTTCCTACTTCGACCACCCTTCTCAAAGTACTGAGCCAATTTCCCTCCTTAAGTGAATCTCTATCGCTCGGTAACTCTCCGCTAGACATTTTGATTAACTTTAGTGTGTGTATGTGTGTTGTAACCAAAGGAAGAGTATGAACCACTGTTTTTTTACCTGTCTTAACTGTGCTATTCCCTTACATGTGCTCCCTCACGCGCGATGTTTTAACGTCTAATCCTCGTGTAACAAAAAAATAAAACAAATCGGACCTAAACAACACACCTCCAAACACACCTCCCCCAAACAACCACCCTTACCGCCCTCCACCAACCCACCAAACACTAAGCAGTCGTCCGCCAACGGCGACAACGACGACGACGACCAGCACCACGATGGACGGAGCAGCAGTGCGGACGAAGCTGGCGGTGCGGACGACCGGCTGCAGCGGCGGTTTCCCCGGCTCGCGGTAAAGTCCCGACCGGGCAGCGAGATCGTCGTGCGCGAGACGGAGAAGGTCGTGGAGGAGAAGGTGACGCGCCGGACCGAGGAGGCTCCGGGCGGCGGCCTCCGCACGGTTGAGTACATTGAGAAGGTCATCGAAACCGAGGTTAGAGACTCGCCGCCGCTGGCCACATTTAACACACGCTCTGCACACACTACCTACACACCACAGCCACCAACACTCACACCACCAACCGGCACACTCAAACGACGCGTAGTACACCCGTAGTATCGCTGCAGTAGGTTTTTGGAATGGTTGGAGCAACATCCGCCAGGATCGCTTCAGTAGTAGACGCCTGTCCCGCTTTAAGCCACCCTGCTTTGATGCGAGCTTTTGTTTGTTTGTTTGTATTTTGTTCCGTTCAAACACCTGCACACATTGCCACCCCGCGCAAGTAGTACCTGGAAACGTAACCTGTTGATTTCTGATACTTTTAGCACACTTTCTGAACTCTGTGTGAGTTTAAGTGACACATTTCATGGCTTTTTTTTATTGTACAAAATTATATCGTCGTCAGCAGTTCAGCAAGTGTGTCAAATGTATCAGCACCGTTGAAAACTCGCTTATAAATGACCGTATACAGTCGTTGCTGCTAAATTTCGGCTCTCAAGCAACCCAACGCACCTCGACAATGTTTTACTATAAAAGAAATAATGATAAACTCACAAGGTATTTAAGTAGATTGGCGACAACTTGTTTTATACAATTAAGTATAGTATGGTATAAAAAATTAAAAAAAAGGGTTTCCACGACTCTTGGAAGACAACTTAGACACTAGATTTTAAATAGGCATGCACATCGCAATATTCCAATGAATATTTATTTTAATTATCAGTTTTCTAACTTTATTTAACGATTTCTGCAATGCAAATTGTTAGAAACAAAGTAAAACATTCTGAGGAGCACTTACCATAGAAAATTAGAAACTTGTAGACTAGTGAGTCGTCCGGAGTCGTCTGGAATCGCCCACAGTCGCTCGGAGTCGTCCGGAGTCGTTCTGAGTCGTTCGGAGTTGTCGGAGTCGTTCAGAGTCGTTCGGAGTAGTGATGGGGAAAAATAAGATTTCGTCTTAATCTTAATCGATTTCGACTGATCCGGATAGTTAGTCCGGAATCAGTTTCCGGAATCGATTCCGGAATCGGAATTAGCTCAAGAATTGGTTCCGCAAACGGCTTCGGAATTGTTTCCGGAATCGACTCTGGAATCGGAATTGGCTCCGGAATTGGTTCCAGAATCGGCTCCAGAATCGGCTCCAGAATTGGTTCCGCATTTGGCTTCGGAATCGGAATTGGCTCCGGAATCGGAATCGACTCCGGAATCGGAATCGGAATCGGATCTGGAATCAGATTTGGCTCCGGAATCAGAATCATCTTTAGAATCGGAATTGACTTCGAAACGGAGTCAGTTTCGGCATCTTCATAGGAATAGGCGTTTGGGTCCTATGATGCTACGTCAAAAGAATCAAAATTTACTTGTAAATGATCTATTCACATAGAGATTCCCGGACTTATTTCGCTTCCCACACTTCTTATTTCTATTCAAAAAGTACTTCTCATTCCGGAGCTAACTCCGTTTCTGGAGTCAATCCTGGTTCCGTTACCGGAGTAAATTGCGATTCCCAAGTCGATTCTGATTCCGGAGCCGATTCCGATCATGGAATTGATTCCGGAGCCGATCCCGGAAACACTTCCGGAGTCGTTCGCTCTTCCAATACAAGCCGACTTCAGATGACTCGGCCGACTTCAGATAACTCCGGATGACTCCGTCTGCAGCCGATTCTGGATGAGTCCAGTCGACTCCGGACGACTCCGAACGACTCCGGATCCGAACGACTCCGAACGACTCCGGATCCAGGCGATTCCGGACGACTCCAGGCGACTACGGGTGATTCCGGACAACTTCGGGACGTTTCGGACGATTCCGAACGACTTCGGATATTGCAGCGCGGACCTACCTTCTGGAGTCGATTCCAAATTTATCGGAGTCGGATCGGAGTCGACTCCGGATGTTTGCCAACTTTACCCATCACTATTGTAGACACAAATCGACGAAAACGAGGCAAGAGTTGGTGCCTTAGAGGCAAATATTGTAAGAAGCTCCCAAAAATTAATGACTGAGAGCCAAAAAAAAAAAACGAAAACGAGGCAACAATTTGTTTAATTCTTATTTTCAGCATTTAGCTGCACGCGCACCTGTTGTTTCGATTATTTCCCCCAAACGCTCCACGCCCTATTAGAGATTTATTCGCACCGCATTCCTTCTCACCTTGTTCTACTTTGTTATCACGCTGTACTTTGGTTTTTGTTGAGCAAACAACTAAAACAAAAAACCACAACAACAAAACAACACTAATGCTCTCCATACTTTCCGTTGTTTTTTTTTTTTTTTTTTGCAGGTGGAGACGATGCGCGAAAAGATTATCATGTTCGAGCTGGAAGACTCGTCGTCCGCGGACAGCGAGCGGGACGGGGGCGGGAAGGTGGAGGCAAAGAACGGTATGCCTACCGACCAGCCGGACGGTACGGACCGGTGGCAGGACGGGAGCCAGCAGGCCGTTCATCAGCCGGACCAGCCGGTGCAGCTGCAAACGATCGTCGAGGTGATCAATCCGATGCTGAGCGGGGACGGGCAGCCGAACGACATTGCGATCGGCCGGTACAGCGATGTGGCGTACGGGGAGGAAGACTCGCTGGTGGTGGACGGCGCGGAGGACACGACCGCCACCGATGCCACCACACCGGACGAGTACGCCGGGCGGTACGCGTACGAGCACGGTGCGTACCAGTCGATCAACGACAAGATGAAGCACGTGCTGCGCGAGCTCAAACAGAACGAGAAGGTGCGGCAGAACCTCTCGAAAAGCTTGACCGAGGAGGAAATTTTGGCCCTGCAGGCGCAAGAGCTAGCGGAACAGGAGGAAGACGGGCTCGAGGAGGAAGAAGAGGAGGAGGAGGAGGAGGACGTGCGGGAGCAGTACGAGGAGAAGACGGGCGCCATCGGCACGGTGTTTATGGTGCGCGAACGACTGATCAACGATTTCTACACCCACCAGACCGAGCTGGCCCAGGAGCAGCAGCAGCAGCAGCAGCAGCAGCAGCGAAAGTACCACCAGCAGAAGCTGATGGACGATCCGGCCTCGTACCGGGACTGCGAGGTGATCACGAACCCGAACGCGGACCGGTTTTCGCCCACGTTCGACCACCATTCCGGACCGGCGGGCCAGCTGTACCACCAGACGATCCACTCGGAGAAGCTGCGCGCGGTGTTCGGCAGCGACGAGGGCGACGAGGACGACGAGGACGACGAGTGCGAGGAGGAGCGGGCGGCGGATCAGCGGAACGGTAACACGATCGGGGGGGTGGTCGCACCGGCCACCGCATCGGCGACCGGTGCAGGGGTGGAGGAGCAGGAGGAGGAGGAAGACGAGGAAGTGGATGACGTCATCATCGCGCCGTCGAGAGCCGTCGCAGCGACGGCAGCGGTAGAGCCGAGCAACGGGACGAGCAGCAACGCCAACAGCGCAACTACCACCACCACCACCGCCACCGCCATCCCATCGTCGACCGGCAACAACAAGCGCAAGAAGCGCAAGGGCAAAAAGAAGAAGTAGAGCCCCAGGCAGGGGAGGGGCAAGCGAATGATGATTATCTGTATTCTTCCAGGAGTGTGTGCGCTCCGTCCTTAGCTAATTGTGTAGAACGATTTTAACGAGAACAAACGACGAACCCCCGGTATATTGCGTTAGGCTCCTCCATTTTTTGTTTTGTTTTTTGAGGTAAAACGACAGGAGAAATCAAAAAAAGGGGAGAGCATTTAGTTCATTTTAACTACGAATCCCCCTTTGTGGGGGCTCTGAAGCAGCCCCTTTGGAATACGTCACACAAACAGTCAAATTCACCGCGAGTGTGTGGTGTGAAGGGCGGGAAAAGAAATGATAACAATATAAGGGCGCAGCTAAGGCTTACTATAATAAGTGTGTTTGTGTGTGTGTGTGAGTGCGCTTGATAGGCAGCTTATTTTTTCCCAATATTTTTTACAATTATTATAATTTTTCCTCAATGTCTAATGATGCATTAACTTTTATGACAGCTAGAGAAACCGAACGGTTTCCTTTATTTTCTTTTTTGTTTAAGGAAGAATAGTTTAACACAGACGCCCGTCAGTAGATAATAGAGAGAAAGGAAAAAAACGAGACTTTAATATGTTATGCACTTTTCACATACACGCTACGGATATATATATACTATTTTTTATTATATCAGCTGCAATAATTATCATCTAACGAAACGTCATGCCTTCCCGATTTCTTTCTTTTTACCCTCTCCCTCCCAGTAGCCCGTTTATCTCTTAATATTTATCGATGAGACGTGCGAAGGAGTGAGCTTGATTTTTGAAGCACATGATTGCTATTTTATTATTATTATTATTATGTTTAGTTTGATTTCTCGCCTCTCTTTCTTTCCCCTTTTATTTTCTAACCACGAAAAGAAGTTCCATCCCCCCCTCCCCCCCCCCAAAAACGCGTTTATAATCACTTCCTTTTTTTTTGTTTTAATTATTGCTTTACAGTTAAGGTTTATTATATTTAGCATTGTAGCAAACGTTCACAGTGAGCGCGCAGAAACGGCATGGGAGCCTGGAAGTAGAGGGTTGGGGCCATGTTGGTCGTGCAAGGGAACATTTTGTGCGTGCGGATTGATTTTATTAATGAGGTGAGTGCCCTAGGAGGATGAGGAGGGGCGAGTACACTTATATTTTCCGTTTCGATTAATAAAAACCTATCGTCAGCAAGTCAGAGAGCATCGCCAAACAACATTCCTGTTTTGGGGAGGGCAGGGCGCATGTTCTGACATGCCTCGTTAATATGTTACGCAGCTTCGTTTGGGTACCTGCACGACCAGTCCGCCCCGGGCATCCCACGCCGGCAAAGGCCCTCCTCCCGAGCCGGGCCAGCGTTCGAGATGCGAAACCCCCCTTTCTTATGGCAATATATGTAAACGAAGCGAAATAAAACAACTATTTAACTCAAACGCGAGCAATGTCTAACGTCCTTCTTCTTCTTCTTCTTCTTCTTCTTTTGCTGAGAAAAATGCCCGTGAAAAAACGCGCGAGTCTTTACTTACTACTATTATAAAACGTACGCCACTGGCTCGTAGACACAAAGCGATTGGATAATTAACTCTAGCACTAATACGTTCTACACCAACCCTGCGTGTGTGTGCATGGCGTATCACTAATCCACTAACAGATGAGGTTGCGTGAGCAGAGCATGGAAGAGTGGGGAGATAGGGTCGTCCCACTTTAAAACACTAATCCAAATGGTAAAACACCACACCGGTTTGTTGATCGCTGGCTGTGTGTTTGTGTGTGTGTGTGTGTGATGAAAGATTGATTGGTGGCCCTCTAGTGGGACTCCTGCAGCACCTTCTTCGACGGTTTGTTCAGCACCCGGATGACGCTGGCCCGGTTGTTGACGCTCTTCTTGCCGCCGGACGGCTTCTTCGCGTCCAGCCGCTCGCCGTTCTCGTTCGGCATCGCGTTCAGCATCGGGCTGCCGCTCTTGAGGCGCTGGTGCTGGTTGGGGGTTAAGGATGCATTTGCATTGATTTATCGTCAAAAAAAAACAGAATGAGAGAGAGAGAGAGCGGAGCGTCTTGGACGGAGTTCGCCCCTGCACCAACACACCTTACCTTGCTATTGCTGCAGCCCTTCTCGCGCTGCTCCAGCAGCTTGTCCTTGTAGTCGTGCTCCTTCTTGTCGCCACCGTACGCCATCGCCAGCCCGCCCTTGCCGAGGCCGGCCTTGTCCAGCAGGTCCACCTTGTGGTCGACGTGCGAGACGCCGCCGTCCAGATGGTAGCCGCCGCCGCCGCTGCCGTCGCCGTGATGATGCCCATGGTGGGTGGGATGGGTAACGCCGCCCGTCTCCAGCTCGTACCCGTCCGCTGGCTGGGGCTTTTTCGAGCCGGCCGCCCCGGTGGCGGGCGGCAGCACCTTCGCGTGGTAGTCGCCGAGCACGCCCGCCGCCGACGGGATCTGCGAGATGTCCAGGATGAGGTTCTCCTTCTCCGGCTTGGTGATGATGTAGTTGACGCAGATCACCGTCTGGTCGCTCATGTTCTTCGTCTGGCAGACCATCGTGCAGCAGGACTGGATCCAGAAGTAGCCCGCGTTCTTGTTCAGGATGCGGTAGAACGGGGTCAGCACCTGGCCCTTTTGAATTACTGAAGGCAGAGGACGCACGGTGTTAAATGTTTCAGTTTTGCGGATGGGGGTTTTTTGGGAATGTTTGGGGAAAGACTTGTGCGAATGAATCTATCGCGAGGAGTCATTAAGTGATTCATTTTTCGATGGGGAATGATTCAGTGGATACGGGCGATTCGTTGAGGTACATTGATACAGTCGTGAACTGACATTACTACGAGTTGTTATGCCTGATACGAAGAAGATTTTGGTTGATGAATGCTAGAAGATGCAATTACAAGGATTTTCATATGATCTGATAGAGTTTGCGTACTTTCTGAACTCTGGGTCACATTAAGTGATACAGTTATGTCTTGTTTGTGGTTTGACAGATGTTGACACAACGTCACTAGGTGTCCAAGAAGAGTGCTAACTTAGCAGAACCGCTAAATATTAGTGTTGGGTTTCATGAATCTTTTGTTGAGATTCATTCATACGAATCTTCAGTGATGAGTGATTCGAATCTCGAGTCGAATCTTCAAAGATTCATGAACCTCCAAAGATTCATGAAACTATATTATTCATAAATCCATTCAAATCCATATATCTCTAGGGATTCATGAATCTTCAGAGATGTATGATCTCCAAAATATTGAATTTGTCCAAACCTACCTACAACTTGCCCGTTGTCGGTTCAACTGCGTGGTACTTTCCAAGAAGTCTCAAGAGCCTGTATAGGCTGGCATGACCACGTAGGTTGTTACGCCAAAAATAAGAATAACAAAAAGCTCAAGCTTTATGAATTTCTGAGATTTATGAATCCTTAGAGTTTCATGATTCCTAGAGATTCGATAATCTTTCTAGATTTGAGATACATGGATCTTTCGAGATTCGTGAATCTTTGAGATGCATGAATCTTTTCAATCGGGATTCAGAGTCATTGAATCATGCCAAAGATTCATTCAGGTTCTTGAATCTGAATCTGAATTACCCAACACTACTAAAAACCCCTGCATGCCTGTAGATCTCATCAATCTTTGACCATTTCCGAACTACAAATGATACACGATTCAATTTGAATCTTCTGGACTCTATTGAGATGGAGCGAATTCTTCGAAATTCGAAGAATTTTCGAAGGATACACGAATCATTCAAGAAAACGCATGAATGTTAGTCGTGAGTCACGTTTATTGATTCCCTTGCAAGATTCATTCTGATTCAATAGACTGAATCTGATTCACCCAAAACTTCTTGAAGAGATATAAATAAAGAGAGATAGAAAGAGGGCTACTTACGCTCACTGTGGCTCTTTTTCAGCTTGTGCGCATCCTGACCGTGGCAGAGGCTGTAGATGCTCTTCCCGTTCAGCTCGTCGGCGGTGTAGTCCAGAAAACTGGAAATCCTATCAACGGTGAGATTGGGTTCCAAAATTGTTTCAACAAGCGTGTTCGCGTCCCGTCCCCCACCCCGTGCTGCACGTACCTGTTCTCGCAGTGTATGATGGTTAGGTCGAGGCTGGTGCGAAACACGAACATGTCCGACTCGAGCTTGATCTCGTGCAGCGAGGGCGGCGGCAGCGCTATCCCGATGCCCACCATCCCGATCACCGTCTGCTTGTCGGTGTGGCTCTCCTCCTGCCCCGCGCCCTTCTTGCGCAGGTGGCAGAGCAGCAGTATCACCCGGTAGCCGGACGACTTGAAGTGGCAGCCGCGCTTGGTCAGCGTCGACTTCATGCGGATGCAGAACGCCCGATCGTCGCCCTCGTACGATTCGCCCGGCAGCAGGCCCTTGCCGCCCGGCGCGTCCTTGCCCAGCTTCAGCACCGCCGGCTTCTCGGCCGTCGGCCCCTCGTCCCCGTACCCGCCGTAGCTCGCGTACTCCGCCCCCTTCTTGATGCCGAGCTGCTGCTCGACCTCCGCGTGGTCGTTCTTGTGCACGTAGTCGAAGATGCTGCTGCCCGTCATCTCCACCTGCGACAGGCCGAGGTAGATCGAGACCGTCTCGGAGATGTAGAGGAAGCGCCCGTCCACGCCGGTCGAGATGGCGAACCCGTCCAGCGACTGGAGGATGTGCGTGCCGAGGTGCGTCTCGAACATCTCGTTGAAGTACTGCGGCGCGTTGTAGTTCTGGAAGCCGATCGGGTCCTTGCACCAGGACGGCACGCCGTTCTCGCTGAACTCCTTCAGCTTCAGGTAGCTGATCGTGAGCCGTATGATGGACGCCTTGTCCAGCTGGCTGGTGATGGCGGCCGGCAGGGGCAGCATCTTTGCCAGCTCGTAGAACTCGTAGTTCTCCTTGCCGCGGCGGGAGCGGGCCGCATCGCGCGACTTTTCCTTGCGCAGCTCGATCAGGCTGCAGGGAAGAATGTTTTCCATCCAGGAAAGAGAGAGAGAGAGAGAGAAGAGAGAAGAGAGAGAGAGAGAGAGAGAGAGAAGAGAGAAGAGAGAGAGAAAGAGAGAGAAGATAACGATGAGATGCTGTGAGTTACGGGAAAGGCTGCTGCTGCTGCAGGCGCGACTACCTACCCCGGCTCGACCGTTGCGAGGTTGCTCGAGACGCCCGAGTTGTGGCCCTGGATCGAGGAGTACGTGATCGGGCAGAAGTCCTGCCCGGAGACGATCCACGAGTGTGGAAAGCCGGAGTTGCTCATGCTCAGGGCGTTCGACATGATTTGCGATGACCGATGAAAATTGCTATACTCGACTTGCAGGGAGGAGAAAGGGAACATAATGCTGCAAAAAGAGGGGGGGGGGAGGGGGAAGAAAGGAGAAAATAGATATTACTTTCACAGCACCCAGTTTGCACCCAGTAAGAGCTTCCAGTTTCGGTTTTAGGCCAAGAACTTCGCAAGGACGTACACAACTGCGCCTCCCGCCAGTTGCAGAAAAGTTCGTTAAAATTGCGCCGCGGTTGAAATTGTTTCTCTAATTTTAACTATTCTTTGCCTTACCCTTAGGGCCTCGGGAAGCCAAATTTAAATCGTCCCAATTTTACGGACGCACACACCCGCACCACCACCAAACACCGAACGCAACTGAGTAAAAGCAAAATTTTCTCCACGGTGGCTAGGTTTGCGCTTTTCGATGTTAGCATTTCAAACAAAATACGTTAATGAGCTCCCCTTGCCCTGCCACGAGCGAGCGAGGCACGTAAAACGGTGCTGCTTTTTTGGCCACGGTTTCGTCGCACCTACTTACGAACACAATTCCCGATCGGTAGCGGCTTGGCGGACCTGCTGGAAGTTTACAAATTGCGCTGCTATCACCAAAGTTTACCAAAGGATTCAAATTTCACGCTTTCAATTGCACATTTTACCGTGGCGCCTGGGCTCACTTGCTCTTGCACCAGCGCACGACGAACGGGCTGTTGGATGCGGTCGCGCCCCCACTTTAACGAAACGGCGAGCCCGTGAACTAGCGGGCGCCTAGCGGTGGGACTGCGCTCACAGACCACCGTACCGGCTCAGTGAAAAGGACTATGGAGTGTTTTGATTTGTTGTTTCTTATTGTGCAATGAGCTGCAGTTGATAATAAAAAAAAAGGTTCAAACGTTTTGATTGAATGACGTAAAACGTGGGACAGCATAAACTTATATGCTTTTTTTTTAACGTCCATATAGTCGACTGTAAAATTGATAAACCCCTTTGTTGAGCATACATTAATTACATGTGTTGGCTGAAGACAATCATGTTCATTAATTTTTTTATATGTTTGTATGTTTGCAACATACTCTGTGCTGTCAAAATGGAAATAAGGAAAAAAATAATCATAACAAAAAAAATTCAATCAACACATTTACAGCGTACCATCACCATCGCTGCTCATTATCAGCCCTTCCCGTTTTGAAATGAAAACAAATGCATTGAGTGTCTGGATGAGCGGGCTGGCTGGAACTCACTCGCTCGGAATGATAGCAGTTTCGTTAAAAATTCGAAAACCACCGCGATGTGAACATTACGCAAGCGATTTGAATTGTTCCGTTAGAATGCAATCCGAGCAGTGGTTTCGTGGTAAAAGTTTCAGGAGTTTTTTGCTTTCGCATAACCAACAAATGGAGCTATTTGTTCATTCAAATATTGTTTTAGAGACAAACATCTCTCATAAAGAGCTACCACGATTGTGTTTTTGATATTTTTGATATTTTGTATTGTTTTAATCATTTAATGAAGTTTCTTGTCATTTGTTCCTATGGATAATGTAATTACTTTATTCTAGCAATATTTTTTACAAAACATTCTTCTAGTTTCATTCTTAAGCAAGCTGTATAGAAAGAACTTTTGGCTTAAGGAGTTTGTTGAAACGAATGATTCGCAGAAATGAATGACACTTTCATTCTTTTGTTTAAAATTATCAAGAACCATTATATTGTATTAAATATGTTAATTTTTCATTCTAAACTAAATGTTTGAAAGCAATATGAGTGTTTGAACCATTCGCTCTGAACAAAAAACTTTTACGACCCAAGAAAATCGAATATCTATTTAAAAAAAACTAAAGCTCCATAGCTTCATTGGATTCCTCAATAGATGATGTATTAAAACTCATTGTTATATTGCTGTCCTTTTATTGCAATGTGTTTCGACAAGCTTCATCTAATCATGACCTATATAGCCTTCTAACTTTCTGAGCAAAAATCTATGAAATTGGTCGTGTGGTCAGATACGTGGGTATCAAAACCAACGACCATTACTCAAATCTCACTTGCTTCAGTACTGGTGGTTTACATTGGAGTTCCCAAATAGCCATTCTCGAATTCCATAGCTGATTTGGGGCTGTTTAAAGAAAAATCGTTCCGATATCGCACTTCGTTACTAAGAGTTGAAACGGTACTTGGTGGAACCATAAAGCTTTTTAACACTATCACACACTAGTACTATCTGTAGGATTGACGATGAAACTTTAAGGCTTTTTAAGAGTGTGTACCGAACATGGTGGAACTTTATAGCTTTTTAATGCATGACATCGGTACAAGTTGGATCTTGTCAAAGTGTCAAAGACAAACGTCGTCAATCATCTCATTGCTGCTACACAGTAGTAGTAGTTTATTTGAATTCGAAGCAGTTATTTTCGCCCTTATAATATTTTTTTAGTTTTATGGATATGTTTATAAAAGAAATGGGATACACATATACTTCCTTAAATATGGGTTAAAATTATTTTTATACTTTATGTTCAATTAGTAAAACTTTACTTTCATTGGATCATCTTTTATTTATTTAATTTAATAAATTTATTGTAAATTAATTCGTACAACACATCATTATTTTAAACAGTGTTTCACTTGTGTATAAGGCCCGTGTCTGTGCTCCATCGCATGCGATTTTATCGGAAGGCCTGTCAAAATTTTATATGGGATTTGACAGATAACGTCGGACGTGCGATTTCGTCGTCCGACGTTATCTGTCAAATCCCATATAAATCTCATCCGACAAAATCGCATCCGATGAGCGTTGCCACCGCCTTAACCATGGGTAGAGCACCCCCTCGACAGCCGTCTTTCGTTAAAAACACCTGACAGCGTGCGAAAGTGACAGCAGCTGTCAAAAACCAGTTTCAACCGTTTCAACGCACGGCACAGAGCAACCACAAATGGCAGTCCCGCTTCGTTTCATTTTTCTCGTTTTTCAACCCAATAAAGGTAGTTTAATGCATACAGCACGGAAAGAATCCCGTGTCCTGCGCTGGTGTGTCACCGGACAAAGGTAAACAAAGGGTGCTAGGCACACAAAATTGGCGAACGACAAACGAAACAAACAATAACCGCGTTGTACAGTCCGTTTCAGTGAAGCACAACATTGGCATTACCCACACACACACGCACGCACGCACACACGAAGAACTGTCATCGTAGGGCAAGACACGGCCAGAAAGAGAAAGACAACCCATCTCGGCAGGCTCGTCCGGCGCAAGGAACGAGAGGGGAACAATCCCGTACCCGAGGTGCGTGTTTTTTTTTGCGCACACACATAATAACCACCAGCACCAACCCCCAGCCAACCCACACCCTCACCCACCCATCCCGCTACTGACTTTGATGCAGCACAGGGGCACCAGCACAGCGCCCCGAGCACGGTTGCGCCAGTGCGCAGGTACCAGGGCGAGCGTGAAAATCGCCTCAACACTCAATCGCAGCCGAGCGGCCGAGGAAAAAAGGGCCCAACTTTTTCCAAACCGCACACACACACATCGTCGCCGAACAGGACAGGCCGCTGCCGAACGGAACCATTCGCAGTGTAGGCAGTGTGGAAAATAGCCAGGGTAATAGCACGACCGACGAACGTATTATTTCCCGTTTTTCCCCCGTGACGGTCCGTGGGGCGCAAGGGCGTGTGGTGTGGCCGCGACGTGCGACACGACGGAACAGCGACGGAGCGGATTCCATTCCGGGGTTTATTTTTTTAGTTTTTGGCCTGTGACGGGTTCGAACCACGGACAGCAGCAGCAGCAGCAGCAGGTTCTCTTGTGCCGTTGCGCCGAAGAGTTCGGCCATCCTTCCCCACGCAGTGTGTGTGTGCGTGTGTGTGTGAGAGAGAATTTGCCCGTCGTGACGAGTGTCGTGACACGATCCATCGGGAAATGGCAGTAGTGACGGTGATGGTGGGAGGAGGCAGAAAAAAAGAACAGAAAAACGGGCTCCTTCGTCGGACCAGGCATCCGGGGGCAGGCGACGACTGTCGTCATACGGCCACAGAGCCTCTTTGCCTAGTTTTCTTTTGCTGCCTCCTCGCCTTTTGGAAGCAGCGGGTGTACAGGCAGGGCAAGGGGGAGGGAAGGGGGGAAGGCACACCAGGCACAAAGCCGCGCAGCACCGATACCGATACCGCTTCGCGGACGGCGAATCCTGGGGTTGCCCGTTCTGTCCGTTCAAATCTGTACCGTCAGTGTCCGTGTGTCTCTATGTGTGTGTGTGTGTGTGTGTGTGCGTGGGGATGTTGGAAAAAGCAGGGCTGGAAATGGCACAGTGGGCACGAGAGCGAGACGGCGAGCGAGGAAAAAGGGTTCCTCGTGCTCTCCTCGCACGTCCGCCACGAGTTGTTCCCGTGCCCTGCCCGTGGTGTGGTTGTTTAGTAGTGTGAGACTGTGTGTGCGTGTGTGTGTGTGCTGCTGCTGCTGCTGCTGCAACCCAAGACAATCCTTTCGGGTTCGTTACAAAAAGGCAACCAAAGTCAACAAAGGGCCCGAACGGGAGGGCAGCGCAAAGCACTGCAGCGAGGAGCGAACCTGTAGTCCCCGACCCCCCGCCACGAAAAGAAAGGCAGGAAGAGCAGCGCAAACCACAGCAGCAAAAGCAGCAAGCATTCAGGACAAATTGTTGAAGATTGCAGCCAAAAAAAATAGAAATTAGTAAAAAGCCGCAGAAGGGCGCCGCGCGGGCCCCGAGAGCGCGACAGAAACAGCCGAGAAACGGGCGGATACACGAATTTTACCATACCACGCGCGCGCGTGTGTGCGTGTTTTATATTGTTGCTGTTATTAGCAACTCCTAGAAGCAGAATTGAATAATCACATGGTTTTTCTTCCTGGCTCGGCCATCGCCATCCCGCCCCATGCGGTCGGTGGTTGTTGCAATAGGCAAAACCAGAGCGCACACACCACACCAGAGAGAGAGAGAGAGAGAGAGAGAGAGAAAGAGAGGGAGAGCGTGTACTGCTGCGCCCAGCAGTGTGTGGGAAAGCCGGAAAAACCGCGAAATGGACACACGCACACGGGCGCGCCCCGCACACCTCTTTTTTTTTTTTGGGGGGGGGGGGGGGGGAGGGGAGAGTCCAAAACGATCTCCGCCCAACTCCCTACCACCCGCGCACCGGTACTACGCCCTGTGGGTGGACGATTTTCCTCGTTGGCATTTTCCGGGCACCTGAAAAACGCCGATGGCGAGTGCTCTTTGTGTGTGTGTGTGTGTGTGTGTGTTGCCAAGAGAGACAGAACAGGGCGAGCGAGCGAGAGAGCAAATTATGCGAGCGCGAGCACATGCGGATGAGGGCAGTTGAGGAAGAAGAAGAAGAAGCATAAAAGCAGGAAGGACGTGTGTGTGTGTCTAACGCATTGTGTGCGTGTGAGAGAGTGTTTGGCCCCCCTCCGCAGGTGTCGGGAAAAATGCTATTTATATTGCCCTGAAAAGAAAAACAAAAACTTAGATAAGTTAAACCGCTCTAGCCCCCCAAGAAGAGGGACAAACGTGCCGCGTCGGGAAGCGTGCAGGACGGAAGGAGGAAGTGGGTAGGAAAGGATGAGACTAAAACACACACACGCACACATGTGAGCAGAGAAAAGAAGAAAAAAACAACAAACCAATAACCGTAACAAGCAACACATTAACCCAAACAGGGCCAAGCGATGAGGGAAGGAAGAAAGATTTTCCCAACTTTTCCTCGTTTGCGGCAAAAAAGCAGAATTATTCCTTTTGTTTCAGGTGAATTCTGTGATGGCCTACTTCTTCTTTGGATGCATCTTCCCCCTCCCTGCACCACCACCACCATCATCATCCGCATTTTCATTCATCATCGCGCGAGAATGATTCAAACCTCCCCCCCCCCCCCCATGTGCACGCTTCTGCAGATTCTTTCTTCCTTAGCCTTTGTGGCAGAAGAAAATTGAATTTTGAAGCACGTGTGTGTGTGTCAGGGATGATGGGAAAAGCGGGTTGAATGTGAAGGATATGAGTTACTGCTTCTGTTCCGCTTGTCACACCAGAGTCGCACCATTTTTCGACGGTCAAGGCCTTCCTTTTTCTTTTCTGTTTTTTTTTTGGCTGGTGAAAAGTGGCACAACCGTGTGTGTGTGTGTGTGTGTGTGTGTGTGTGGTTTTTCGTTGTTTTTGAAAGCGCAAGCAGAAGATGTGGCGATTTTTCTAGGGTTTTTTTGTTGTTGTGTTTTTTAAGCCTTTTCCTGTGTTCGTCGCTTTTGCTACGCGAAACAGACGGGAGAGAACGGTCGTCGTGCGCACGCCGTGTGTGTGTGTGATTAGTGAATCGATTAGAAAGTTCCTAGCACTCCTCCCATCCCCCCCAATTTCGACCGGCAAGACAGAGAGACAGACAGAGAGAGAGAGAGAAAACGAGAGAACAAGGACTACTAAGGCATTGATTGCTGCGTGATTTCTTGCTATTTTTATACGTATTTGTGTGCTTCTGTGTGTAACTGTGTGTCTGTGTGTGTGTGTGTGTGTGCATCTGTGGCCAAGAATAGTGTGTGTGTGTGTGTGTGTGTGTGTGATAAGGGTGTGCAGGACATAGCAACATCAACTAAAATAAAAGGATAAGAAAGGTCCTCGGTTTGACAATTTCCAATACTGCGAGTGTTCGAACGCAGAGAAAGAGAGAGCGACAGAGAGAGAGAGAGAGAGAGAGAGAGAGAGAGAGAGCATCGCGCAGCCGAAATGTCCTGGGCGTATCCCCCCCTTCCCCCCCCCCCCCAGCATAGGCGGCAAACAAAGATGGCGACAGGAGCAGTGTGACAGAGATGTCCTTCCCTTACCAGGTGGAGTGTAAACGAGGGGAAGGGGATGGTTGGGACGGACAGTGATTTAGAAACTTCTCCAACTCTCGCTCGCGAGGCCAGCCAGCCAGACTGCAATCAAAGTACAAGCGCAAGAAGAAGAAGAGGAAGAAGAAGGAGTCCTCCCACCTCATCGCACCGCCACTCCCTGTGGGCCAAAAACACGCACGACCATCAACCACTACCGCCATCTCCAACAGTCCTGCTCTTCGATCAAATTGGCCCCGGCGGAGGGGTGGGGGGGGGGGTGGCTGGGGCGTTCCTCATCAACGGAAGTGCTCCTGCAACACGTCATCCTGGCAAGGACACACGCGCACACACACACACACACGCGCATCGTGATGGTGGTCACGCGTGAAAGTCATTTTCCCTGTCGTGTCGTGTCGTGTGGTTGCAAAACTCGCGCATCTTGTTAATTAAAACCCAGCCAAAATCAGAAAAACGAAATCCGCCTTAATGGCGACGCGTTGTCCTTTCCGGCACCGGGGAGGGTAGCAACCGCCAGCAAACAAAGCAAGCAAGGCAGAGGCACACAAAGAAGAAGAAGAAAAACAGCAAGAAGTCGCTAAGGACGTGGTCCTATCACGTCGCGTGACAGCGCTCGCACTCTCTCTCTCTCGCTCTCTTTAGTGCTTCCATGGATTAGTGTAATGACAGTGGGGAACTCTGGGAACGACTGCAACGGGAAGGACATTTCTGGATAACACTGCCCAGCCCTGTTTGCTGGCTCCCTCTCTCACGTTGGTTCGCTAATTTAATTCCCATCTGCCACACTACTCGACCATCAAGCCTCCGTTCCAAAAAATCCATATGGGAAGTGACACAAGCAACAAAAAAAGAAATCATTTAGACACGCGATTAGGAACTGTCATAATCTCGTGCTGTATATCGCCTTCTCTCTCTCTCTCTCTCTCTCTCTCTCTCTCTCTCTCTCTCTCTCTCTCTCTTTCTCTTTCTCTTTCTTTCTCTTACATTGGAGGAGAGGCGCGCGCGCACATACACAGATGCGTTGCAGCTCCCAACAGCCCCTCCACTCCAAAAGTTTGCCAAAAGGAGCTGCAAGGGGCACTAGGGTGGATCCCCATTTTTCGCCTGTTCGATGTTACTGTGCCCGCTTGCTGTAAAGGCAAGGAGTGTATCGATTTTACCAAGCGCACCGAGATAACTCTGCACGGTGTGCGATAGCGCAAAAAAAAAAACCCGCGTTCGTCCGTTTAACCCTATCGCGTGCACTGTGAGGACGTAAAGCGAAGGACACTACTGTGCCTTCCCTTTGGTGGGCTGTACATATATCCTTATCCAGTAGTATCCAGTGGGCTCTTGCTGTGTATGTGTGGCCACTCGAGCTCGAGCCGGTGGCCCTGTGGACGCAGCCCGAAGCACACACACACACACACAGGGCGGGCACAGGGCTATTCAACACGTCTCCTTTGTGGCAGGAATGCCCGAATGCGGAAGTGCATGCGCCATTCCGCTCTGTGTGTCCTTACCCTCTTTGAGTCCTTGGGTGTTAATGGCACAGCTGACAATAGACACTGTCTTTCTCTTCATTGCTCTCTCTCTCTTTCTCTTTGTTACTGGGCCGGGGAGGGAAGAAAAGAAGAGAGAAAAAAGCGCTAACCGACTGGTGTAACAATGCAAAGGTGGTCGGCCATGTGCTCCGGTTAAGCTTGCAGTGCACAAGATGGTAGGCAACGTGCGACACAACCTTGGCGCAAGTGCTCTAACCTTTGTGGTGTTGCCCCCACCCCTCCATTGGATGGCAGCTTCTCGCACCGGATGATGTCACTGACTGACTGCCTGCATTGTGGTGGCGGCGGAAACAAAACCTCATTCAAGAGGGGTGGGGGGTTTTTTGTGTGGGTTTTCGCTTTGGATAAGTGCCTCAGCCACTCGCGGGTCACGGAGATTCGTTTTTGGAATTCGTATCTATGGTCGTTTATTAGAAGCAGACGTGGAAAGCTCTAGGGATATTGGATCGGAGTAATGCTCAGAAGATATTGGATTGGAGCAACATCAAGAAGTTATTGGATTGGAGCAAAGTCCACAAGATATTGAATCGGAGTTAAATCCAGAGATATTGGATTGGAGTGAATTCCAGCGGTATGGAATTGGAGTAAAATCTGGAGTTTTTGGTTTGGAGTAAAGTTCAGATGGTTTTGGATCCTAGCAAAATCCAGAGATATTGGATTCTTCGTGCCTAGGACGTCTGGAGGAAACATATGCTGTATTGTATGTGTTCCAACAATTCATCGTGATCCGGAGCAACTCTTGATTGAACTCCCAACATCCCAATACATCTTGCCTGTAACTCTGCTCCCCTCTGCTCTCTGTTCTCATCCAATATCCTTGCTTTGCTGTGACGTTTGCCACCGTTTAGTAGTAGTGACATTGGCTAACACTTCCCACTTCCGCTTCCCGCAGGCAGTGTAACCAGCAAGTGCCCTCACTCAACCCTTCTTCCCTGCCGGCTGCGCATCATCTTCCTCCAAAGCGGCGTGTAGACCTCTCGCGTGAAGCAATGTGCACCTTCGGCTAGCTCCGGAAACGCCTCGCGTCGCAGCAGCAGCAGCAGCAGGTCGTAGGTGGTGTGGTCGCAGGCCCGCCTGGCAGTGCACCTTGTCGCGGTCCGAGTCCTGCGCCGTCTGGCTAGACCCCGACGCAACCTTCCATTCTTACCGCTGCAACCCCGCACAGCCGCACAGTGACGAGCGCCGCGAAGCACCGCACCCCGGACGCACCCAAGATGGATGATCTGCTACAGGCCGGCCACGTGGTCAAGGAAAGATGGAAGGTGAGGGATTTTTGGAACGCCTGGAGTTCTCCCTGGAACTGCCATTCGCTTAATCTGGCTTGATATCTTTCTCTTCCGCAGGTGCTGAAGAAGATCGGCGGCGGTGGGTTCGGCGAAATCTACGAGGGGCAAGATTTGATCACGCGCGAGCAGGTCGCACTGAAGGTCGAGTCGGCCCGGCAACCGAAGCAGGTACTCAAGATGGAGGTGGCCGTCCTGAAGAAGCTGCAAGGTAGGGTTTCAGCGAACGAACAGCACACGAACAGTTGGCAACTGTCTGGCATACTAACGTTTCGCCCTTACCACCACACCCGCACGCAGGCAAGGAGCACATCTGTCGGTTCATCGGCTGCGGGCGCAACGATCGATTCAATTACGTTGTGATGCAGCTACAGGGGAAGAATTTGGCCGAGCTGCGGCGGTCGCAGGCACGCGGTGCCTTCTCACTCAGCACAACGCTGCGCATCGGCCTCCAAATACTGAAATCGATCGAATCCATCCATTCGGTCGGCTTCCTTCATCGTGATATCAAACCAGTAAGTGCCGTAGGTCGTAACGATGTAGCCAGCCAGGGTCGAATTGATTGATTTTCCTTTTTTCCCTTTTTTTTCTTTTTTGCTTGCCAGAGTAACTTTGCCATAGGAAGACTACCGCTCACTAGTCGTAGAATCTACATGCTGGACTTCGGCTTAGCTAGGCAGTACACTACCGGTACGGGTGAGGTACGATGTCCCCGAGCTGCGGCAGGATTCCGCGGAACCGTAAGGTAGGGACCGTAAACGCCGTTACGCACACACCGAGCAACCCATCTGTTAACAATCTGTTTTCTTCTTGCGTTTTTTTTTTTCTAGGTACGCTTCGTTAAACGCGCACAAAAATCGTGAAATGGGCCGCCAGGACGATCTGTGGTCGTTGTTCTATATGCTTGTTGAGTTTGTTACCGGCCAGCTTCCATGGCGTAAAATTAAGGATAAAGAGCAAGTACGTTCAGCGACAACCGCATCCGCATTGAATGCACCCGATGAAACTAATTTCCCTCCTTCTCTTTTCTGCTTCAGGTTGGAATGTTGAAAGAAAAATATGATCATCGTTTGCTACTCAAGCACTTGCCTTCGGATTTCAAATACTTCTTAGAGCATATTCAATCCCTTAACTACGCCGACAAGCCGGATTATGCAGTAAGCGCCATCGCACGTGTTTTTGTTTTTGTTTCCACGTGTTTCCACCACGATTTCTTATTCTGCTCCTGTTTTACCCGCCCCAGATGCTGATCTCTCTGTTTGAACGATGCATGAAGCGCCGGGGCGTGAAGGAAACGGACCCGTTCGACTGGGAAAACAACGCCGACTACAACGCCGGCGAAGCCAAAGCTATCAACGCAGCCGTACCAAAGAGTGAACTAATCAAAAAACATAAGGATATCGAAATGACCGAGGTATGTTGGATCGGGCGATGTCCGACCCGTTCGCTGCCGTAGTTTGTTTTCAGCGCATTAATTATTTCGTGTTTTGTTTTTTTTTTTTTTTTTTTGATAAATTTTAGGAGAAACGCAAACCAATCATGGACTCGGCAAAAGTGCTACACACGGAACCGATCGAATCGATGAAGCCGCAGAACGTGCTGAACGCGGGCGGCGGTGGTGGGGCGGCCGGGGCCGCGGCGGCGACCGCTGCCGCCAAGGCGGCCCTCAACCACGCGGACCAACACGAGCCGAACGAGGCAAAGATACAGCAGGAGACGAAAACGGACGGTCCGGCGATCGAGATGGTGGTCGTGAAGGTAAGCTATGGCGGTTTTGCCCCCTTTCCCTGCTTACAAATGCTCCCGCCAGTCACAATTCGGGCCGTTTGGGGCAGGGGCAAACCCGTGGGTTACTTGGCGGGGAAGGATACCAGACGGCGCGACGACGAGTAGCCTAATGGAGTTGCTTGTCCCCTTTTCCGGTCAACTTCATTAGGCTCCATTCCATTGCTTTTACAGGGTTTTACAGGGGTTTTCATGCTTGTCGGACACTTCCTTGACTCTTTCCTATTGGAAGTGAACTGCATACGTTGGAAATTGGACTCTATGGTACGCTTTTTGGACAGGCGCCTTGGAAATTCCTGTTGGATTTGTCCAACAAGGATGCTATAGAGTCCAATTCCCATTACATTAAGTTCATTTCGCGTATGAAAGAGTCAATAAAGTGTCCCACAGCTATGATAACTCCTGGAAACCCCTGCATTGCTTTCGCTTGACGCATCCCAACAGCTGGAGTGTTTGAGAACAATTTTTTTGATACAACTATTGTCTTCTTTTCTTTCAATCTCTTCTTTTTTTCTCTTAATTTCTCTTTCTTTCTACCTCGTTTCATTTTCGGGTGTTTAATTAATTGCTATGTCGTGTGTGTGTGTGTGCGTGTCTTTCGTTATCCCGATTGCAATTCCGCTCCTGCGAAACACGGTTCTCCTCCTCCTGCACACCACCCACACACACACACACAAATCGGCTGTACTGCCGCACAGGGTCTAATAAGTTTTCCTATTCACCAGAACGAGATACCGCTGGTGCGGGCGCACACGGAGGTGATGACGAAGCCGGCCAAGCACGGCAGCAACCGGCTGCGAATACTGACCGCGCCGCCGGTCAACATCAAGGATTTCTCCTCCTCGCTCGACAAGCAGCAGTCGCAGTCGCCATCGCAGCAGCACCAGCAGCAGCAGCAGCAGTCGCTGCACCACCAGTCGTCGCACCACATGTCGCAGCAGTCGCACCACCACCATCACCATCACCATCCGCTGCACGCGTCCAACGACGGCAACAACCTGTCGATGGAGCTGAAGTCGAAGCTGCTGAAGACGGAGGCGGACGACCTGTCGTACGCGCCGTCGGACGGCATGATACTGCGCGATCTCACCCAGCAGCACTGCCAGTCGGTCGGGCAGCCGAAGCAGCATCACGACGGGCACCAGCAGCAGTCGTCCGCCGGCGGTGGCAGCCTGCAGCGCCAAAGCCTCACGCTCGGTGGCAAAAGCCTGCGCTCGTACGGCAGCACCACCACCAGCAACAAGTACGGCGGCGGGCGGAACGACGACAAGAGCTGCCGGGACTACTCGATCACGCAGCACGCGATCATCGACGACGACAACGCGAGCCAGCACCAGACGCCCAAATACCAGGGGGCGCTCACGCTCGCCTCGCAGTGGAAAAGCCAGTTCGACGACTCGGACGACTCGACCGACGGGCTCTGGAAGGGCGAACAACATTCCGAAAATGCATCGAAGAAAAACTACACTAACCTCAACAAGAGCAGCATGGCCGCCGGCCAGCCGAAGGAGCACCACCAGCCGGTGTCGCCGCCCCAGCCGCCGCCGCTGCCTCCGCCCCCTCAGACGAACGGGCAGCTAAGCGGGGCCGGCCCCGTACCGACGCGGAACGGGCACGCCGAGCAGCCGCACGGCGGGACGGAGAATGGGACGGCCTCGTTGCCGTCGCAGGCGCCGCCGCCGCCGCTACCACCGCTGCCCCAGTGCGAGGGTGCGGCCGTACCGCTGCCGGACTATGCCGGCAGCGGCTGCGACAAGCAGCAGCTGGTGGCCGCCCTGGCCGCCGAACCCGACTGTGGGCCGCTCGTGGACGCGACCAGCTTGCTGCCGCGCGTGGCAGTACCGGCGGAGGACGGCAGCAATAATCAGGGGGTGGAGGAGCGTGACGGGGCCGCCGAACCCGCCGATGATGGTGCACCGCAGGGTGCAGGGGCAAACGAGGAGGAGGAGCAGGGAGAAGAAGAAGAGGAAGAAGCGGAAGAGGAGGAGGAGGAGGAGGAAGAGGAGCAGCAGCAGGGCGAAGAGGAAGAAGCGGAGCCAAGGGGGGGAAAGGTGGAGGGCGCCGGAGGGGGACCGATGATCGTCAGCGTCGGCAGCCTGGTCGGAGGCTTCGAGGCGGTGGCGGCGGCAGCGGCTGCCGCCGCCGTTACCGCGACACCCGTTACCGCCGGCGGCAACGCGGAACTATCTAGTAATCTTAAATCTTAACTCTCTCTCTCTCTCCGACACACACACACACAGATACAGAGACACACTCAAAGAGAAAAACAAAAACACTCCTTCCTCAGCTAGCGCGTTTTTGTTTTGCCACGACAGCAGCAGCAAAAAGAAGCATCAGCTTGCGGCTATTTACAGATCCAGCAAACTAAGTGTAGGTAGAGAAAGCGAGACCGAGAGAAAGAGAGAGAAAGAGAGAGAGAAAGAGAGAAGCAAACGTGATGTTAGCAAGATACAATAATAGTGTGACAAGGGTAACGGCGTTAACGTAACGCGACCAGTCAAACCGAAAGAGGTGGTAACGCGTAACGCCGTCGATCCGGTGGCGTTACACAAGTGTATGGAGCTTCGAACCCGAAACTCTTCTAGTCTATACCACACCCTCTCGTTTTGGCTTGGGGGCGCCCCGTTACCAGGTGTCCCTGTATGAGTGCAATATGCTAGCAGGATTACAAACAGAGAGACACACACACACACACACACCGCCATGGGTGCGATAAGAGCCGATTACTACTACGTAACTGGCTTACCTAGGATGTTATCTATCATCTCCCTCCTTCCAACTCCCGCTCCTCGGAATCGGCCTAGTTCCTGCGTCGGTGGGCAAACCCCAATGCCCCGAGGGCGTTGCGTGCCATCTTGGAGAGTTTAACGATTTAAGCATAGCGTTCCCTCACTGTGGTACTATAATCTCACGCGGTCCTTGTTACGCGAGGATGTCCGACAACGTCTGGCCTTGTCGGACACACGCCCTGTACCGTCATAGCAGTAGGCTTCGGACGCTAATATCACGTAAACACTACTACAACTACTCAACCAGTCAGTGAAGGAACTCATCGATGGAGGGAAACAGAAAACGATCTCACGAGAATTTATTCAACAGGTACAGGTGGGGGGAAAGGGGGGGCGGAAAGTCGAGAATCTCCACCCGCACCCCATCAACGGCTGGTGGTGGTGATCAACCAAAGGGGGGAGGGGGGGGGGGAAATGGAAGGAAAAAACCAACAACCCAGGAGGCCGAATCTAACGAGCAATGCTAGCGATGGAAAAATCCGACGGAAGAAGAAAAAGAAACAGAAAACAAGTAGAAACTAAAAAGAGCGCGTTGTTCGTAAAATTAAACAAACACACACACGAAACTTACCAAAAGCAAGCATTCATGCAAAGCCCATGACAAAGCAAACTAATAAAGGGAAAAACAACACTAAAAACTACCAAAAAAAAAAAGGCGTACCACAAACACACACACACACATTTACATACACTAAAACCAAAAATGGGGGCAAACAAAGGGAGAAGGAAGAAAACGGAGCAGCAGCAGAAGCGTATGTGCGATAAACTACACAACAAGTGAGGCAAAACAAACAAAACTTTCCACGACAAAAGTGGAGAGGGGGAAGGCACAGGGAAGAGAAGAAAAAACAAGAAAAATAAGAGATGGAATGGGCGGAGTGGGTGAGTGGGTGGGCGGGATGTGGAGGAAAACACACAAACACACGGAAATTGGAAGGAAAACACGGAAAATTAACGCTGACAGGATTAAGCGAATAAATCAATGATAACACACACGATACCCACTAATAGCCAAAGGTGGATCACTAGCCGCGTTTGTGTGTGTGTGCGTGTGTGTGATTGCGAGTTCCTTGCAAAGGCAACACAAAAAAATTTGAAAGAAATTGGCTGTGCTCCAGTCCCGGCGTCTCTGTTCCCAACTTTGGTCATCAGTTCCTGTTACTATCCTAACTCCAATCAAAGCTTCGAATCGAATTGTGCTCAAGTGGCAGTGTACTAGTAATGTGGTGTCTGAGCGCACTCACGACACCGATCCGACTCCAACTGTTGTTAGACCGATTCCGAATTCGACAACTACTAGTTCCGTCCGGAGTAAGACTCGTCCGGAGTAGTAGTCGGACAACTATGATTTCGGACGACTACTACTCGAAGTCGAAGTCGTTCGGAGTCGTTCGGAATCGTCTGGAGTTGTCCGAAGTAGTCTGGAGTCGGCTGAAGTCGTCTGGAGTTGTCCGAAGTCGTCTGGAGTCGTCTGGAATTCGGAATAGTTTCGGAATTTCATTTCGATGTGTTTTTTGTTTCCCACTTTGTGCATGCACTTCATAGACCGTTGTATTGAAAGCCGACTCCGGACGACTCTGACTCAGATCGATTCCGGACGACTCTGGACTACTCCGAATGACTCTGGTTTAGTGTTGGGTACATTTGATTCAGATTCATGAATGTGAATGAATCTTTGAAATTAATTCATGAATCTGAATCTCGATTGGAAAGATTCATGAATCTCAAATATTCATGAATCTCGAAGGATTCATCAACCTCAAAGAATCATTAATTTCAAAGATTCATGAATCTCAAACGATTCATAGATCTCGAAAGATTCACGGATATCTAGGAGTTCATTAATCGCTCAGGATTTATGAATCTCCAAGGATTCATTAATGGCTCAGGATTTATGAATCTCCAAGGATTCATGAATCTCCCAGGATACATGAATATCAGAGACTCATGAATAAGGAATGATCCATAGATCTTGAAAGTTTCACAAATATCTAGGAATTCATGAATACCCGGAGATTTATGAATGTTAATGGATTCATGCATAATTGGAGATTCATTAATCCTTGGAGATTCAAGAATATTTGAGATTCATGAATCCCTCGTGATTCGAATCGCTCATCGCTGAAGATTCATATGAATGAATCTCAACGAAAGATTCATGAAACCCAACACTACTCTGGTTGTTTCGGCACGACCTTCTGAAGACCGATTTGTAGCTATTTCAGGAGCTCTGGATCCATCCGCATCTTGTTTACGTTACGCATTGCAGTAACAGTTAATTACGTACGATAGATTTTGTGGGAAATGCCAATTGCCTTAGTTGGAAATACCGGCATTGCCAAACGTAACAGAAGTTATGAATGCGAATGCTCCTAAGAAGGTGAATTGAGATGATGCGAAGGCCTGACCTTCTAGTTTTGAGCTTTGATAGGCCTGTGTATCGGCCAAATTCCATTTTGATATCAGTCAATGTGCGTTTCCCAGGATGAAACGCGTCTTCTTCTTCTTGTTATTCTATTTTGCGAGAAAGCTAGTATCCTCCTACGTTTGTTCAAACCTATGTTGAAATTACCATACTCAGAGGCTTACCTTCTCTTATTTAGACTTCAACTATCTAGAGTCGTATGTCTTTTAGGATGAAAAGAGCCGGACAACTACAAAGACCGTGAGAAATTCTTTGTGTACTTGCTATATCCAGTTGATCCTTGATTTCACATTGATGTCATTTCACAAATGTCATTGGTCACAAAAGATCCTCAAATGCAAGTGTCGCGGAAAAAAAAATCTTAAGTTTATACAGTGCATTCTTTCTCCGATGTAGTCTCTTCAGGATGAATTGTTTCTTTGCATATTGAAGTATGTGTTGTCTCTTCAAGATGAAATGGCGCAGTATAGGGGAAGTTTAAGGCGCCAGCTTAAGGGAAATAGTTCGATAGCCCGAGAAACTGTTGGTCCCCTGAAGATTCACTCTAAGAGAGATTTCACTGTACATCTGATCTATAACAACAACCTGTGATATCTTGGTTGCCCCTTCCGATTCTTGCCAAACGACGCACGCCGGGCTGTATGTTGGTTTCGGTGCAGCACTTTTGCTTTTATTTTAATAAATTTCAGAGACAGAGACAAAATAACCGCGCAGCATTCCCTAAGGGGTTTGGTGTATCTCTCTTCCAGTAAATGCGTAAACGTTCGCGGGCGCGATCGCGTGGTTTGGGTCGAGTATTTTTTTTGCCGCGAACACCGAGCCCCCGTCCGTTTCGGTGCTTGATCGGGCCCACCCACCCACTGGCCGCGTGAAATGTACGTAACACGTATGTGTGTGTTTGTGTAAATGCGCAACATCTTCGTCGTCGACGTCGTCTTCTCCTCCCAGGAGAAGGAGGCAATATAAATCATTTGTTCATCAGTTTTGTAAATTGTGATTTAGTGGTTTTTGTTTGTTTGTTTTTCTTTGTAAATTGTATATGTTTAAGTGTTCTGCTTTAACACGGAAATCAACGCACAACACGCTTCCCTCTCCTGCTCCGCTCCTTCTTCCCTCTCCTCGTTGTCCTCGATATATATATATATTCGTACGGGCTAAAGAAATCACTCCGTTCCACGTAACCACCGCCGGCTCCTTTACCCGCTAGCGTACCTTATTGCTTATTGCTACAATTACTGCTACACTTCCGCCGCCTACTACTACTGCTCCTCCGGGTAGTGGATCTGGCCCAGGTCCCGGCACAGGCTGTTGTTGGCGAAGGACGAGTTGTAGTTGAACGTGCCGTAGCCGGGCGCCGCGTACTGCGTGTAGGCCGCGGTCGGGAAGATCAGCTCCGGGTTGGCCGCCGCGAACTGGTCCGTGTTCTGCAGGAAGGCGGAGTAGTTGGAGGAGCAGGCGGCCAGGTGCGGATTGAGCTGGACGGCCGTGTCGGCCGCGTCCGCCGCACTGTACGCGCCGTCGTACGCGGCCGCCGCAAAGCCCTGGTGCTGGTTCTGCGCGATGTTGTTGTTCATGTCGCTCAGGAACTCGATCGACTGCGTCAGGGCGGACGGTTCGGTGGCGGCATTGTTGGCGCTGCTGCTCGTCCGCTTCACCCCGCTGCCCGGTACGAGCTCGCCGGCGAGTATCTTGTCGTAGGTCGTCTTCACGTCGTTGGCCTGGTGTGCTTGTTGCTGCTGCTGCTGCTGCTGCTGGTGCTTGCGGGCGCTGCTGTCGTCCTCGATGATGACGCCGGTCGGCATCGGCTCGTCCGTGCGGTGGTACTTGTGCGCCTTGTCACCGCCCGCCAGCAGGAAGAGGGCGTTTTCGCGCGACCGGATCGGGCTGCTGCTCATCGTGCCGGGCCGGGGGCCGGTGCGCATGCTGCTGAAGCCGGCCTGCTGATTGTCCGGATTGTTCCCATCGTCCTGGGCCATCGCAAGCGAGCTAACGAAGTCCACACCACCGACGAACAGATCGTGACCCTTGTCCTGTTGCTGCTGCTGCTGCTGCTGCTGCTGCTGCTGTTGCTGCTGATCTTGACCGCCTCCCTTGCCTATGCTGTCGTGCAGCATGCTCTCCGACATGTCTTTGGCCTCCTTGTCACGCTTGATGCAGCTCAGCATGCTACCCTTCATGTCTGTAAACGAGAAACGCGGTGTAAGAGGACGCAAAATAGTGTGTTCGTGGTGAGCAGACGCTTACCGGGATCTTCCTTGATGCGACGCCGTTTCGAGCTCGAACCGGACAGTGACTTCTGCGACAGGCCGAGCAACCCGTTGATGCTGTACGACTGCGACGCAACGTTCTCCACCTGCTGCGGTGACTTCATCGATTCCTGGTCGGCCTGCATCTGCTGATTGAGACACTCCTGCTGCTGCTGCTGCTGACTTTGCTGCTGCTGCTGATTGTTGCGCGACAGAATCCGCGGGCTGTCCATGCCGCTGTTGTCCGAGCGCTGTGAGCTGTACTTTGCCTTTTCCGCCGCCTTGTTGCGCACGATGCTGTGTGTGTGTGTAGGGAGAGAGGACGTTAGCGATATCCCTGCCGAGCCCGACCCGGGACACGATCTTACCGATTGATCGACGACACGCTGGGCACATTATCGTGCACGCAGATACCGTCCGCCAGCAGCTTGTCGCGGATCTCCCACGCGAACATGGTCGGGTTCTGGAGCTTGTAGGCGGCGATCGCTTCCACCACCGGCGGCGTCGCCACCTTCGGCTTCGACCCGCCGATCACGCCCGCCTTAAAGCTGCCCGTTTCGTAGTATCTAATGAAACGAAACAAAAAAGAACACGTAAGCAAATCTTGCATGATGCAACCGTGCCCCGCATTCATGCCTTCCACATCCCTTACCTGGACAGTATCTTCGAGACGCAACCGTGGCTGACGCGCAGCTGGCGCGAGATGTCGCACGGCCGGATGCCGTTGTGCGCCAGCTCGACGATCCGCTGCCGGACCAGGTCGGGCAGTGGGCGCCCATTCACGAACACCCCGCCTAGTTGATTCACCCCGCCATGGCCTACCCGCGTGCCCGGCAAGCAGAGGTGAAAAACGTACGACCCAACGGACGACGCCAAAAATTTAGACACATTATAGGGAGTGTGCGTGAGCAACAAATGCGACAAGGAAGGAAAGAAAAACGACAGAGACAAAACAAAACAGGAAGGGCGGGGAAAATGGGGAAGAAAATAAAGGAAAAGAACAGGTTTACGATTAGTAAACGTTGCGCAGTTGCGTGTTGTGCTTTGAAATGTCTCTAAAAGTTGCAAGCGAACTTGTACTAACACAACAATACTAGTGCAGTGGGTAAAAGATAAAGTAATGATTTATTTAAAAAAAAAAAAACAAACATATATATAAATTTGCAATAAACAAAAAGGTCATCGCTTTCAGACGGAAATGCGCAAAGAAACACATTTAAAGCGCTACAAACTGTACCTAGAAGGAAGAGTCTTGTTTTAAGGGAAGTAAGAAAATAAAAAGACACAGAAAGCATATGGTTATGGCAAGTGTTGCGTGCAACGTGTCCCTTCGCCTGCGCCCTCGTGGGCACGTGGGCTGCAGGCGGGGCACGTGGTTGCAGCAGATAGCGGTGGCAATAGAGCAAAATGTAAGGCTTTGTGTTTCAATCCTTTCAAAACGTTTCTAACTTTCCCGAAACGCGGGATGCAACCGCCAAAAGCAATAGCGGCGATAGCGATGCATCCCTTTCGGAAGTGTTTGAGAGAGAGAGAGATATGCGCGTTGGTTAGAGGAAGCTTGCACTAGACGGTATAAAATGTAAGATCGGTTCGACTTTCGATTGCTTTACAACGGCAGTAACCTGGAGGTAAGCGATCCGCAAGAGGCTTTCGAGAGGGCAAAGGAAGAGACGGTTGATCGACGGGAATGAGGAAAAAACAACTGCAGTGGAAAAGGAGGGAAAAGAGGACACTGAAAAAAGGGCAAACAGGTGGCATTAATTTGACGGTTAAAGGGCAACACGCACCATCCAACAGCCACATACGGGCGACGATCGTAAAGGATGTTCGGGCGGAGGGAGAAAAGGTAACAGGATTTAAATTATAGCTTTGCGGAGGGAAGGGAAGAGAGACAACGCGGAGACAAAGGAAGCCAGCGCGTGCCGGATGCGACGGGTTTTTGTTAGGAAGACGACATCATTTTTCTGTGTGTTGTTGCTAAGGGATCACTAATTGTGAAGCGCTCGTTAAGAGGGGGGAAAAAAACGAGCAAGGAAATGAAGGAAGATACGATATTTTTACTTTACGTTTTTCCCATTCCTTCTCTCCTTCCCCCTCCCAAACATCGCTACATTGGACCTTCTTTCATATTCATAGCACTTTTCCTCCCTATCTCCGTTTCTTCTTTGTGTGATCATCATCATCATCATCATCATCAACCCCCGACACTGCCCTTCTTAGTGTGTTAATGCCAACGTTCAAGTGTATGTATAATTCGCTTCCGTAGTTCGGTGCTGTTTTCCATTTTTTTCCCCCACATCCCACCCCCCCCCCCCCCCTACCGCTCTATTTCGCTTTACCTGCTCCCTCTCTGTTGCGTTATCTTCTCTATCTCTTCGCTTTGCTGTAACTGTCTTTCTTATGCTCTGGTCGTTATTCTCCGTCTGTACTGCCCCATTATGATCGCCCCCTAGTCCATCCTTTCTTTTCCCCCTTCCCTTTGCGCGCTTCTTCTGGGGTGTGTGTTTTACTTCCAGGTGAATTTTTATAAGGGGTTTAGAGCGAGTGTGTGTGTGTGTGTCTGGAAAATTAAGTCAGAATCATCGTGCACCCCCCGCTTTACACCATTCTCTCTCTCTCTCTCTCTCTCGCTCTGGCGCACTGTGCGCACACTCACTCGTAAAGCAAGGGACAGACGGGCGGGGTACAAAACCATTTCCCGTGAGGCGTTTTCCTCCCGGGCATTAAAGAAGGGAAGCAAAATTGGGGGAAAAACATTAAGTGTAGGACACCGACACGGGAAGGCGAGTATAATGTATGCAACGCACACACACACACACACACGTGCAAGTGTGTATTGTGCAGGGCGTCCCCCTCCGGGAGGAAAAAAAGAAACGCTCGACAAGAAACGTCCCTAAGCCACCTGACACACACCCTCAAGGGGGTTTGTGTTGTGTGAGTGTGTGTGTGTGTATTTCGAGGGGACTTTAAAAGCAAAGACAACGTACAAAACATGCCTCGTCTCTCCACAATGGGACAGTTTTAGCTTCTTCTCCGTTTTTTTTTTCTTAGATTTTAGAACTGGCAAATGTTGCCGAGCTGAGCGTGCTGCGCGAGTTTGAAAGTGGTCTCTTCCTTTCATTTTTCGCTGCTCGTCGAAAACTAATAAAGTTTCATTCCAAAAGCACCAGCCCCCCTCCCCCCAACCCCAACAGCAGCATGGCGGAAGAAGCCAAACGCCAAAGAACAAAAGGGAACCGAACGGGCCCGGTACCACCAACACATATAGAGGGGAAGAGAGAGAGAGAGAGAGAAAGAGAAAAAAAAAGATCATTCGGGTGCATTACCCTCCGCGCGCTTCGCGGGTACGTACGGCGTTGGTACGATCCACTCCCCCCCCCCTTCCCCCCTAAACCGCACCGTTTCATCTTCCACTCCTTCATTGCCGAGCGTTCACGGAGCGAGCCCCGAGAACGAATGGCCGAGAAAACAGAGGCAGCAAACTAAACGGCAAAAATGTGAATAAACTTCCAGCCTCTTGCTCGAAAAAGAGGGAGGGGAGGGGGTGGAAGGGTTGCAAACGGTGCTGTATGTTTGTGTGCTGTTGTAGTGGGTTCCAGGGGGAGGAGAACGAGAGGGCCCCAAGAAGACAATGGCCCTTCTTTCCCGGTTGTTCCAGCTTTCGAAAGGGACCAGGAAACACCTCCCAACCATTAACTCCCCCCTCTTATGGGGGATCGTACTCGAGATTCGCAGGAACAAATCCTTTCACACACAATGGCTTCCCACTACGCGCGTGCGTGTGTGTGTGTGTGTGTGTTTGTGTGGTTAGAGGGATCAAACCAACACAACTCCCCACTCCATTAATTCCTCTCCTGAACACACAACCCCCGAGCCACCTCCCCCCGCCAAATGTCGGTTGATAGACCTTGAACTTGTTTGATGACCTGCGGCGCCATGTTTGATCGTGGGGGTTGATGCGAAATCCGTCACCAGCGACGCGAGAGCGTGTGTGAGCGCGCGCGCGCGCTTCTCCACGCCATGCCGGCAGGTGAGAGAGGCGAGGGTGGAAGTGGTAGTAGTAGTATTTCCTTTCCATGCTTCCCAATCGCGCTCCTCACTGCTGCCAACGTTCGCATTTGTTTGAGTGACGGTGTAGAGAGACTGCCAGACTGTTTCATCGGTAATTCAGTGGTAGAATGCTCGCCTTCCTCGCAATCATCTCCCCAACACAAACACACGCTGGCTGGTGTGTGTGTGTGTGTGAGCGAACGGTTGAACACGACGATCGTACCCCGACTGTGGAGGGTTGTGGCTGTGGCGAGGAGGATCTTTCAGCCGTTAAGATAAATGCGGGAGGAAGCGGTAATGAAGACCCGAGACGATACACCGCGTGTCTGCTTCCTTCTCCCCCCCTAGCGGCGTGTCACTCCTTTGGCTTCATTAGGAAAACATAAAGATGTCGTGATGATCGCACACAGGAGAAGTGCAACACCACTTTTTAGCACTTGAAACGGGTCGGCTAAGGAAGATCTTAGCTATGCTTTATACTTCTACTGCCTGGCTTCCCTGCTCTACCGCGATAGCGTGGTTCGGAATAATTAATAATCTTTTATCCTTTTTTTGTGTAACCAAAACTAATGGGAAACGCGCACGAAGCGCCCGGGGAAATTGAGGAACGGGGTTGATCGAAAAGCTCTTCCTTTGGGTACCTCAGTTCTCGCTCTCTTTTCGCTAGCTCCAGGGCAATAGTGGGGCAATGAGACGAAATGTAAAAGATCATTTAAATGAAACGTTTAAAATTCACCACCACTGGGAAAGACCCGGCCGCTCGGTGCGAGCATTTGTCGGTCGCAGTTTTTTCCAGCCGAGCGCAGCACGTCTTCGCCATTTCCCGCAGCTGCTGGATCGAGCGCTCCACCATCATCATCCTTCGCTGCGCCATCTTAGAATTCGGTTCTTTTTCGCCGCCGCCATCGCCACTTAGTAGCGTCGTCGCCGCAACCCGTGATTCACTTAACGCTTGGATCAGTTTTTTTATGGTTTGTTATCTGTTTCCATCACTCACTAAAACACATCCTTTTGTCAACCGTGGTCTGTAGCACGGCCGCGGCACAGCAGTAGCGGAGCGCAAACACACACGCGCACACGGCAGGCGAACCGATCTTTTTCGCCAAGGTTAGGTTTTGCTAAGGGCACAGCAGCGTTCAGCGTTGATTCGCACTTGCACGGTTGCCATTTTTTCGTTTCGTTTCTTCCTTCTGCCTCTCCCTCTCCGTCTCTCTCTCTCTTTTTCGAGCGAGAATCGCACCCCGGCAAGATCGCACTTGAAGCTCGCTTCTGTGCAATCCGCTCACACACACGCACCGCACACAGTAAGGGTACACTAGGAGTGCCCAGGAGGAGGCAGACACCACACACAGCTAAAGAAAGAAAAAAATCCCACAGTCCGTAAGCTCCCCCAATACACGAGATGCGCGCTACGGACGCCGCACGCTACGGGCGTGTGTTCTCTCGTCGAGACGCTCAAGCAAACAAGCGGTGCGTGAACGAAGCGACACTCGAGCTACCCTCGCGAGCGTGTTACGATCGGGATCGTACCTTTCGCACACACACACACAAGCACGCTCGCTTACAGGTCGCTCGCCCGCAATCCGATGCTTTTTAATGGCGCCCCAGGGAGCGAGAGAGAGAGGGAGAGAGCGAGACAGGGACAGCGAAGGTGAAGCAAAGGGTAAGAGAAGAGAACGCCGCGGCCCCACCACCACCGTCAGCACCTGTGGTACACGTTTGTTCATATAATTTAAACGGCCGCCCGCAAACCGTACACTGTATGTACAGGCATGGCATGGTATATTGGGGACCCACATTGGTGGTGTTCGTGTTCGTTCCGTTTTTTTTTCTTTCTTGCTTTTGTTTCAATTGCAAGCTCGCTCTCGCTCGCGCTCACGCGTTTCTGTTGGCTGGGCTTTCATGGGGCCCAGCGAGCCTTTTTTTCCCCCAAAAAGCAAAACGGGAGAGTTATTTCCCTTCATGGATGTGTGTGTGTGTGTGTGTGTTAGTGTGTGCACTTCACGCTTTTGTAAAGTGCGGGAGAGCGGACGACCGGTTTAAGCGCAAATGTAGTGGACAAAAGGTTCAGCGGCGGATGCCGGGCTCAAGCTAATTGCGCACCTGTGTGTGCGGCGATGACGGTCGATCCTTGTCGATTCAGCCACTGACACGCACACACACACACACATACACATAGTGTGTCTCACATTCCACCACCGCCGAACAACCCCCAAGTGTGTGTGTAAGGCTCGTTGATAGGGAAAAGCCATCCGGTTGATATGAAGGGTGAATGAATTGCCCCGGTTTAAAGGTACCGTCAATGGACGGCTAGGGGTTCTCCCTCTGGCGTTTCTACGAACACACACACACACACACACACACACACACACACTTGTCAACACCACGGTAGGTTGGAAAGGTGCTGGAGAGGAGGTTACAGTTTGAAGGCTAAAGTGTGTAAAAGGGCGCAGTTGCAGCGATGGGAACTAAAAGAAAGGTGAGGATAGCTAAGGGACAAACATTAAAGAACCAACACTAAAAACAAAAAAACACATTTCCGTTAACAACAAAAAACAGGTAGCGAAAAAACAAAAAAGCGGTTAAGAGGGGTCTGTATACGTAATATAGTGTATGTATATGCAGTGAAAATGGCGGGACATGGTTGCCCTGTCCAAGCTCCACTGAAACGCGCGCATTCTTACAGGTGTAATACTCCAGTATGTTCTGCTTGCAATTAAACGAATTGTAGTGCATGGTGCTCTAGCAGCTGTTTCATTTTTGTTAGTTGAGAAGGAGAAAGTGAAGACAAAAATATGGGGGCAGAAGAAATGGGAACGAGAGCAAAGTTAGCAAAGTCAAACAGGCAATTTACAGATCAGCAGGCCACGAACCCGATCCTGTCGGAACCGGATCGGGTGCGAGGTGCATGTGTACGCTATCGTGATTTTCTTCGTGACAGGAAGCCATTGGGGGAGGACGTAAAGGCGACAGCCAATATCCCCCCACGTTTTTTTTTTTTTTTTTTGGTTTGTTTAGCCCACACTCAGCAATTGGATCTTTCTGTCGGGGTTTTGTTCTGTCGTATTTAATCTGTTCGCTAGAGAGGGTTTTGTTTAAAGAGCAGCCAACTTGGTGTGGGCGTACGGATGTCACCTACTTACCACCGGTCACTGTGCTGGAGACTGTCCAACTATTTAGCCGCCGGATCGATGCCGTCCTTGGCGTAACGCTGCATGCGACCTCTCGAGGATGGTTTGGTTGGACTGACTCCGCCGGCAAAGGGACACTAGGTTTGGTGCTGATTGAAGCATTTGCAGGTACATTTTGTGCTTCGAATGTCCTTTTATTGCGTACTGTAAGAAGGTTCGATTAGTTTGTTTTCTTGCCCTTGCTTCAAGAAGCTGTCAGGCAACGAACGCGTTGCGGCCCTTGTTTGCCTGGCTAAGTAGAAAACAGCAAGGAGAAAAGAAAGACTGTTATCGTTAAAATCCCTCCCAAATTTACCCGAGAAAATGCTGAAATGCAAAAGACATTTTACACGCCGGAGGAAAGCATTGGAAAATAGTTTCAGAGATTGCAAAGCGTGCATCACCCGCGCGAAGAAACAATCCCTGCAGTTGACAGGCGCGTGCGGTCGCCACTCAACCGGAACACGTGCTCCTGGCAGTTTTTTTGCACACGTCAATGGTGGACGGCGTTGGATATCTGTTTTCTGCCTGCTCTCTTTCTTTGCAATCACGGTCCGACGAAATTTGTGCATTTCAGGACTACCAAAAGCAATAAAACAGGCGTCGAAAAACAGAGCGATTGGCTTGTGTAACTGCCACCTGGGCGGGCCGACTTTTTGAATCGGCGGACCGTCGAGGAGGCACCCTCGGGACACCAGAAACCGCGGGACCGCTTCGGCAAACATTTTGTGTTGGCGGCTTCCCATTTGCCAAGAGAAAAGTGGCAACATTTGTACCAAGCAACGGTTAAAAGAAACGGTCCTACCTGTGCTCTGATGCGGCAGCTTGGGGTCTCCGGCCTGGACGAAGGATTTTAAACACGCACGACTGATCAGCAATACACACGGGATTACACACGGAGGTTTTTGGCGAAACAACGCACACACACTCGCACACACGCTGTTCCGTTTTTTTGCGTGTTGGCTAACACACGCAGGACTCGCTCGCCTCGCAACTTGTGTATATTACGCTCTCTCGCGCTTGGCCGTTTGTTGCAGTGTGTGCTGCTGTGCAACGCAGCGCTCGCCGATGGCTGCTCGGGTGTCGCTTCGTCGCGCCTCGGGGATGCTGTACGGATGCGCGGAATGTCCCTGCCTCGGAACGGTCCGAGGACAGTGCGAGCGAGCGAGGGATGCTTGCCTGCCTGCTCTTGCCCGCTGCCGGTCGAAAGGGAATCACAACGCGGCGTTGAGTCACCACCACCGCCAGGGGGAAATATGTGCAGCAGGTCTGTATGATTCCGAACGAAACCGAGCGCACGGCAAGATTAGCGTGAGTGAGCGAGAAAGGGACACCAAAAGGCTGTCAGCTGTCACTGTTTTAACATCACAACTGACAGCATCGTGGGGCCGCTTTTGTACGGGGAAACGCTGGCTGACAGCATTTGCGATTCAGCGTCGCCCGCCGTATGGTTTGGAAATGTTAGTTTTGAAGGTTTTAGAAGACTTCTAAAGCATCAAACGCAAGCTTGCAGAGTGGTTATCATCAAGAAATAAAAAAAATATTTTCAAATCAACTGATAGTCTATGCAACCGTCTACTGTAGTCTAAAAAGGAGTTTAAACCGTTGTAGTGATATGAAAAGCTCGTTATGCAGGAAGCTCTTTTCTGTGTAGTTTGTATAAAAAGTAAAGCAAGTAATTATGCCAACGACCAAAGCATTTTAATATTTCCAACATTCGTAAAATCGAAACATGTCATCAATGACCATTCGCCATGCGAGCAACTCTTTGAGAGAAGGTCCACTCTATATCAAGGTCTGGGGAGTCAATTTGAATGACAAGTATTGGCTCATTATTTTCTCAACAATATCATTTAGGAGGTAGTGAAACTTCTTCTTCTTCTTCTTTGGCTCTCAACAACCATTGTCCGCCAAGGCCTGACTGTACCACTTGTTAGGCTTGGCTTTCAGTGACTTATGGATTACCCTCCATTAGCAGGATAGTTTACCCAACTGACATTTGTCCTACATTTTTAATCATAATCTGCTCGAATGGTTCTCGAAATACCTAAATTGTGGATTTGTGCATGATAAACCATGATAAACGCGTCAAATTTTCGTTTGTGCGTGTGTATGACCTTCTTCTATCGGATGATGGTGGCGTACATTTAGTATTAGATTGATTCGCTTGAATATTTGACGAAAAAAGAAGGCACATTTCGCACGGCGATATTTTGTGAAAATTTGGTGTTTTTTGGTATAAAATTTCTATACCTCCAGTGATAAGAATTGGAAGCGTTATTTCCTAAAGGGCAGAGAAGAAAGCAACGAAAACGCCACATCTCAGTCGATATTAAACGGCTTGTTCTAAACGTCCTAAAAAGTCCTGTAAAATCAACTGTGATGCAGCTTTCTTCTAGATTCGCTCGAAAGCGATGTTTCCTATCGTTATAGTTGGTCTTGTAGCCATTTTATACTTATATAATATCGATTTTTTTTATAGAATAACGTCTCACAAAATTATCTTTCGTTTTTCATCAAAAACCCATAGCTATGAATGAAAAATGAGCTTGACGGCATCGTCCATCGATAGAAAAAGGTCTAAATTTACGAATACAACAAATCTTGGCGCTTTCAACACACTTGACCACACACAAATCCACAATTTCAGAAGTATTGTGTACTTATCGAGCAGATAAGGAAAAACGATTTCGAGCAAATGTCAACTTGGGACGTATGGTGGCACGGTCCATTTGGGACTTGAGCCCATGACGGGCATGTTGTCAAGTGGTACGAGTTGACGACTATGCTACGAGACCGGCCGTTGTGAAGCACTTTTTTTTTTAATTTGTTTGATCGCCAAAGAATGGATGTAAAAATTTTCAACTAGTAACACAGTACATGCAAGTGCAGCTCACTAAATTGATAGTTTAATAAACATCTTTACGGATGTTTGCAATTATCTGCATTACAGGGTTTTCCAGGAGTTCTCATAGTTATATTGACTCTTTATTATGCGAAATGAACTTATTGTAATGGGAATTGAACTCTCTAGCACCCTTGTTGGACAAATCCAATAGGAATTTCCAAAGAACCTGACCAAAAAGGGTGCCATAGTGTTCACTTTCCAACGAAGTTCACTTCCAATGGGAAAGAGTCTAGGAAGTGTCCCAAAACTATGAGAACCCCCGGGAAAACCCTGTATCTGCAACAAGAATTAACGTTCCAATAAACGCCATTTGTTCTTTCTTTCCATTTTTCGGAAGCGAAATAAAGCCACACACACGCACACACCAAAGACAGGCGCTTCTTTGTTTCTTAGTTTCCTCTTTTTTTTTCTTCTTCTTCTTCTAACTAAATTCTTAATATTTGCGATCTTTTGTTTTAGGAACTTTCACATTACATTTGATGCGGGGATTTTCGACTCATTGTCTCGTTCTAAGTTTTACAACTCAAGTGTTTTCTTCTTCTTCTTCTTCTTCTTCTTCTTCTTCTTCGTCGTCGTCGTTTTCTTCTTCTCTGGTTTCTTCGCGTTCAGCGATGGAACGGGAAGAAAGCGGAAAGAAAGAAAACCCTTCACTCACACACGTCCACTACACACGAGAATAATAATAGGAAAAAAAAAACAAAAAATCTAATACAAAAAATAAACGATGCAAGAACGATCACCTATAAATTATATGATTTGTTTGTTTTCTTCTCTTCTTCGTTTACACACACGCACACACACACAAAAAACATAAAACAAAAATAACGACTTTTCATTCACTAGCAAATCAAGGCGAGGAGCAAGTTAACACATCAATCGATTACAATTATTGAAACGCGCGATGCTTCAATGGCGGTTTGTTCCCCTTCCCGGCATTTGCCCAGGGCCCAGGTTCTGCTCCGCCCGCGGTTTTGGTGGGCAACGGGGTCAGAAAGTGGGGAGGCCCGGGAGGAGAGGGAATATGGAGCGTTTTGTTTGTTTTCCAATTGGCTTGGCTCACACAAAAAAGAAAATGACGGCACATTAAGTCTAATCCTTGCTAGGTGTGGCGACGAGTTTGTTTTTTCGTTTTGTTTTTTAGTTTTTTAGAAAAGCTCGACAGAAATAACCAAAAAAAGGAAAGAAAATGAAGCTAAAATCCTAACGATATAAGTTAACGAAAAACAAAAAAAAAACGATCTCGACGGCGGTGCGGCAAAAAAAGTAAAACAAAAGAGCAAAAAAAAAGGAACCTAAAGCAACGAAGAGCATTAATCAAAAATAAAGTAAAAATAAAACTAAAAAAAGGTTTGAAAAAGTAAGCATTACAATAAAATAAAGACTAGCCGCCGGCCACGCCGCGAGAGGTGCGAGGTGTTTTTTTTCTGTCTCTTCAACGAGGATACAGTGAGAAGGAGAGGGACATACAGAGAGAAGGGGGGGGGGGGAGGGGAGCATATTGGGGGAAAGAAAATAATAATTTTAGGAGCATTTGAGGGAAAGGAGGGAGGACACTGGAAGCAATATTACCCTCGGGTAAAGGGTTCACAAACGCTAAAAACAGAGCGGGATGAAGGCGCCCAACAGCGTGTGGGGGGAGGGGTGACGCGGGGTAAGTAAAAGGGGGAGGCTTAAGGGACGCCACGGCGCACGCGCATGCTGCCCCTTAGTGCTGCATGCTGGCCGGGGCCCGCCAGCCGCCCCACGGCTCCTAGAAAGGGCAGTCGTTCTCGCGCGGCTGAAACTCGCGCCGGCTGACGTCCAGGCTCGAGTCCGAGTCCTCGCTGCCGCTCGTGAAGGAGTGGGCGATCTGGGCGGCGGCCAGCTGCGCCTTGGCCGACCGCTTGTTGCTCTCCTCCTTGAAGCAGTGGTTCTTCTGGTGCCGGATCAGCTCGTAGTACCGCTGGAACACCAGGTTGCACTTCTTGCACGTGTAGTTGATGTTGATCGCCTTCTTCTCGTCCGACTCGAACGTCGGGTTCGGCTGGTTTTCGTAGATTTTGCGCTGCTTCTGGCGAGCGTTCTGGGGGGGGGGGAGAAGGAAACAAAGCGTTACACAAGCGTTACACACAGGGGGTGTGCAAATGGCGCCTACCTGGAACCAGACGACGATGACGCGGGGCGACAGCATCAGCAGCTTGCTCAAGTACTCCAGGTCGCTGTCCTTCGGGTAGGAGTTGTTCTCGAAGAACTCCTGCAGCACCTTGATCTGGTAGTCGGTGAAGCGCGTCCGGTTGGCCCGCTTGCCGTTCGAGCAGGTGATCGGCTGCGTCTGCGGGGGCAGCGCGTGCAGCCCCATCGAGCCGGGCGGCGAGATGACCGGGCTCTCGATCGGGCTCGGTATCTTCATCTCGTCGCCGACGCCCACGAGCGACGGCGGCGTGGCCATGTGCTTCTTCAGCGAGATCGCGCTCGGCGGCCGCATCGGCATCGGGCTAGAGTTGGACGAGTCGAGCTGCAGGTCGGCCGGCGTCGGGCTGTCGTTGGACGATTCCGACTTGATCTTCTTCTTCTTGCCACCGGCGTTGCCTCCACCACCGCCACCGCCACCACCTGCGCCGCCGCCGCCACCGCTGCCTCCATTTCCGGCCGTCAACGAGCCGCCGTTACCGCCCCCCAACGACAGAGGACTCCCGAGGGGGCCCCCAGCCAGGGCGTCGGCGGCCGCCCGCTGGAAGTAGTCCGACACTACGCCCACCGTGTCGGGGCCGGAAAAGTCCGGCCCACCGACGACACCACCACCACCAACACCTGTACCAACACCACCGCCTCCTACTCCGACGCCGCCACCCACAACACCTGCACCGAAGCTGTCCGGAAAGAGGCTCTTGTTGAGATGGAAGGCAGCGGCCGCCCCGACCAAATCCTGCCCCGTCGCCGACTGATGCTTGCTGAGCGACTCGAGCAGCGACTTGGACAGGTTCTGCTTCATCGCCTCGTTCAGCGCTTTGCTCATGTCGGTCGAGCCCTGCGAGCAGGAGTTGTCCTGCGACAGCGACCCGCCCACCTCGGACGCCTTGAACGAGGCCGTCTCGAGGTCGGTCACCTTCGCCTCGCCCGTCCGCTCGTACTCCTCCACGTTCAGCTTCGTCGACGGTGGGATGCTGAAGTTGTACGGGCTGTCCTTGTTGCGCTGCCGCTCCTTGAACAGCGTGTTGCGGAACCAGTGCTTCACCACCTTCTGCGGCAGGTTCGCCTTCAGCGACATCTCCTGGATGCTTTCCTCGCTCGGCGAGTTGTTGATGTCGAAGTGGGAGCGCAGGATGCGCAGCTGCTCGTCCGTGATGCGGGTGCGGGCCCGCTTCTGCGTGCAGGGTTGCTGCTGCTGCTGCTGCTGCTGCTGCTGCTGCTGCCCCAGCGCGGACTGTACCTGGGCGAGCTGCTGCGGCGACTGGGCGGCCAGCTTCGGGTCCAGCCCGTGCGGCAGCAGGTTCAGATCGAGCGGCTTGCCGTTCAAGCTGACCGGCGGCAGTACGACGGAGCCGCCCGACGGTGTCTTGCCACCCTTGCCGCCGACGGGATCACCGCCACCGCCGGGCGAACCGTCCGGCTTGGTCGGGTCGACCTTCGGCGGCACGCCACCGAAGCTTAGCTGCGGCGCCAGATTCAGATAGCTCAGCGACATCAGATGGTGGAAGTGCATAAAGTTCAGCACGTTCAGCGCGTTCGGGTTGAGCTTGTTGGTTGGATCGGAGGCGGCAAACTGGAGCAGCGATGCGTTCTTGAGGAAGCTCGGATCCATCAGGTTGGCGGCGGCTGCTGCTGCGGCGGCCGTAGCGGCTGGATCCATCGCCGGCACGAGCCCCTTGGCGCCGAGCAGGGCGGCTGCGTCGCCCGGCGCTCCGAGATCGAACCCGCCGCCGCCGCCGCCCTGGTTGACCTTGGCCAGCTCGCTCAGTGCCTGGTGGTGGTGCGGGAAGCCGACGCCATCGCCCGGGAAGCCCAGCGGGCCGGCCGGATCGCTCGGCAGCCCGGCGGCTGCCTCGAGCAGCTTCTTGCGGTGCGCCAGACACTCCGGGCTCAGCTCGAGGTGCGTCTCGAGCATCAGCTTACCCGGGAACACCTGGTAGCAGCATTCGCACACGCAAATTTCCGGCTTGTCGGGGCCACCGACGGGCACCCCGCAGAACAGTGGGCCGAGTGCCTGCTGCTGGTGCAGTTGCTGCTGCTGCTGCTGCTGCTGCTGCATCTGCTCCGAAGGAGACTTGAGCTTGCGCAGCGACGAAACTTCGTCCAGCATGTTCGGCGACTGGTCGTGGCTTTCCGGGATGGGATGGATCAGTGGGAACTCGCTCTTCTTCTTGCTGTCGCCGCCCTGGGGCGAAGGCTGCTGTTGCTGCTGCTGCTGCTGCGGCGTCCCTGCCGGCTGCACGGCGAAGAGACTGCGCTCCTGCATACGACAGGCCCGCGTCTGGTGCAGCACGCTGCGCATGTGGATGTCCAGCGTGCTGCCCTGCGTGTACGCCACGTTGCAGATGTCGCACTTGAACTTCTTGCGCGCCGACTCCTTCTCGTCGCCCACCTCCTTGCGCTTTTCGCCACTACCGCAACCCTCGGCGAAGGCGGGCATCGTGAAGGGTGTGGCCGCCTTCTCGCCGAACGGCACGGTCGGGGAGGGCGAGTTCTTGCCCCGATCGGGACAGCTCTCTCCCCCGGCAATGTCCGCACCGAGCAGCGAGCCGGTAAACATCTGCGCGAAGCCCTTCTCCGCCTTCAGCTTCTTCAGCTTGTTCAGGTGGGAGACGCTGTTGTAGTGCACCAGCAGGATGTTCTTCTGCGTGAAGCTTTCCATGCAGATCGTGCACTTGAACGGCCGGTTCGGGTTGGTGAACTTCTCCGACTTGATGTCGTAGAACAGCGAGCTCATCTGGGCGGAGGAGGAGGAGGACGTGGACAGCTGCTGCTGCTGCTGCTGGTGTTGGGTCTGTTGCTGCTGTTGGTGTTGCTGCTGCTGCTGCTGCTGCTGCTGCTGTTGCTGCTGCTGCTGATGATGCTTGGCGAGGGAAGACATCAGCGAGGCAGCGAGCGAGTCCGGTGACGCTTTGTCGTCGCGCGGCATATGGCAGGCCGTCGCAAGATGGCGCTCCAGTGCCCCGGAATCCGTAAAGCTGAACTGACAGTCGGTGCAGGTGTAGCGACCCTCCGACGTGCCGCTTCCGTCCAGGCTCTTGTCGTAGTAGAAGCTGCTGCTCTTCGAGCTCACCGACTTCTCGCTCAGCCGATCCTCATCCACGCTGTCCCGCGCATCCCGCCCGCCCGACCGATCCGACCGCGGACTCAACCCATTCCGCTGCTGCTGCTGCTGGCTGTTGAGCATCTTGCGCTTGAGATCCTTGAAGAAGAGGATGGACGCGTCGGGCGAGGCGATCCCCGGCGGCGACGGTTTGCCCGACTGCAGCGCCTCCTGCGGGTGCTTCTCCGCGATGTGCGCCGTCAGCGAGTGGATGTTCTTGAAGTGGTGGTCGCAGTAGAAGCACTTGGTCGACTCCCGCAGCGAGTGGTAGAACAGGTGCCGGCTCAGCTTCTCGTGCGTCTTGAACGCGAACGGGCACTGCTTGCACCGGTACCGGTACGTGTGGTGCTCCGAGATGAGGAAGTTCAGATGGCTCGCCTTGAAGTGCTGGTTCAGGTCGGCCAGGTTGTCGAACGCGTCCTTGCAGTCGTGCAGGAAGCAGGCGAGATCGTCCGAGTCGGCGCTGCGCCGGAAGTGGCTGCTCTCGTTGCAGTGTATCTTCAGGTCGACCATCGTGTCGAACGGCGCCTTGCAGTAGGAGCAGCGGATGCTCGGTGTGCCTCCACCGGGCGACACCGAACCCTCCTTGCCGCCCTGCTGCGGCGAATGGGGCGACCCGGGCTTGTCCACTGGGCTGCTGCTGTTGCTGCCGGGCGGCGGCGGCGGCGGCGGCTGCTGCTGTTTGCCGTTGGTCGTTTTCAAAAATTGCGAGGTATCGACCAGCTTCAGCAGCCGGTTCAGCCCGTCCATCTTGATGTTGTGGACGCGCAGCACGTGCGTCTCGACCGTGGCCTGGTCGAGGAACGCCTCCGCACACAGTGGACAGGACAGGGTCGGCGAGTGTTGCTGCTGCTGCTGCTGCTTCTCGAGCGGCGGCGAACGGGCGGCAGTAAAGCCGTCGCCCGCATCCTGCCGGGCCGCGTACTGCTCCAGCATCTCCGCCAGGTTGCCGTGCTTCAGGTCGTTGCAGTTCTCCTTCAGCGCGAACGAGTCGCTCATGAAGGTGACCTTCTCGATGAGCCGCAGGTTTTGGGCGCAGCGGGCCTCCGCCAGCGTGCGCAGATAGTCGAACGGTTTGCGCGCCAGCGACGGCACGGCTGGGGAGAGCTCGGCCCCGCCCAGCAGCTCGTTGCCGGCGTTGTGGTTCGCCAGCAGGTGCTGCATCACGTTCACCTTCTTCGAGGAGAACTTGTTGCACACGCTGCACACCAGGCAGCGATCCTTGCAGCCGCCGGCCGACTGGCGGTTGCTGGCGTTCTCGCCGTTCCACATCTTCTTCTCCTGCAGTATGCTGCACAGCCCGTTGTCGCCCGTATCCATTGCATCTTGGGCGTCCAAGCCTGGAACGGTTTGGATGATAGAAGGATAGGATAGATGTAGACGGCTTTTTTTTATTTTGAAGTGAAGTTGACAAGCATATTCAAAAATTATCATATTGGTATTATTCTGACATTATTCGGATATATTGGAGGAAAATCAAAGAACTCCAAATTGCTCGGGGAACACATGACATAAACCTTTCTACGAATTCCTGTATTTTGTGAATCGGATCGTATCGGAACCTTCAATAGAACTCAACAGGAGTTTGAGTTAGATTTTGATACTGAGTTGATCTTTATACGTTAGTCGAAATAGCTTCTTGAATGAAAATGGGTCGTTTATTCTGCTTCAAATATATGTCGCTCACACAGTACTTCCTTCTAACACTTGATAATCGTAGTCATGGGCAGAATTTGGAAGTAGAATTTTCTGTCGTAAATTTCCCATCCTTTTCCCGTATTTCGTAATCGGAGAAGTATTGGTAAACTTCATCCAATCCATCATTCAAAACAGGCAGCAATCCGTATGATCAATATCTGAGCTATACAGCGGAGATGAAAAATCTTCCGATTTCAGTGCTTTTTAGTACTTTATTTTCACAATTGCCGTAGGAGCAGTTGATTATAAGTGAACTGACGGCGTTCGTTATCTCGCAGCTGACTCAAGTATTATAACGACTTAGATCGTATAAAGATAAAATATATATAAAGATATATAAAAGACAGAAGGATTGGTGATCTCAGCAACAATGCTCGTCGGAGCAAGAATGCAAGGACAAGATGCAAAAATCAACCCACAGCAGCCCTGAATTTGGCCTAAAGCACCAATTACAGAGGTTTTCAGTTGTTCCGATATTGGGGCCCTTCACGATTTTAGTCAGTTTTTTTTTTTAATGTAGTTTGACAGTTGAAGGCTGAAATCATGTAAACACGCCATACAAAACCACACATAAAACTAGTCTGCAATTTTCAGTCTAGATCATTCTAGCCTCAAAGCTGGAATTAGATTCGAGTACCTGCTCGAAAAATGGCAAAACAAGGTGGTGTTTACATTTATCCCTAGGTGCATAAAAGAGATCTGGTGATGGAACCCAGAATCAAAGTGTATGTAGTCCAGGTGGTCTCATAGCATGTTTTTATAATCAAGTTTGAATATCACTTTTTGGCAGGATGGGTGAAAACTTTTGTTCAAACAAGCTTTCTGTCGAAAACAAGGCGTAAATCGAAAAAGTCGTATGTCGAATATCTATGAATATAAAGTTTATAACCGAAGTTGAAGAGTTGGAATCTATGATATCGTGTATTTAATTTAAAATAATGTTCGATCATGTAATAATTATGTTTTAAAAGCCGTACAAAATATAAATATTCAAGATAGGGTAGTTGTGGAATCTTTAGAAATGTGTGTATAACGGTTATTAGCCCAGAAATTCAAAAAAATACATCCATTTCTTGTCAATGACAACTTTTAACTGTCAAAATCAACAGAAGGGATAAAACTCAGGCTTCTAAATTCATACATCCACCTGTATATTATACCCACTTAGATAACTGCTCGAAAACTGCTATACACTGAAACAGCTGACAGGCTGAAATTTAAGCCTACGAACTTAAAACGGAAAGGGCCCCATTGTTGGAATACCTTTTGAAGTCTATGGCCACGCAAAAGTTGTCGTTTGAAATCTGCAGTGTGGAGAGCAGATCTGCAACCTACGAAAGATATCCAGGGAATAAGGTCCCTTTTCCAAGGTTTGGAAATGCAAGTTGATTGTGCGTGTATTGAATTCTGAAGAAAGAATTGTCTATTCCTTAAGTAGAAATGTTCATCTGCGGATGGAAAATACATCTACAACATGTTATTGTTACAAAATGTCAACTACAAGAGATCTTTGGAATTAGGGTTCGGAATGTCTACCTGTGTCTTCATCTTCCGTCCTTCCTTCCGTCTCCCATTCGCCTTCCAAATCCCAACCTGGTTGGGAAAAGATCTAGAAGCAGTAGAAAAGGGCCATCTGGCACACACAGTCCGCCCTGTGCCTGTTATAAGCAAGGCTTCCCAAGCCTTTCGGCGCGCGGGATGCCAGACCGGAGCAACCCGGGAGTGAGCTGATTGAATGTCACGCCCTTTTGCGTGTATTTGATTGCTTCCTTTTACCGCTCGCACACAACTCCCGCAACGGGACCGGCGGTACGAACATATTATGCTTCTGTGTCGCCATGGAAATAAATCTTCTCTCCAAAACAGGCAACAACAGCACCAACAGCAGCATTAAAAAAAAACCCATAAAGCCAACGGGGCCTGCGATAAAATTAATAATGGAAACAAAATCTGAAGCGTGAAATCTTTCCCCCCCGTTTTGGCCACTTGCTGTCGTACCCGGGTCCGGGTCTGTCGTTAGTGGGTCGGTGGGGCGGGCGGTTTCAAGTTATTAAGCATGGGCAATAAAATTCATCATTTCGTTCACACCAAACATTAACGTTCGACACACACACACACACAGAAAGTGACACATATCGCGACCAGTGTAGAATTCATGCTGCTTTTTCTCCCGCTGTGTGTGCGGCCGAGCCAGAACAAACCCGTACCGTCGTAAAAAGGGATCGCGCAAGTGTGTGGTGCAGCATAACTACCACATTATGCTATCTTTCTTTCTCACTCTCTCTCTCACACACTCCCTCTCTTGCTCTCCTGCTCTCTCTCTTTCTTTCTCTTTTTATCCATTACAAAAGGGATCGAAAGATTGATGGCGGATGAGAACGGGCCACAGTTTCGCTTCACCGCACACATTTACGCGTTGCTCTCGCTCTCTTTCTCTCTCGCTTGCGCATTCCTTGTGTCAAGGGACAAGCTGTGCAAACACGGAACCTGATCAGGGAGGACCCTCATCAGCCCTTGCCCGCATCTGTACGTGTATGTGTGTGTGTGTGCAATATGCGTAAGCGCGTTGTGCACCCTTCGCTACGTGCTTCTTTTTTTGCGCGTGTTCGAGCGAACGTTTGGACGCTTTTGTTTACTCTCGCACGTCGCTGGGGGGGGGGGGGGGTGGAGGAGGGTAGCCAGCATGTACTGCGCAGCTAATACCACCGAGCGACGACGATCTGCGCCCGTAAGACGGTCGCTGCGCACGTCGTTTCCGGCAGGGTTCGGTTCTGATTGCGGCTGGGCTTTTTTTTTTTTGCTGTGTGAATTGATTGAAGTTTTTCGTTTTTTTTTTGTTTTTTGTTTTGGTTTGTGTCATCAGATGATGATGAACTGTTACTATACTTGGGCCTGGGTGGGTGGGAGCGTACGTACACAGGGCGTTAAAATCGTACCGCATCGCGCGTCACGGGGCCGCCGCGTCCTCCGGGCCGGCCGTGCAATTGCATTCAAAAACAAACACGCGCCACACAAAGCCGGGGCCAGTGGTCACACACACACACACACAAACACACGCGATTTCGATTCCTATCACACGATCACGAGTGCTGGAGCGCACGAAACACAATAGTTTAGCGTATTCGTTGTTCACGAGCCGCAGTTCACTGCTACGCTGCGCTGCCGCTCTGGCGCGTCTGAGGATATCCTGACGGACGGATGGCCAAATGGCAACTGAAGGGACTGGAAGCGGGAAGATACCGGCTCTCTCGCTCGCTCGGGGTCCCTCCAGTTATCCCTTGGCATCGCCCGGCGCATCAGCCAACAACAAAAAAAGAATTGAACAGAAAAATAAAAAAAAAATCTCTCCCCTCAAACTCCCCTGCGTGTGACGACGCGCGCACACTCGCCCTGCACGTTTGCTTTGTATCAATAAATGTGTGTGCCTTCACCCTGATCACTTCTTCGGACCATGCTGTTTGCGATGCAAGAGAGAGAGAGAGAGAAAGAGAGAGAGAGAGGGAGCGCACCGAATCCGAGCCTAGCCCATCGCGGGCGAGGCATGAAACGTAAGGCGGACGAAAAGGAAGGAAACACACCTCGATATAAGGGCAGCAACAGCGGATCGCCGAGCCATTCAAAAACCAAACCCTCGAGCAACGTGCGCAAACAGACACACACACACACACAAGCACATACATATCTACGTGCGACAGGGGCAGGGGCTGGCGGGGCCCGGCGGAAGAGGTAAAAATTAAAGAAATGCCGAGCAAATAACAAAAGTCGAGCAGAAACCGGCTCAACGCAAGCCCAGCGTGTGCGTGCGGACGTCAGAGTGGCTAATTCGACCGGCTGCGCGGAAAAGGGAGCGAGTGTGAGCCAGAGCACTGCGCGCTCTTTTTCTCACTCACTCTCTCCCTCTCTCTCTCTCTCTCTCTCTCTCTCTATATCTCTCGTCTACTCGTGCTGTATTGTGAGCTGCGATCGAGAATGCTGAACCATCCGAAACCTAGGAAAGAGGATCCCTAGGGTTAAGCGTTTTTTTCTATTCTTTGCACACACACACACACACACACACACACACACACACACACACACTCAATTGAAATATGTATTTGCTTATTCATGTAGCTCTTCTCGCCCCTGGCTTTCCTCTGGCCCTGTTTTGTTTTTCTTTTGTATCGACTCCTCTTTTCCATTCCCTGTTCGATGTACGTGTTTTATCTACCTCAAGGGGTCTCTCTTTTTACCTAGCACTTTGTTTCTTTGTCTTCCTCTTCGTCTTCGTGATTCATACACTGCGCAGCGGGCTTTAAGCCAGCAACTCGCTAGCCAGGGCGTGCCAAACGTAGGGCAGCAAGCAGGAAATAGGAAAGGAGGGGGGGGGGAAATGAAAATATTAATCTTAAAACGACACCATAAAAAAGTTTGACGGACTTGCTGCAACGTGGGCTCTGCATTTTTGTTGTTGTTGTTGGGTTTTTGCCTGTGTGGAATTTTTTATATAAATTTTATTGAGCGTGTAAACAAATCGACGTTCTTTTGGGAGTTTTTTTTCTTCATTCCTTTCCTTTTTTTCGTACTTTGTTCTTTAAATATTAGATTTGGAAGTTAAGACCCAAGAAGCAAAGTTGTTGGGGCACATTAATTTATCTTCATTTCATGATTCATTATTTCAACCCTAGCACGTGCAAACAAAATGTACAAATGTAAGACAACCGTTCACACCGACGGAAAGAAATCGAAACTCAGTTTGCACAAATTGTCTCATGCATTGCGGTTATGTTTTTTTCTTCGACCAACTAATTCACACACCTATGCACATAATATGTAGCAGCATGATGGATGGGTCCGCGGCGGCCGCAAACGGCCGTTTGTGTTACAATAAAACCAGTTTCCGGTGCCGCAAAGCGAATGTGAAAAGATGGCATTCATAAATTTCTTCAGCGCGAGAGAGAAACCCGTAGCGAAACGAGGTGACAATAAATTAAGAGTCATGTCCATTTCCGTCCATTGATACACATTCATCCACACACACACACACACACACACACACACACTGTTCCACACAGGGGTGTGCAAGCGAGATGGCCTGTATGCCCCCGGAGCGGTAGGTGGGGCAGAGAGCGAGGAAAGCGAGATAGAGAACGGGCAGGTACAATTAAATGAAGGCAGACAGGTCGAGCATATTTCGAGCAGTCGTTCTCGTGTCGTGCCAACGGATTTCGGCTTGCCGTAGCATGATTGATGTCTTTTCGTACCAGCAAACAAATTAGCGGCCTTTTTTTTGCGCCACACACTTTAATTCGGGATAAGCGCAACTGCTGCGCGCGACAACGTTCGATATGTCAGGAATAAGAACAATTTTCCTGTACATTGTACTCGAAAAGAATATGGTTTGGAAGTAGAAATTCAGTACCTTCCCTAAAGGTGATTTTGTCTAGTAATTACTGTCAACACTTCCACAAAATGATGGTGTGATGTTTCAGCTCCTTGAGCAGCATTTACACCCGCAAAATGTCCAACATTTTTATGGCCACTCGTTTTCTTGATGTTTGATATCAGTCTCATCTATTATTCTCTCCATAGCAAGATCCGGATGATTTGGGCTGTACGCATTGGTTCCTACGGCATTCCATGCATGCCAAACGTTAGACCATCAAACAGGGTCAAAAACCGGCCCCCGAAGCTTCTCTCATTGCGTTGCACTTAGAAGTTTCTGGAATCTTGAAGCACCGTGATTAATAATGCGCTATCGTGCAGCGATCAATACATCATGGTACCCGCAGCAATGACTTTTACATCCGAAACTGGCTGACGCTTCTCTATTTAGTCTAATTGGTGATTGGCAGATCTAAGTATTTCTCTCCAGTGACGCAGATACTATTTGTAATCGGTGTGATTAACTTGCTTTCAAGCATTTAAGAATTGTCAAGAACTGTCCAAGAATGAATGATGTAGTATCTCACAATATTTAATTAAATAGCCCTCATTATAATAATGCAAACCCGGTTCATCAGCGAGCGGCCACTCATGACAAACTCTCTCATAAGGACCATTTGAGTCCAGTCAAGAAATTTGACACGATTGCGTTTTGAAACATGATTGTTGTGTTAGAAGCCTGCCAGGGAAAATCAATCGATACGGGTAGCCGAAATCGTAAAAGATGTTCAACCGCCAGACCAAATATCGGCGATGACTTGAGGATACGCTCACAAAAATTGGAAAATACAGAGTTTTTGACGATTTATATAGACATGTTCAGCGAGTTGTAGATTCGTTCAGGCATATAATAGACTCTTTCAGCGAGATATAGAATTGTTCGGAAGTAGGTGTAGACATGTTCGGTTATACTGTAGAGCTGTCACTTTCGTACCCCTTGGACTGCAACTTGCATCATTCTCATCAGGAGGTAAACAAACAGTTTTCGAAAACATATGCTTTTTTCAACTAATTTATGCATTAAACAGCTTGGAGAATGATTATTTGCTACTTTTATGGTATTTAAGAACGAAAAATTGAATGCTGCGGCACAGGGTGTAAACAAAACAAATGACAACACTACAGAATCGCTGAACATGTCAACGCCTACTTCCGAACAATTCTATATCTCGCTGAAAGCGTCTATTATATGCATGAACGAATCTACAACTCGCTGATCATGTCTATAAAATCCTCGAAAACCCTGTAAGGCAAAAAGTGAAGGAGTTTCTTAAAAGATAATCGAAAGGATTATATAGTTATATCATTGAATTATCCCTTTTTACATCTTGGTTAATCAAATTTTGTCACGGAGGAGTCCGAGACATTCAGGATGGTTAAGGAGAGACACACCGAGCGAGAGGTGACATCAAATTTGAATTTAAACTGAGTTTTTCGTAGCAGAAAACTTTACTTCAAAACTGCCAAAACATCATTTACTGTCCTCCGGATAAGCTAGAAATTAAAAAACTTTCACATAGGAAAGACCACCTACCTTTGGCCGTCAGCTTGAAGATGTTTCGCAGCCCGAGCAGGTTGATGTTCTGCTCCACCTTGCAGCTCTTCTTCAGATGGTGTATCATGTAGTAGATGTGGTCGGTCTTGAAGCAGCACGGCACGCAGGTCAGCATCAGCTGGCTAGCTTTCGGCGAGGACTGCTGCTTTGTTCCATCTGCAAGTAGCCAACAATTTGCATCAACAAGTTCGACGAACGGTGGGTTAGTTCACACTTGCCTTCACTCTTAACGGTCGTCGCCAGGCTGGACTTTTCGCTAGAGATGAGCAGCAGATAGTCGAAACAGATCCGCCGGAAGATGTGCTTCTCCGACAGGCTGTGGATGCCGATCTTCTCCAGTGAGGTGGTGTAGAAGTTGCAGCAGTTACACTTGAGCTGCACGTTGTCCGGGCACGACGGTGAAGAAGATTCTGAAAAAGCAAAAACAAACAACGAATGGTTGAATAAACAAAAACAAAAAAAAAGAAAAATCCTCTTCTACATCAGTCCACACTTACGCTCACCATCGATACCGTTCGCGCCGGTCCCGTAGTCCCGCTCGATCAGCTCGGTTTTCGGCTCGAGCAGCAGCATTAGCGGAGAGCGCGAAATTTCGCTGACGCTTGGCATCTCATCGTACGCAAATTTCGGTTCCTCCGCCAATGGGAAGATCAGCTGCAGCTTCTTGTACAGCTCCTGGCCAACGAACTGGCGCAGCTTGGTGGCCGCCTTGTCCCGCCCCTCCAGCAGGTGGATCATCAGCTCGAGCCGGCGCAGATGGTGGTCCGCCTTCAGGTGCCGCTCCATCTCCACCCGGTCGTGGGCCTTCTGCCCGCACAGCAGACACTCCTGGCCAGCGATCAGGATCGTGTCCATCGCACTGCTGCTCCGGTCCTTCAGCACGTGCTTTTTCAGCTCCTCCAGGCTGTTCGTCTCGAAGTCGGCACACACCAGACAGCTGTAGTAGGTGGCGGGGTCGAGCGACAGCCGGACCGGCGGATCGAAGTGCAGCGGGTTCTTGTCCTCGTCCAGCTGGTGCTGGTGGTGATGATGGTGGTGCTGGTGGTAGTCCCGGTCCGTGCCCGGCTCGCTTGCCCCACTGAACGGCGAGGGTTGGTTCAGGAAGAGCGAATCGGGCGTCGCCGTCTCGTGCGGTGCGCCGAACGGAGACGACGGCATCGACAGAGGCTTCAGGCTGCCCGAGCTGATACCACTGCTACCACCACCATTGTTGTTGTTGTTGTTGTTGTTGTTGTTGCTGCTGTTGCTGTTGCCAGAATTGCCAGCGGAGGTGGCAGCCGCCACTGCGGCCGCTGCAGCCGCCGCCGCCGTATACTCGTCCACGCGCGCCATCGGCGAGTCCTCCTTTAGCGTGTTCAGATTGATCGCGCTCAGGTAGTCGAGGCTGTCCGACTGCTGCTGCTGGGCCTGCTGGTGCTGCTGCTGCAGGCTCTGCAGGCTCTTCAGCTGGTTAAAGCTGGACTGGAACGAGTTCAGATTGCTGATATGTTTTTCGCTCGTCATGTGGATGCGCAGATTGCGCGCGATGTTCGTGTCGTAGTTGCAGATGTCACACTTGAAGAAGGATTTTGGCCGCCCGCCCGTCTCGTACCCGACCGGGCCGCTCTCCTTCGATTGGGCACTGCCCGGGCCGCCCCCGACACCTCCACCGCCACCACCAACACCTCCACCGCCACCACCAACACCACCACCACCGCCGCCTCCACCGAGCTTGCCCGACAGTGAAGAGAGCGGTGAACTGGCCGCCGCTACTGCAGCCGCCGCCATGTACTGGTTGCGCGAGCTGTTCACCACCTTCTCGTTCGCCTGCAGCGTCGCAAGGTTCAGGAAGCTCTGGTTGCTCTTGTTCATCATGCCGTTCAGGTCCTGCATGTTGTTCAGATGCTTGTCGCTCTGCATGTGGATCGACAGGTTGCCCTTGGTCGTGGTGGAGTAGTTGCAGATGTCGCAGCGGTACGGTTTGTACCCGCACGTGTACGATTCACCGCGCGCCAGCCGCGGATGGGCCTGCCCGGCCAGACAGTAGCTGCAGGCCGTCTCGCCGTCCGGGTGCTTCTCGCGCATGTGTATCTCGAGCGTTTCCTGGTACTTGTAGTGCCAGTTGCACTGCGGACACTTGAGCGTCTTGCACGAGTTGCGCGTCGAGATGTTCGGGCTGAAGTTGCTGTTCCGGAACGCCGTCGACGGTTCCCTGCAAGCGTGAAAGCGAGTGAGTTGGAGCAGATTCTGCCGTGCCCTGCCCCGTACACTTGTCTACTTACGGTTCCAGCTTCTTCACGCTGATCTGATGTTCGCTCTTCAGCTCCTCCCCGACGTCCATCGCCTCCGGGCGGAAGTTGTTCGCGATCAGCTGCTTGTACAGATCGACCGGGCTGTACTTCTTCAGATGGAAGTCACCACCAGCACCACCACCACCGGCACCACCACCAACACCACCGCCGCCGCCTCCTGCCCCGAGCTCCGCCGGTCCGGGCGCGCCCTTGTTGGAGGCAACAGCCGCCACCGCAGCCGCCGCCAGCGGGTTCAGCTTCATGTCAGCCGCCGAGCTGATCAGCTCGAGGAACTTGTTCTGCTTGCCGTACAGGTTCTCCCCCACGGACGAGAGCATCTTCTGCTGGTTCAGGAAGTCGGTCAGCAGCTTCCCACTGACGGCGGCCGCCGCCGCACTGGCCACGCCACCCTTCTTCTCGCCCTCGCTGCCGGCAGCAGCGGCCGCGGCAGCAGCAGCAGCCGCCGCAGCCGCCGCAATCGCCGCACTCTCGTTCATCGCGTTGCTGTACTTTTCCGCCGCCAGCTTCCAGCTCTGCTGCAGCTTGCTGTCCATCTCGTACAGCAGCGCATTGTTGGCGACAAGCTTCGGGAAGCCGCCACCGGCGTCGAACCCGAGGCTGCCGGGCGCGAACACATCCGCCGGCAGGCCCATCGCCGACTGCTGCAGGTGGTGCTGCTGTAGCTGGAGTTGCTGTTGCTGGTGCTGCTGCTGCTGCTGTTGCTGCTGTTGTTGGTGTGCTTGGAGCTGCTGTTGATGCGAGAGTAGCCCCAGGATGCCGTTGTTGGCGGTACTGCTCATAAGATTGTTGCTGTTGCCATTGCTGCCGTTGTTGTTGATGCTGCTGCTGTGATTGCCATTGATGTTGCCGCCACTACCCAGGATGGGGCCGCCCCCGACGGCCGTACCGCTTCCGGGTCCGATGAGTGCGCTGGCCGCACTGTTGCTGTTGTTGTTGTTGTTGTTGTTGTTGCTACCGCCGCTACTACTGCTGCTGTTGCTGCTGCTACTGCTGCTGCTGTTGCTGCCGCTGTTGTTGCTACCATTATTACTACTACTATTGGTCTTGTATCTCTCGTCGCCCTCCACGTGCTTCCTACTGTTACTGTTGGCTGAAGATTTCTCTTCGAAAGGAACCAGGAAAAAGAACTGCTTCTCCGCGTTCGTCTGTATGATGGCACTGCTGTAGTTCTTCTCCAGCAGCATCCGCTCGTAGTCGTTCAGTGTGAGACTGTGCTCGATTTTGGCATGCGCTATAAAGGACCGGCAGGTGCCGAAGCTGAGCTTGCAGCTGAAGCACATCAGGATCGCCTTGTGGCTGCTGGTCGAGCCCGCCAGCGGTACCACGCTGGCGGCAGCAGCCGGACCGGCCGACGGGGACCGTGCGGCCGGCGGCGACCGGGTGATGAGGTTCTGTGCCTGCTCCTGCTCCTGCGCCGCACCGGCACCACCGACCACTGCCGGCCCGTCGTCGTCGTCGGCGGCGGGCGCGAACGTGTCGCCGCCGGCGGTGACGCCGCTCTCCTTGCTGAACGAGACAATTCGGAACGAGTGGGTGCGAGGATTGCCCGAATTGCTGTCGTTCTTGGGAGAGGCGACCGGGTCGATGATGCAGGTGTTGTCGTTGCAGATGATGCGCCCGTGGAAGCGCTCCACCTCCTTCTGATACTCCGGCAGAACGGTCTTCACAGTGTTGTTGCTGTTGTTGCTGCTGCTGCTGTTGCTGCTGCTGCTGCTGCTGCTGCTGCTCGTGACAGTCGATTGAGCAGCTTGCTGGCCCTGCAGAAGAACAACACTGCGTGAGTTGCCTGCTCAAGGAGACGCCCTTCTCCCCCCCCACCCCCCCCCCCTCACGAACCCTTACCTTGTCGACAAAAAGTTGTATAATGCCTTTATTGTCTACCGGTTTGGACAACAGTCTGAAGATCGCTTTGCTGAGGGAATCGTTTGGCACCGGCCCGATCGTGTCGTTGCACAGCTTCAGTATCCGCGACTCTCTGTGCTTCAGGTAGAACTGAATTTTGGTGGAGAATTTTGTCTGTTTGCGAGTAGTCATCTTTGTGTAATTTTGTGGTGTTTGGGTGTGTGTGGGTGTGTTTATTTTTGTGTGGAGTTTTGTGTCTTGCGTTCGTTCGTTCTGTTTTGTTTGTTGCGTGGTTTTATTGTAAAAGATGGAGCCTTTTTGCTTTCTTCTTCTTCTTCCACTTCCTTTGTGTATAAGTTCTACCGGTTTCTTTGCGCGATCCGGTAATTTTTAATTAATAGTATATGTATACATATATATTTAGCTCAATATATATATATATATGATTAAGATATAATTATAGTTAAATGTAAGTTATAAATAATGCGAGGTTTATAATTTTGTAAAACTTTTTCTAAAGTTTAAATCTTAAAATGTAATTTTTCGCGTAATTTCATTATAACTAAGTTGTTCGTTTCATTAAATAGGATTATCCTGTGGTTTTGGGGGGAAAGAAAGAGAAAAGAAACAAAGAAAGAAGAGAGAAAAAACGAGACCGGGCGGCAGGTGCGTGGCAGAATGGAAAAAAATGCGCGCACACACACACACACACGCACCAGCCGTGTGGGAGTAATGTTTCGGGTTAGCATGGTTTGACACTTGTTCGCAGTTTTTGACCAACGTGTTTGTTCAAGAGAATCCATTCGCGATGCTTATTGCGTGATGAAATCATGGCTTTGTTTAAGTATTGAGAGATGTATTTTGCGCACACGCGTATTTATATGCACTCGTTTGTGTGGTGATATTATCATCATGAAGAGCATTTATTTGAACGCTGGTAGCTGGGGTGACACAATGGCGTCGCTAGAGCAAATGTGGTAAATTATCAATGTGTGGCAGAAGCAAGACATGTAACGACGCAGCGCAAAGTTGATACATTGGTACGCAGGTTGATAAAACCAGTAGGATTTTTCTCCTTCATAAAATACAGTTGGAAAACTTGAAATTTAAATAGACAGTTAAATATAATCACAACGCTTGGAAAGAAAATGCATTTAGCTGGGCTGGGAATATTTTGAGGCGGGGAAAAAGGTGTGTGTAAATATAAATAACAGGTGCAAAATACATTACAACACTTTAAACAATTTAGACAATGTAGAATATAAATATATATAGTAAAAAAAATAACACCAAAGGTACGTTTTGCGTGTTTTTCCGGTATTCGTGGTGTAGCCGCCTTCACGGTACACATTTTATTTAAAATCGCACACAGATCGCAATCAACGCTTGTTTTGCAAGAGAATCCATTTGTTTTGTTTTGTTTCGCTTAGCATACTTTCGTATGTTTTGGTGCATTTTTCGCACAGCTGGAAAGTGGTAAAAGATTGTATATGTGTATGTACGTTTATATAAATATAGTTGGAGGTAAAGCTGTAGGTAAGATTTGATATATGGCGAGCGAAAAAGCGAGTTCATTAGAGTCACAATTATGTAATTCGATTAATGGCAGGCACGGCCGGATGGTATGGAACATTATAAACGCACGGGACAGGGGAAGGGGAAAACGGGAGCGGAAACAATGTAGAGGAAATGGAAAAGGGACAGGAAATGGAAATGGAAATGGGGAATAATAATAATTGCATTTGCACTAGTGATGGGAAAAATGAAGTTTTCGTCGGAATTAATTCCGGCTAGCTCTGAAGTGTTCAGGAATCGATTCCGGATAGTAGGTCCGGAATCAGCTTCTGGAATTGGCTCGGGAAATAGCTCCGGAATTTTAAATGGTGCCGAAATTGGAGTCGGTTTCGGCCTCTCCATGAGAATAGGTGTTTCGGTCCTCTATGCTGCTACGATTGTATTGATAGCCGCAGATACTCCAAACTTATTAGTTAAACGATCCATTCTCAAGGAGATTCCGAAACAGCTTTCGTTTCTAAAATTTCTGATTGGAATTCCAGAAATGGTTTTGATTCCGATGTTAATTCTGATTACGATTCCGGAGCGAATTGCGATTCCCGGGGGTCCATTCCGATGCCGGCGTCGATTCTGATTCCGGAATCGGAGTTGACTTCAGAATTAGCTTCAGAATTGGAATCGTTTCCAGAGTCGGAATTGATTCCGAAACACGGAAGCGGGCAGGACCCAACGCTAATTTGCACCCCAACATCATTAACTCCCCCCCCCCCCCCCCCGCCCCTTCTCACCCCGACTGTCACTTGCTCCGTAAATTCGTCACAAAAAACAACAACACGTTTGATCGTTGAGGGACAAAACATTAAAAAAAAAACAAGGACAGAAAATGAATACATAAAATAAAGCGAAATAGTTTAATTGCTTTCGTGCAACAAATTTAATGGCCGCTGCCATAGTCATCTCCCTTTTCTTCCTTCCCCCATTTTATCCTAGGGGTGATTATGTTAATTTCCCCCTTTTCGTCGTCCTCATTCGTGTCACACCCGCGCGCAACCCTCGGCATCCTCCCCCACTGGGTAGCATAAAAAACGGCCACTTCCCTACGCAACCCACCACCCCGTACTGTGTGTGTGTGTGTGTGTCTATGTTGTCATCACAACATACAGCTCATATTACCCATTTAAAAAAAAAACACACACACACAGGGGGAAAAAACTTAAAACGAAGAACCAGCAGCAGCAAAGAAGGCAACATGGTCGAGGCTTGCGCTGTATAAACACACCTTAAAGAGTCGCCCCTATTATACTTTTTTTTTCGTCTCTCCTTCTTGCTGCCGTATGCGTGTGTGCGTGTGTAGGCTCTGTGCACTGGTGCTTGTTTGTGGTGGTGACGATGACGAACCAGAGCATAAAATTTGATGCTTCTCGCTGCCCGATGAGTGTGCCTGTGTCGCGCATATGAAGGAGTTTTTTTTTTTAATTTTGCTTTTCCCCTTGTTATCGGAAGCGAAGAAAAGCGCAAGAACAATCGGAATCGGCAACAATGGCGGGTGGTAACCCGGGGAAGGGAAGTATGCATCACGCGTGTCTGTGTGTGTGTGTGTGTGCGCGCTCGTGACGCGCGATAAGAAGGATAGAAATGCGTGTTATGTTAATGTTGCACTTTCCCCCGTTTGAAAAAGGCGTTTTTTCGTTTGGTGACATTTCCCAGCCTTGTTTTTTTTGCATACATTTGCAAAAAAAGAAAATTGGCAAAAACGAAGCACCGCCAACCGCCATTTTCTCTCCCTGCTCCAGGCTCGCTTTGCTGATGGGTTTCGGGCGACTTCGGCCCTTATGCCTGCGAGGGTGCAGGTGGGTGGGGTTTTAGAGAAAAACCATCCACCGCCTCGCCCGCCCAGTGCACTGCGTGACATACGACGCGTAGTTTTTCTTTTTTTTTTCTTTAATTTGATTGCTGCGATTGAATTGATCGAGGAGGTGGCAGGCTGTGTGTGCGTGTGCAGCGAAAGGGAGGTGGGAGTTATCTCCCAATTATTTCATCCCCTGCCCAACAAGAGGAAGCTTTTTTTTCGCTCTATCGACACACACACACACACACAGATACACACAGAGGCCAACAGCGATGCGATTTAATAATCGTCACTTTTTGTTGGCATTTAAGTTGTCACACACCAACGCACATACATAGACACACACACACACACACGCGCATACACGAACAGGTTCACATGCGCGCACGGACACACGCACACCCTTTTCACCCACCGCGTGATGGAGGAGGGTGGGTGGCTCGTTTTTTTTTCTTCTTCTTTTCTGCTGATTGAACTTCGTGCCATCTTTAGATTGTGTTTAACACTTTTTGTTTGAAATAAACGCACGTTTAATTAAAGTTAAAAATTGATTGCTATTCTGCTTTCCTCTGCACATACGCACGCACACACACACACACACTCACCCACATACACAGACGCAGAAATGGGCACAAATCATACGAAAATGAAAATCACTGCCAACCCCCCCCTCCCACATTCTCCGCCCTTGTGTTAAGCCCACCCACACACACACACCGCCCCCCTTTGCCCACCCATGCTTCCTCCCCTCTCCCCCTCCAAGCCCATTTTCACTTCGTTTACGGTGCACACATACGCGCCTACACACGCGCACACATATACAATCACTTTACGCTTACCAAACGGTGCGACGAATCTTCCCTTTGACCTGCGGGTGGTGGTGGCGGTGCTGCTGCTGCTGCTGCTGCGAGAAAAAAAGTGGGACTCTGGCCCTTTTTCGGCCCACCAACCCACCGACACATACACGTATACGAGCACAAGCAGACAAAAAAATAGGTTGCAAGATGAAATCCAACAAACCCCCCGTAGCAGCGGCCATTCCCGGGTTTTGCCCTTCTCCGCGCGGATCTGCCTCCCTCGGGATCGGGAGAGGGGGTGGACCGGGAAAGCACCTTGGATCGCTGCCCAACCAGGGTGTGGAACACCGCTGGGGTGCTCAGCTCGGGATGGCCATTTTTTACGGTGGCGAACACGGTTGGCCGCACGGCGCAAATGGCGAGAGCTGGCCGGGAAAAAGGAAACAGTGGGGAATAAAAAAAAAAGAAAGGGAAACTAACGCTGAACGAACGAACGAAGTTGCTGAAGTTGCGACGCGCTGCTGTGCCTGTGTGTTCGCTCGTCTCGCCGTGCACACTCGGCTTCACACAACAGCGCTGCTTGCGAGCACCGAAAAAAAGGGGATTTTTTCTGCTTCTGCTAATACCTGACTGCTCGACCGCTCGACTGCTGGAGTGGCAAAAATTACCAGTCGAGCAGTTGTGTGAAAGGCAATTTCGAGCAAATGTCAATTGGGTCGTTTTCAAAATTAACAAAAAAAGACGTTAACTGGTCGATGGGAAAAGTGGCAGGAACGTTTTAATCCAGTTGGATGAGCATTATTGAAACAAATATTAAAATGTTAAAAATATCTGAAGACCAACTCAAATGGACTGGAACATAAGAATAGAAGATATAACAATGTGCAGGAACATCAACATTCACATCTGCAATAGCCTTCAATACAGTCAACTTCTGTCAAACACATCATGAGATACCAACCCAAGCTCCCGACCACGCTGGTTTTCGTTAACGAATTATCCCCGAAAAGACCAGCGAAATACAGATCATTTTCGGGGATAGTGAACACACGTGAAGGATGAACCCATGCAAAAAAGAGCTAAAAATAGAAATGAACATTCGGATTCATTCCCTTCCCTCACATTCCAATTCATGCTCATGCTTCATCCTTGATGCTACCAACCACATCGCTAATTCTACTTCACTTCGCTAGTTGCGCCACCATATTATTATTCATGATCGTGCTTTTTGCTTGTTTTGTTGTATGAAGGGGTACTGATACTAAATGAATTCAAAGAAATAAATAAAACAATAAAAATAATAGATTGACTATTAAACACGCATTTCTAACAATTAGTAAAGGGGTCTGAAGTTACTGGAGCTGCATGTTTTAAAAAGAAATCAAAACTTTAAATCATCAATGAAAACAATAAAAATGGAATTGAACTCATTTCGACCATGGTGCAAACATTACACCATTACCATTTGACCATTACTAGTTCATGAATATGAATCGTTATCTATCAGTTTTAAACCCTTCAAATATAGAACATAGAATAAATGAACAAAGAGATGTCTAAAAGTTCATCGATGCGTGTGAGAGAGTAGAAGCTGATGAATAGAAAGAGATGGCATGAGTTTATGTTCATTATCCTCGAAAAATTTCGCTCGGGAATTCCAATTCTATTTAAAAAACGCCTCTCTCTCTCTCTTTCTTTCTCTCTCTCTCTCTCTCTCTCTCTTTCTCTCTCCCTCTCTCTCTCTCCCTCTCTCTCTCTCTCTCTTGTTGGCCTGCTCACGATAGAGTAGTGTGAATGATTCAATGAATCTGAATCTCGGTTGAAAAGATTCATGAATCTCAAATATTCATGTATGTTCAAAGATTCACGAATCTCGAAAAATTCATGAATTATGAAACGATCTTGAATCTCGAAAGATCCACGAATCTTAAAATATTCTTGTGTCTCGAAAGATTAACTTATCTCTAGGGATTCATAAATCTCTAAAAAATCATAAAGCTGGAGCTTTGTTATTCATCTTCTTGGCGTAACAACCTACGAGATCATGGCAGCCTATACAGGCTTTCGAGACTTCTTGGAAAGTACCACGTAGCTTGATAGTTTGTTTTGATACGGGGAGATGGTTGAATGCAATGCTTGAAACCACAACGGGCATGTTTTAGGTGGGATTGGGAAACTACAATGTTTTGGAAATCATACATCCCTAAAGATTGATGAATCTCTGGAGATTTATGAATTTTAATAGACTTATGAAGCTTATTGATCCATCAAGTCTTGGAGATTCAAGAATATTAAGAGATTTATGATCTTTTGATGACTCATGGATCTATGAAGATTCGTGACTCTTTAGAGATTCATGGTTCTTTGAAGATTCGTTAATCATTAGAGATTCGTTATTCTTTGAAGATGATCTGAGTCACTGGCAAGCAGGTACTTCGTCTTCATCGCATTGATTCAAAATACAATTCTTGATGCTTCGCGTTTGAGTCGGGTGTACGCCTCACATACCCTCGCTGTTGTCCCGCCGATGATGTCGATATCATTCGCGAAGCCAAGAAATTGGAGAGACCGGTAGAGGATCGTGCCTTGGATATCGTGGTCTACCCCCGCGCATCGAATAACACCTTCCAGAGCGTTCGTTTAGTAAATTTTTGGCCCTTGGGGCATATTCCAGCAAAGATCATTACCAAAGTTCAAATAGTAAACAGGATATTCTTCATTGCACTGAAAAGATCTAGGATTTGATTGATTTTCGTGTTCTCGCGGAGTAGCTTAATTTGAATGAGTTAAAATGATGTTCTTTCAGAGACAATCAGCCAACATTATAAGGATTTTACTCAACATGAACTGTTATCATTGCACACAGATTCTACCCAATTTTGAATTCAAATCACCAAAACCTACGCAGGCGTGACGTGCAGATAGGCGAATGTACGGCGACCTCGTACTGTCGTACAGCGTATCAAGCTCGCCAGGCGCCGGTGGCCTGGCCATGTTATACGCATGGAAACGGACGACCCAGCCCGTAAAGTCTTTTTAGGCCGTCCACAAGGACAGAGGAGGCGTGGAGGATCTTCCCAAATTGAGGTGGCAGGCGTGGAGGCGTCCGCCATTAAGGCCGAAATAACAGACTGGCAGAGGAAGGCGCGAGACCGTTGGCGGTTTCGAACACTCTTGAGGCAGGCCAGGACTGCAAAGCGGTTGTAGCGTCGGATAAATCGAAATCGTTTTATTGTCAAGCAAGGCGTCATCATTGACATAAAGAGCATAATTTGTTTTGATTGTTTGCATGGTTATTTGTGAACTGTATATGATCGCAGGTTTCTCAGAATTTTACAAAATTTACGGTAAACTTCATATTATATGCCTTTCTGGAATAACTAATGTAGCTTGTTCACAAACTATGAGACGATTGATGCCGTCAGTTTTTGACAAATTCATAAGAGCCACCTTGTACCGATGTCATACTTTAAAAAGCTTTAAAGTTGCACCAAGTTCGGTACACGTTCTTAACAAGCCTTCATACACATCAACTATAGAGTTCGAGCTGGCTATTTGGGTACACAATATTGCATATTTGTCAGTGTTTAACGCATAAATAGTGTGATATCACTGAACTTTACCATGAATAGAAGGAATTAGAATAAAAAAATCAAACCTATGAGTTGGATGCAGCATCCCTCACAACATGTCAAATTAAATCATTCAAAAAAAATGCAAATATTTCCCTTGGGGAAAAAAAATCTGCTCGAATGTCCAAGGTAATATCCCCTGTTACATGGGTATAGAAAATTATCTCGACACCAAACAAAAAACCCCTCATCAAATTTCCTTCTTTGTTTGGACCAGTGAAAAAACTACACCACTCATACAGCCATGACAAAATGTCAAACATCACTGTCACAAAACCACCCCTATCATATATAAATCTTGTTACAAGGGAGCATGAGTGTTATTTGTCTATTTTTTGCGTTTTATTTCACATTGCAATGGCTTTTTTTTACAAATTATTGCGTTTTTTTTTTCTTCGAACAATAATTGAACGCATAATGCTCAATCGTTAAAATTCTTGTTGCCTCCCTTCCCCTTTCTCTCTTCCTGTTTGTTCCAGCCAGGAGCAAAAACGTCAAACCCCGTGCAAGCTGTCAAAGCGTCCTTTTTGATTCCAAGAAAACCCGTCATCCCCCGTGCGGCTGTGTAAACCTTGCGCAAACGCTCTCATTCGGGCGCACGACGCAAGAAGAAGAAAAAACACGCACACACACACACACCGACACACACTGACACACACGGGGACGAGCAGGGCACACGCACACATCGCACCAGCAAGCCCAGGAGGGGGACCGCAGTTGACGGTGGATGGTTCGCCAGTTTTTCACGCTCGCAGGCACCCTCCAAACCGCGAGAGTGTGTCAGGCAGGCCACTCTATTTGCAAACATTCGCGCATTGATAAAACAAGTGTGTGTCGTCGTCGTCGTTCGCCGTTTTGTCGTCATCGTACGTGCGGATATATAGAGCACCCGCTGTGTGGTGCCGTACGGTGTGTTGTGCTCGACGGGGCCTGCTGCTGAAAAAACGGAAAAAACGAAAAGCGCTGCAACCAACTCTCGATGGAACATGACTTCAGGTACAGGTGACTCGTTGCGGGGGTGGCTGTGTGCCTGTGTGTGAGTGTGTGCGCGTTTGAGGGGGGATGGGGGAGGGGGAGGGGACTTGCTGGAAAACTGGATTTCGCACGCACGCACTGAGTTTTTCTTTTCACACCCCCTCCCCCGCCCACCTTCCACACCAACCTCACCCCACCGAAAACGGAACCTATCGGCTCTCTGCTCTGCTCTGCTCCGGGTCCCTGCAACATTGCCAAATGCATTAAAAATTTCCCAATTTTCCTCTCACCTCTCCCCCCTTCTTTCAAACCATTTGCGTGTATGTTTCTGTGTGCGCTACTGTGTGTGTGAGTGTGTGTATGTGTGGCTGTTCAGGTGCAAAAGGCGATGAAGGAGCGAAGGGCTGTTTGTGTATGTGTATGTGCATGTGTGTCTGTGCGTGTGTGTGTCGATGAAAATTTGTTGATGGAAAAACGCGTAGTGGAAAAACTGTCGCGAGAACAATTTGAAACATTTCATACCAGCGTAGTGGTTCGGGAGGGGAGGAGGGAGGGGAGAGGGGGGGGGTTGATTTTCCGTTGTTGTTTTCGCGGTGGGCCGATTTGGGTAGGTGAGAGAAGTTTTTCCCGTTCTTTTTTCCTACCACAACCGGACAACGGCACCCGTGTGTGTGTGTGTGTGCGTGCGTGTTTGTTTCCTTGCTGTATGCGTGCGTGCATGCGTGTGTGTGTTTGTGTGTGTGTGCGCGAGTGTTTCATCCGGAAATGGTACGGCTGGAGGGGCTTTTCTCGATCTTTTCTTTCTTTTCTTCTCTCGCTTTGCTTTTCTCGCTCTCTCCCTCTCTCACTCTCTCTCAGGCAGGTTAATTTTGCTATTAAGTTTTTTTTTGTGTGTGTGCTTTGCTCTTCCTTCCCCCGCCACCAATGGGACCTACCAGCCACTCGCTTCGTTTCCCGCGGTTGTGTGCAAAGTGCGGAAAAGCGCACTAGAGAGAGAGAGAGAGAGAGAGGGAGAGTGAAAAAAAAACGAAGGAGGTGGGTTTAATAATACAAAAGAAAAGAGAGAGAAAAAAACCCGCGACCCTTTCTTTGCGGGCCCACAAGCGGGTAGGGAAATACGGGAGCCATTTTCCTTTCCGTGCTTCATCCTTTGCACGTGTGTGTGTGTGTGTGTGTGAAGTTTTTTTTCTGTTTTTGCTTCTTCTTCCTTCGGCGCAAATGGGGTGGGGGGAAGGGGGGGGGGGCAGGGGGAGATAAGGCTGGTAAGGATTCGCCAGTCGTGCAGCACGCACGACACACATACAAAGCCACAGACACAAACAGTGAGTGATTGCATACTTGCAGGCGCGCGCTGCGAACGTTCGAAACAACACAAAAAAAATTAAAAAAAAAAACAAAAAAATACGCTTAAGTGAAACCAGCCCACCGAGGAAAATACATCATACACCGCCACCACCACCACCACCACCACCCTGTGCCTCTCCAATCATCCTGTTCAAACCATTTTTTGGACCGCCGTGTGTGTGTGTGTGTGTGTGTGTAACTATTCCGAAAAAAAAAACACTTTTCAATCAACAAAGTTTTCCTCCTGCTGGTGCTGTGTGTGTGTGAGTGTGTTTGTGTCCGAATGTGTCTCTGTGTATGTGTGTGTGTGTGTGAATTTTTTTCTTCCATTTTTTCCCTCACTTCGCTTTCCCACTGCTAGTTAAGGAGGCACTGTGTGCGTGTGTGTGTAAGTGTGTGTCTCTCAGCTCGCCCCTCCAACAATTTAACCCCCCCTTCCCCCACTCCCCCCCCTTTATTTGTGAAAATTGGGTTGCCCAAAGGGAGCAGAAGCAGCAGGGTTTGAATTATTAAAAGCAAAATGATGATGATCGCACACACACACACAAATACACACATAAACACAAACGTGAGCGCGCGCGCGCACTTACACACGCGCGCGTGCACAAACACGGTTTCAAAACAGAAAAACAACAAACACACGCAGCGCTAGCGAAATGTGTATGTGTGTGCGGGAAGGATTATATCATAAGTTTGGGGCACTTTTGTTTTTTGTTTTAATGAAACATTCATCCTTTTTTGAAGGGGGGAGGGGGAGGGTGGCGAGCATGAGAGAGAGAGAGAGAGAGAGAGAGAGCACGATAGTGAGGGAGGTAAGGGCCACTGAAACGAGGGATACGCATTGCCAAACGCGTGATGGAGCTCGAGGACTCGAGGGATGAGAGGGCGCAAGGGGATTGAGGGGGGGGAGTCCCTTACCTACACAGTGTTTAGAGTTCGGGAAGGGGTAGAGGAAGGTGGAGGGAAGTGAATGATGGTGGTCTATCTTGTTAAGAGGGGGGGGGGGGGGGAGAGACAAGGGGGTGAGAAGGGAAGTCATGCGTACGTGAGTTGCTGTGTGTGTGTGTGAGTGTGTGTGGTTGCGTGTGAAAGTAGTAAAATAACTGTCGAAGAAACCCTCCACTGTAGGACAGCAGGAAAAGCGAGGAAACAGGGCAAGACAAACAAGAAGAAGACACGAGTAGAAGGGGGGGAGGGGGGAGGAGGGAAGACAAAGGGAGGTAGGCAGGGAGTGTTTTTATATTGCATCAGGATGAGCTATTTTAGTACGTCATAGCTGGAGAGGATTTTTTTCCCTTTTCTTATTAGAAACACAGACAACAACAAATAGAAAAGTGTGTGCCCGAGTGTGTGACAGTTTTGTTAATATTTTCTCTCTCTCTCTCTTCTTCTTCTTCTTCTTCTCTCTGTTTTCTTGCTCTGTGTGTGTGTTTCCGGTACTCATACTCTATTTTTTTTTGCTTCATCTTCTTGTTTCTTCCCCATCGTTTGCGGTCCTTTCCTATTCCTCCCTCCATGCTCTCCCATGCTACTCCCCCCCCCACCCCCCCAACAATGCAGACCGCTGAACAGTACACGATGGAGCAATGCAATAACGATCGTCCTTGTGTTATCAGTAGTGGAAACTTTTTTCCCCAGAACTCCAAGAGCAGCAGCGCGAAACAGCAGCAGCAGCAGCAGCAACACACACAGGCAATCAGCAAGCATCTAACGCAAAAGGATGACCCGCACCTGCACAGCCCGCACCACCAGGACCAGTCGTCGCTCGGCGAGATCGAGGTGATTCTGGTGCAGCAGCACAAACAGGACGCCCTATCGGTGATCATCCATCCGCAGGAGAGCATGCAGCAGATCAACATGTGCCTGGGCAGCCAGAACCCGGGCTCGGTCGACTCGATGATGTCGTCCGACTTTCAGACGCTCTCGCCGATGCACGACCGGGACTCGCCGGTCAGCCTCAACACGAACACCTCGTACGCGACGCTCACGCCGCTGCAGCCGCTGCCCCCCATCTCGACCATGTCGGACAAGTTCGCGTACTCGATCGGGGGCAACATCTGCGAGGCGTTTCCGGGCATCAACAGCGGCGCGGTCGGCGTCAACATCGAGATCAACTCGTGCTACAACCTGGAGAAGCTGGGCGTCATCCACTCGCCGGTGCATCTGAGCGCGGTTCAGGAGCTGTCGCCGGACGGCGGCGATGTGGTGCACTCGCATCACCATCAGCAGCACCAGCAGCAGCAGCAGCAGCAGCAACACCAGCAGCACCAGCAGCAGCACCAGCAGCAGCACCATCACCACCATCACCATCATCCGGACGTGCTGCAGGAGAAGGGGCACGGGCTGAAGGAGCACGGGCTGAAGGAGCATCTGGCGGGCGGACCGGACAAGGACCCGACGCTACAGGACGCCGACATCAAGGGCGGCGGCGGTGGTGGTGGTGGTGGCGCTGGCAACGGCGATCCGTGCATACTGGTGCGCGGCTCGCCCGGCCTGGACGATCGGTTCCTCGGGTCGGGGAAGGAGCTGGTGGTGCGGCACCATCCGAAGGACGACGGGGAGCAGTTTAGCGGCACAGTGCAATACCTGGAGCATCCGAACGGGTCGGACGTGGTGCTACACGGCACCGGCAACGGCACCGGCCCCGGCGGAGGTGATAGCAGCGGCGGCGGTGGAGGGGGCGGCGGCGGCGGCGGCGGCGGCAGCAGTGGCAGCATCCTGACAGGCAAGGAGCACCACCAGTCGGTGTTTCTTAACAAGTCTTTCAGTTCAAAAACCAACATAAGCGACCTTAACCTGTGTAAAGAGATTGTTATCGACGACGTGTACGAGGAGTCGGAGCTGGACCACGTGAAGCTGGAGGAGAAGAAGCTGGAGGAATCGTGCAATCAACCGTTGACCAATGGCGGAGGGGGCGGGGCCGGCAAGAGCGGGTCGTGCGTGTCGCTCGGCGACGTCGGCTGCCTGAACGGGGACCTGGAGGAGATCAACACGAAGGAGCTGGCGCACCGGATCAGCTCCGAGCTGAAGCGGTACAGCATCCCGCAGGCGATCTTCGCCCAGCGGGTCCTCTGCCGGTCCCAGGGCACCCTGTCCGATCTGCTGCGGAACCCGAAACCGTGGTCGAAGCTCAAGTCGGGCCGCGAAACGTTCCGCCGGATGTACAAATGGATACAGGAGCCGGAATATCAGCGAATGTCTGCACTCAGGCTCGCAGGTACCGATCCTTTCCCCGTGTGTTGCTGTGCTTGTGTGTGCGTGCGCGTGTGTTTGGGTGTGTTTTTGCCCGCACGCTCACTTTTTTTTATTACTTTTAATTCGCATCTCAATCCGTTTTTGTTCTAGCACATCTGCTCTAGTCCAGTACCTGTTGCGTAGAATTATGTATTTATTTATTTATTTATTTATTTCTTATTATTTATTGTTTAAGCGCACCATCGAGTAAACTGCCCGAAACGTGATAAACCACTTTAATGTTTGTTTTTTTTTTTGTTCTTTCTTTTTTTGTTTTTTGTTTCCTTCTCGCTGTTTGCCTTTCTTCTGTGCCCTCCTTTGCCGCTTGCGTTTTGTTCCGCATTCGCGTGTCTTTTTACTTGCATTGAAGTCGTTTGTTTTCGCACTTTTGGTTTGTCAGTTTTTGCTTCTTCTTTTGGTTTTTTTTCGTTTGTTTTGTTTGTAAAAATTTCGCTTCACTCCGTTACTCGTTCGTGCTAGTCGTGTTTTTGTGTTGTTGTTTTATTTTGAATCTCTGTAATTTTATGAAAAAAATCTGTAATTTACCAAACTTACCGGAAAGAGGGATGACAAATCGATGGTTAACCTTGTGTGGTTTTTTTTTTCTCTCTCTCTCTCTCTCTCTCTCTCTCTTTTCTCCTTTTCAAGCAACTCAATCGGCGAAACCAGGTTATTGCTCTTTTTCATTGTTTCCTTTACTATGTCGATGTACTATCCCTAGCGATGCTGCTTTGGAAAGCAAAAAAAAAAAAAACGAAAAAACAAACTAGTATACCTCCAACACTTCCTACTCCAACATTCCTTTTTCGTCCTGTATTGATATGCTCGAATCGCTAACACGTGTTTTATTAACCAACTTTCTTCACTCATATTTATTTCTCTTCGCTTGCCATGAACAACGTCTACTACTCGTACTACTACCACTACTACCACTACCTTGGATAACATCAAACTGGTTGGATTGTGTTTGGTTGTGTATCTCTGTGTGTGTGTGTGTGTGTGTGCGCGTTTGGGGGCGCCCGTTATCGCCAACTACTAACACCTACTAACAGTTAACTCTAAGAAGCCCGAGGAGCCCGAAAACCACGTCATGATGGGACACACGAAAAAACCTCGACTAGTCTTTACAGATCTGCAGAGAAGGACCCTTCAGGCAATTTTCAAAGTATGACATTTTTCCATCCGTGTTGTAGCCATTTGTGTGTGTGTGTGTTTGTGTGTGTGTGTTTTTCTTTTTTTTCTGTATGATTTCATCCACTTTTTGGTTCGATTTCGCTCGAGGATTTTGTTTCGCGTGATGCGTTTTGTTGTGTTTATGTTTGACTTTTTTTTGTGTGTTGACTTCACATAGATCACTTTATGCACTCCACAGTCGCTAATGATCGCACCAGTGTATACGTACGTATGAAGGGAGCCAATTGCCCAATACTCTCATATTCACTGGTTCAAAAAAAAAAAAAGGAAAAAGCGGACAACACGAAAACCAAAGGTGATTTATAGTGTTTGCTTTGGTTTACCTCTTTTTTTTTGTGATATTATTTATACTTTGTCACCCACCATTGGTTCCATTCCAACCATGTGTTTCCATTATCAAACAATAATATTTTGCCCGGGTGAGCTATAGACAGACCGCAGTGCCCTAAAAAGGCAAGCACAAAAAAAAACCCCAATGATCCCAATACTGCACGATTGTGTGAACCTTTGCAGGAAACTAAGCGGCCTTCAAAGGAGATGCAAGTTACTATCGCTCGTCAGCTGGGACTGGAGCCCACGACGGTCGGGAACTTTTTCATGAACGCACGGCGACGCTCGATGGACAAATGGAAGGACGAGTCGATGAAGGGCCGGAGCAGCAGTAGTGACAATGTTATACTAGAGCACCTGAAGGACGATTCGTCCGACGAGAACCTGGGCTACGATAGTGCGTTCGTGTCCGGCGACGGTCCGCTGGAGCACAACTATCAACAGCACGTTCTCAACTAATGCAAAGAAGAAAAAAAAACAAGCAAAGTAAAAAAAAACTTAAATCAATTCCCTTATTTAATTTATAAATTAACTAGAGAAAAAGAAAAAAACAACAAACAAAGGAAACAACACTAAAGCAAAGACAAAGCAAGGTCACGACTAAGATTTAGTAGAAACAAGAAGAAAGAAAGAAAAAACAAAATGAAACAACCCCTCTCTCCTCCCAGGCGTTAAGCAATAGACGCTTGTGTAACCACTAAGCTAATGGTTAAGAGTTGGAACACGGTAGCGATGGTAGTGAAAGAGTTAGAGAGGTAGAGATAGAAAGAGAGAATAAAAAAGATAGAAAGAAAAATAGAAGAGCGAGAGAGAGAGAGAGAGAAAGCGAGAGCAACAGAGCGGGAAAGAAATGCTAGATAAAGCAAATCAAACAGAAGAAAGATAGCAAACATACAAACAAACAAAATGAACAAAAACAAGCAGCTAACTGAAATAACAATAAAACAGACAAACACACACACACACACAAACATACAAAACACAAACAAGGGTGAATAAAACTGGAAAAAGGGAGGAAAACATAAAAAGGAACACGAAAACCACACAACAAAACCGTAACCAAGCACTCAGCAACACGCATACCAACAGCAACAAACAAACAACCAAACAAAAGGATACACTTTATGCCAGAAGTAATTGCAAACAACATTATGTAGAATTATTCAGAGTAATTGGACAAGTAAAAGCAAACTATATTGTACGGTGCAAATTGGCGAAACAAATAAGTAAAGCAAGGTAGGCAATGCGCAATCCTCACGATATCTGCAATCTGGGTCCGAGCGGAGGCTGAGAGCGAACGCGCGAGAAAATCCAGCAAAAGGGACAGCGGAAGCGAGAAGGTGCAAATGATGCGGTCTTACAAAAAGAGAGAAAAAAATGGAAGAAGAAGTATAACAAAACAAACAAAAAATACCATCGTAGGTGTGTGCTATCCCAAAAGCAAGCTTGTGAGATAATATCGTATGAATTTTTGCGGTTTTGATTTGCTGAATTAAAGGACGGTAATGAATTGTTTCCCCCATTTTGTTTCGTTTCGATCCGCGCCGTATGAAAACAAAAAAAGGAAGGTAATATATGGCGGGAACGGTAGTTGAAAAATCGTATATGAGCACTTTACATCAAAACAGTACATTCCTCTAGCTTTACACGACACTCATACGAGAGGGAAGAGGAAAAAAAATACACTCACACAAACACACACATATACTATATTACGTTACGTGATAGATTGGCTTATTTCAAAAGGAAAGAAAATACACACACCCAGACAGCAACACTAAAAACACAGCAAACAAACACAACTAATAATTAAATGCCTCCTGTAGTTTGGCTCACTCTCGAAAAGAAAAGCTACCGGAAAACGGAACCTAGCGGAACACAGACATAAACAGAGCAAATACAACAACAACAACAACAACAACACACACACATACACGAACAAATAGAAGAAAAACCTGCAATATGTAACTCAGCAAACAACAAACTAGGAGTAGAGATTAAAAAAAAAACAAAACAACAAAAAACAAAGCAAACCAGCAGAATGATTCCAAAAATTGTACATGTACTGTAAAATTGAATGCCGTATCATTAAATGATTTCAAACAAATAGAGAAGAAAATGAAAACACCTCCCCTGTACCTAGCCTTTAGCAAATAATTTCGTTGTGTTTTGTTATATTGCTGGCATGCTGAAATTGTACGAATATTGGTGCTATCTTATTATTTGAATCTGCAATCAACACTGTCCGTTCTTCCGTTGATCTATTTGGAGGTTCATATTTGTCCGGACTTTTTAGAGTCTGTATGGTCTCGTGAGATCGGTGATTCCTGGGGTTTGACGAGACTGCTGATGATGTTTGTGAGGAAATGTTACACGGTAAGATTGTTGCAGGACATGCAGGACATGACCAGTGGATAGTGTGTAAAGTCGGCGGGTCGACTTGCCCCAGAAGATTGAAGGATAATTGAAAACTATCGATAAGTCTACCAATGGCTAGGTCTTATGATGTTTCTTTTTTTTCAAATTCTACCTTGATTTATGGTTTTGATAGTCGTCAGATGTATTTGTACAAGACAATCAAATGCAAATGTTGTGGGGAATCTAACATACGGGCCCCGTTGTTGAAGATCTGTTTGATATGTCTGGTTAATATCTATGCATTGATACGATCTTTTTGGATCTGTTTGATATCTATGCATTGATCTTCTATTTGGCGTAACATCCTACGCGGACATGCCGGCCAATACAGGCTTTCGAGACTTAATTCATTACCACGCAGACGGATGGCCAATTCTGGTTACGGGGGGACGGTCCATTCTAGGTTTGAACCCATGACGGGCATGCTATTGAGTCGTTCGAGATGACGAATGTACCACGGGATCGCCCCTAATGTATTAATACGTCGGTTAACACTTGGTTCAGTTATTTCATTTCTTAACATATAATTATCTTAAGATTCAATCGTTCATCTTAATACTGTATCGGGGTATGAGGTGAGACTCATCATCATACACGAAGATAGCTTAGGTATCTCGACAAACAACGCGTTTGCATTCTCCACTCGGATGTCTAAAGGCTCGTGCCCATAGAGGACCACCGGGGGAACCAGCATGTGATATTCTTGCGATCTCGAAGTTTTCTGGGTTGCAGCAGTTGTTGGAGATCATTGGATTTCGTTGTTCTGATAGTTCCAATGCAGCAGAAATTTTCTTCCGCCCAATAGAACCCTCACTGACAAAAATTCCGGTAATTCCGGCCAGCAGGTAATTCCGATTCAGTCTGGTGTACGTTTGACCCATCTTCGATGTTGTATTGCTGATGATATCGATGTCATCTGATAAATTGGAGACTGGTAGAAGATCGTGGCACGGATGTCGTTGTCTAGCCCCGCGCTTTGTATGACGTCTTCCAAGGCGATGATGAAGGGCAGACAGGAGCAGACAGGTCATACCTTCCCTTAGACTTGTGTGAGGTTCGAACGGTTTGGATATCATATTGGATACTCTTACGTTGCTCGGCATCACTGCATGGTGGCCTTTAATAGTACTTACACTTGTGTGCTATTCTTATCGTTCTATTTTGAATCGTTTATATCAACGACACATCTTTAAAACATTGTCATGTTCTTACCAGAATTAGAATCCATGATTAAGATTGTGTTTAAGTTTTTAAGCTAAAATTAACATCCTAAACGCAGTGGCGGATTTAACGGGATCCGGACTGAGTGGCCGCGGGGGCCCCCTGGATGGTAATTCCAGCATATACAACAATGTGTGCAGTAGTCTCATCGAGAACTTCTGTGCCCAATAGGGGCCTCATGCACGAAGAGACTCATACTTGATGTTTAGTACTTGGTGTCTAAAAATGATATCGAGCTAGCCCTTGGGGTTTTTAATATCGTTTCATAGACTTGAAAAAACGATCAAGTATAATTCGTAATTCGTTGTTAGGCAGTGTGTTAGATCGTCATCAAGAAGATTGTGATCTAGGCGTTACACTGGACTCTAGTTTAAATTTCCGTTTACACGTTGACAACACTGTTAACAAGGCATACAAGATGCTAGGTTTTATGTTTCGACAATTCCGTGAATGTAATGATGTCTTATGTTACTTGTCGTTGTTTACTGGTCTCGTGTGCTCGTGCGTGGAGTAATTCCTAATTTTTTGGTTTTTCCGAATTGCACTACGATGATTAACAGAATAGAGGCAATACAACGGAAGTTTACAAGACTTGCTTTAAAATGCGACCAATTCAGAGGACTTACAACCATGATAGGTTATCGCTCGCGTTGCCATCTGCTTGGTCTACAGACGCTCGAACACCGTTTTAAGGTAACATACAAGTTTTTATTGATTTGAAATTTGTGTACACTGTACAATGGGTACTCTTGTAGATTTGTAATGGGTTCGAATTCGTTTTCTTTCCTCATTGTTTGAACAGTTTAGCTAGCCCTGCCAAGTTTAATTTTTAAACTTTTATTTTTGTGTTTAGGATTGTCGTTGTTGGAAAAATTAGAAGAAAAAAAAAACCCCGAGCAAAATTTTTGAATGAAACTAATCCTAACTAACCTATTTTAATCCTACATTAATCCTACGACCTAAGCTATATATTAATGATGAATTATTCATTAGGATTTAAATGCTTTAATGTTTTGATAGAACTATAGTGCAAGGTTTTGTACCAAAGAGTTTTCGTTCATTTGACATTTGATGATGTATTGCCTGGATATTTTGTCGATGTAATCTTTTACTATAGATGTTTTTGTTCTTGAGTGCAAATCGCTAGTTCTGTACCAAGGTGGGACGTTGAGTATTATTTTAAGTAATTTGTTTTGACAAACTTGTAGTTTTTTTATATGAGTTTTGGCACAGTTTTTCCAAACTGGAGCTGTCGTTTTAAGGTAAACCAATGTGTATTTGTTGCTAAAATATTCGTCTAAAAAACGAATTAGACGTTGTTTATTAGAGAAAAGCAGCATCTACGTGTCTTCGAGACCTCTTCGCTCTCGTAACTTGCTTGTTGGTGAGAGCAGGCGTACTTTCTATGGATACAATGAGCTATTACTAGCTATGACAAGGCAATTCAATACATGGTCTAATCACTTTGACTTTAATTTAATGACCAACGCATTTAAAAAGAATATTTATTTCCAATTTTGGTGACATTGGATTAAGGCAGATTTGAGGGAAATAAGTTAGGTTTTAGATTTTGTATAGATAAATAAATTACTAATGATTAAATAAAAATAAATAAATAAATAAATAAATAAACAAAATTAAACTTTATGGACCCAGCAGTCAGGGGATTCCGAGAATCCCCCACCCCCCGCCAGCAAACCATTACGGTGAGTTTGATACAAAGCCAATTGAAATATCCCCAGCTCCTTTTACCCCAATTGCAATATCTCAGCTCCTTTTACCGCTTAGGGCCCCCGAGACCCTAAATCCGCCACTGCCTAAACGACTATTCACAAATAGTTTGATCCAACTTTCTTCAGCTGGATTGAAACAAACATACTAGTTCACATTTGTACCAGTTCTTCTTCATACCTTGGAACTACTAGGTCTTGAGGATTCAATTATTGAGCTGAGAAAAAAACTGAGTAGGAGTTTAAGTTTCAGACACAGGAAGAAAATTAAATTTAATCTTAACCATTCAACGAGTTATACCAAACAGAAATCTGTACAAACACTATTATGACCAGTACGAGTACCACAGTTATTCCTTCCGTTAATATCCTCCAGGCGAGCAGAAATTTACCTTCTTTCCGACCAAGACCTATCGCTCCTAGTACCAAAGAGGACGCGTCTGGAAGCACAGGCTGTTTTGTTGTGCAGGTCTTCTTTATAGCACATCGTAGTTGCGGCGACACAGACCAAAGCGTAACTAACTGTTACTAGCCAACTGGCAAACTAAGTGTTTCAAACAGATGTGACATCTACGTTCTCAGGACATGGAACATGTATAAAAACAACCTCCACATGAGTGTCAGTTTGAAAACAAACGTTTAAACTGGCTTTCAGCTTTTTGTGTAATTGGCTACACTTTTTCGTGTCCTTTACTTATTGAGTGGCATAAAATTAATAGATAAAACCATACACACATGCTTTCCTAACCATCCTTCCAGCAACCCTTTCGTTTTGAAGTAATGAAACAGCAACAGAAAAGGCGTCCAATAGAACAGCAGGCCCTACAACGAGCCACCCTATACCACTGTTACAGTGCCGCTGCTGACACCGCCTGTCAAAGGGATTTGGTTGATGTGCTTTTATGTGTGTGTGCCTGTGCTTGGGGGTTTGTGCGTTTGCGCAACCCAACAGTGTGTGCCCGCTACTCTTGAGTGTATGTGTGTGTGTGTGTGCGCGCGCGCGTGTATTGCGCGTTCCTTGTGACATACGGTTCCAGCCGTCGCGTTCGAATGTCACTTTCGCCGCCGCGGTACACGCAGGAGAGCAAAACAAAAGCAGGCGCACACAGGTGAAAAAAGCAATCACCATCACGGACACGGCAATAGAAAACAGTCAAACATACACACATACAGTACCAGAGACAGAGACCACGGGAGAGGTTGTGAGTGTGTGTCCCCCGGGGAATTGTTGTACGCGGTGTGCCGAGCGTGCATGGGTGTTTCGTGCGTGAAAGATTGCGCGAAGCCGTCACAAAAAGTGCCCGTGGAAATGTAATTGTGTGTGTGTGTGTGTGTGTGTGTGTGTGTGTGTGTGTGTGTGTGTGTGTGTGTGTGTGTGTGTGTGTGTGTGTGTGTGCGTGTGTGATATTTACAATCCCTCTTGCCCCGCCTGCATGTTTATTCCATTGTAAAGGAACAATTGATCGTGTCACGGTTTTGTTTTATTTTTTTCATTTGTGCCGTGACAATCGCGTCCCATCTGCTGCACACCGTCAAACGTTCGTCGCGCTAGCATATTGTTTTCCTCTTTTCCCCCGCTCGTGCACGTGCTCGACCTCTGTGTGCGTGTGTGCTTTCTTATTGGATTTGAAAGTTATTGTTTTGTAAAAAAATTAAAAAAAAACTCTTTTACGGTGGTCGTGCTTCCTGTGCCGCCAATTGGACCCTCTTCTCTCGCTCTCTCATACACACACACACGGTATCCATCCCCTGTTTTTGATTATGTGCTCTCCAGTAACCCACCCCGATAGTGTGTGTGTGTGTGTGTGTGTGTGTGTGTGGGTGAGAAGGGTGGTGTAAAATAAAAACAACAAATATTTAATTCCGCCCGTCCGGTTTCTTCGTTCACAGCGGAAGCTGTTGACGGCAAACAAAAGAAAAGAGCGCGACCGTGCGCCTCCCTTCTGCGTGTGTGTAGTGTATGTGTGTGTGTGTGTGCAGTGTGACCTGTGCCTGATAAACGCGGCGTGTCACCATTAAACTCGGCGCACAATCACGCTCAAGCTCCTCCAATCCCTGTGCGTGCCCTGCTCCACAATCAAACAAGAGAAACAAGAGGCATTTGACGCACACGCACGCACGCACACACACACATCGTGGCTGTCACGGCGGGCCCAACTGCAACTGCACCCGGTTGGTGAAGCGGCCCAGGCCCTCAGGGGACCCGGGGAGAAGGCGAGGATTTCTGGTGCGGCCGTACAGTTCGGCGAAGGTTAGTAGCTTGTTGTTCTTTTTTTGTTTTTGTATACTTCTACTTTACCACTGCTGGCTTCCTTCCTCTGCCTCCAACGGGGGAGGCCCTTCGTCCACCAAAACCTTACCCCTTGCCTCTCGCTCCCACTCCTGCCAATGAACTCCCTGGCAGGGGAGGATCTGATTGCAGTGTGCGCTTGCAATTGTGCTGTGTGCAAGTGCAATTGTTATGAGATTGAAAGGGGGTAAAGGGAAAGTGGGCGAGGTATCGGAGCTACCACTACCACTGAAAGCATCTGCATGAGTGTGCGCGCGTGTGTTTGTGTGTGGGAGGGTGCAAGGAGGATGCACGCTTGCTTGCATCTTCATCTTGCTGCAGACAATAGACGCTGTGATTGAGCTACGAATACACGCACGCACGTGAAAGAAACAGCCATGATTGTGTGTGTGTGTGTGTGTGTGTGTGTGTGTGTGTGTGTGTGTGTGTGTGTGTGTGTGTGTGTATGTGTGAAAAGGCAAGCGGCTTGCGGCACGAGTAAGTGCATATGCAAAAGTGCAAATGCGAATGTACTTCTGTCCCAACACCCCCTACCTCCCACTTCCTCTCAACCCCTCCCTACCCCTCCTTTCCCTCCACACTTTGACAGCCGCCACAGCCGGAGCGAACACACACACACACACACACAAGGGACAAGAGTAATTTAAATATATTCCTCCCCCGCCTCCTTCCACCAATTCCCCTTCCCTCCCCCTCCTTCCGCTTCAACGTCGTAAAACCGCAAAACCACCCGGGGACTGTTTTGCTTTACTTGCAGCGCGGTGTATGGATCGATCACTCCAACAAAGCCTTCCAACACCCTTCCAACCCCCTTCCACCCCTTCACGCGTAAAGTAACACACGCTGTGTCCGTGTGTCGTCTTGTAAGCTAAGGCAGGGAGATGCACAGGAAGATGGGGCAGCGGGCAGTCGCGCGCACTCTATGTATAGAATAAATGCGCATTACACTTGCAAGAAGCGTAGAACAACGGCGAGCGAAAACAAAAAAAAAACAAAAAAGAAGAAAAAAAAAGAAGGTTCAAAAGTAAGAGACGAACCGGAAAGGAAAAATGGAGCAGAAGGGAAAACATGTGCACAAACAAAGAGGGGGGGGGGGGGGGGGAAGGCTCGTGGGGTGCGGTAAAATCATCCCCACGGGAACAGCGAGGGCAAATCTTGTGTCGCAGGTCGGAACGGTTTTGAACGGATTTTCAATTTGCCGTTCGTCGCTTGCTGTGCAATTGCAACAATTTTTGTGTATTTTCTATCTCTCTCTCTCTCTTCTCTATTGCTTCTGTTTTTTTTTTTTTTTTTGGTGGGATAATATTAGACGAAACTCCTCTAAAGGCCGAGACTTTTTCTTCCGAGCCGGCTTTTCTTCCCAACATAAGGGGGGGGGGGGCAGTTAAAACGCTGTTAACCCTTTGCTAGCTTCTTTGCTAGCCTGCTTGGAAGATTGTGCATTGTGTGTCGATATTTATTACACATAAAACTAGAGGAGTGGGAGGGGGTCAAGAGGAAGGGGGGGGGGTGGATTTCTTAAGGAGTCCATTTGTTCTCTCGCTCGTCCTGTTTCGCTACGCGGTTGCCGCGCCCGGGGCCGCACGGCGGAAAGGCATTCTGCTCGTGATGCAATTATTAAACAACTTTCGTCATGTGTATGAATTTCTTTTCACACCATACCGCTCTCGCTCGCACTCGCTCTCTCTCTCTCTCTTTCTCGCGCGCCGAAGGTATGGTAAGGAAAGGACATGGCAAGGTGTGGCGGTGAGCAAGCAGAAGGGTTGAAACGGGAAGGCAATAAACGATCGCAACGACGACGACGACGACGACGACGTTGTCCGAGCCCGAAGATAGTTTATGCTAGCCCACACATCCCTTGCCGCCCCTCAGTGCCCTCAGAACAGACGCCCGAGCCGCATATATACACACACAAGCACACACACACACACACACACATTTATATTATATTCACGATGCACGCTGGGCAAGCGCATGACCCTGACCGGGGGGGGGGGGGGGGGCGGGGGGATCATCCAGCGAGGCGCAAAGGAATGGTGCGTGGGGCGCGAGCAGGAGTCGTGGGAGGGTGGGCCAGCAGAAGCAGCAGCCAGACGGTGGTACACACGGTGCACACGGGCAAAGACGTCGTCGCTTCATTTCTTCGCTAACTTCGTGCGGAAGAACAACGCGTTGTCGTCTTTTCCTGCTGTGTTTGTTGCCGTTGTTGCTGGTGCTGCTGCTGCTGCCGCCGCCTACTGCCGCTGCCGCTGCTGCTGCTGCCGCTGCTGCTCTGGTGCGCCTGTCGTGTGTGTTTATGTGTGTATGTGTGTGTGTGTGTGTGTGTGTGCTACAAAAAGTCGCGGTTTTTTTTTTGGTTTGTTGCGCGAACTGGTTCCTCAAACCTTTGCCGGGTGTTTTTGTGCGTTGTGTCTGTGAGCGGGCGTGCTGTGCGTGCGTGCGTGCGTGTGTGGGTGCGGTGCGTCCGTGTGTCGTTACCAGAGCGCGGAGGGAGAGGAGGGTTTGACCTAACCCCTCGGCCCTAGCTGCACAATTCGGCCTGTGTGTACGTTTTTGCTCTCTTTCTCTCTCTCTATCTCTCTCTCTCTCTCCGTCTGCTCGTGCGAAAGCGTAAGCGGTGCGGTTGCCAGTCGAGGGGAAGAAGGGAACCGGTGGCTAGTTAAAAGGGGTAAATCTAGAAAATCCAAAGAAAAGCCCCGAAAGCATCTGCTGTAACAGGATTGGCAATAAGAAAAAAAAAACTGCAATAAGAAAATTAAACATTCAAATTCATATAGGAATCAGGAGCTTTCCTTTTCAGGAGCAAAATTTTGAACAAAATTCGCCTAATTCCCATTTCCAAGTAGGCACAACTGATTTAAAATTTAAATTTTGCAATTTAACCATCTCCCCCTCCCTTGCCATAAACTAAATGCTCCGTTGGCCCATTCTTGTCTCCAAAAGAACTGCGGCCGTCCGTTTGCGCGACCTGTCAACGATGAGGACAGTTTACTAGAGCGACAAAATTCGAAAGAGCACCCCCACTCTCTCTCTCCCCCCCAGAACCATTCTTCCCTGCAATTGGCCAAATCGACAGAAAAGAAAGTTAATTAAAAAATTGAATCAAAATTTAATCAAAGTCAGTTGAAAAAGAAATTAAAAACATAATAGTCCAAAAAACGACAGGCACAGCAGCGCGTCGCACCGCACACGACCAACAAACAGAAGAGAAAAGATAAGAAGAAAAAGATACCGGAAGAAAAGTAAAAGCGCACGCCGCGTGCTACTTCCCACCAACAACAACAAAAAAAGAAGAAGAAGAAAAAGAAGAAGAAGAAGAAGAAGAAGAAAAGAAAAGTAACCGAAGAAGCAAAGGAAAAAAGAAAAAGAGAAAACAAAGGGCGAAAGAAAGCGAAAATGTTCTCGATTGAATCCATTTTAAAGTCTCAAATCTCACAGAGGTAGTGTAGCACGTCCCTGGTTCCGTTCCAGCGCACCAACAGGATATGTTTTTTGTGTTTCAAAGCCGTCGAGCAAACTTGATGAGGAAACTGGTGGCCCCGGGGCGGGTCATGATTAGT